>NC_057798.1:405347570-405647570 GCF_018294505.1 Triticum aestivum
GACACATTTCCCTATCAGAACCACGATGGTTCTTGCCAGAAGCTCCGGTTTGTAAGGGGTTTGTAATAAAGCTTGGCTCAAATTGGACAATTTTTTTACCACGACATATATGTGCAATGTTCTGACACCATGCCAAGTTTCATGATTTTCTGGTGAATTTTGGATTTGCGGGGATTTAAAAACTGAGATTACCAATGTTTGAGGCCGAGCCAGGACGACGAGACGGTTGTAATTCATTCCCATTCCTTCAATGAGACCTAAACATGCACCCAAGGACACGTGTATGATTATTGTAAACAATTTGGTGCACTGGATCATGTGCTTCTAGTTCAGATTTGAATTATGGACATTAAATGCCTAGAAAACTCAATTAATGTATAAAAAGGCCAAACGAACCCTGAATAATTTCAAATTTCAGGAAGAATCTCCTATTGCCTGTAGAAAAATACAAGACAAAAAGAGGCAACGATTATCATTTCACCCACAAGGGGACGCGTTTCCCTATCGGAACCACGAGGCTTCTTGAGAGAAGATCTCATTTATAAGAGGCTTGTAATAAAGCTTGGCCCAAATTGGACAATTTTTGTACCACGACATGGATGCCATGTCGTACCCATGCCAAGTTTCATGACTTTCTGGTGAGTTTTGGATTTACGGGAATTTAAAAACCGAGATTCCCAATATTTGAGGTCGAGCCAGGACGTCGAGACGGTTGTATTCATCCCTATTCATTGCATGGGACCTAAAGATGCACCCGAGGACACATGTATGTTTTTTCCAACCATTTTAGTGCATTGGATCATGTATTTGTAGTTTAGAGTTGAATTATGGACGTTAAATGCCTAAAAAACTCAATTAATGTATAAAAAGGCTAAACAAACCCTGAATAATTTCAAATTTCAACACAAATCTCTTGTTGTTACATGTTGCATGTAGAAAAAAATACAAGGCGAGAAGAGGCAGCGATTATCGTTCTACCCACAAGGGGGGCACGTTTCGCCCACAAGGGGGACATGTTTCCCTATCGGAACCACAAGGGTTCTTGCGAGAAGCTCCGGTTTGTAAGCGGCTTGTAATAAAGCTTGGCCCAAATTGGACAATTTTTTTCCATGACATATATGTGCCATGTCGTGACACCATGCCAAGTTTCATGATTTTCTGGTGAATTTTGGATTTACGGGGATTTAAAAACTAAGATTCCCAATGTTTGAGGCCGAGCCAGGATGACTAGACAGTTATAATTCATTCTCATTTCTTGCATGGGACCTAAACATGCACCCAAGGACACATTTATGATTTTTGTAGCCATTTGGGTGCGCTGGAGCATGTATTTGTAATTCAATTTGAATTATGCACTTCAAATTAATGCTTACAAAACTCAATTATAATGTATAAAAAAGACCCAAAAAAATCTGAATATTTAAAGCAGTTTTGGTCAACCGTCTGGCACATGTGGGTAAGCACTGTGCGCATGCATCGTGCTAGCTTGCGCTTCCTTCTTTACTAAGTTATCCATATTAATGGTGTTATATACGAACACACCACTGTTTCCTACCACTCCTCCCATCGGTTTCCCGCCTCTTCTCCCATCGGTTTCCCGCTGCCAGTGTCAGTGCTCATAGAAGGCTAGGCGGCGACACACTGGCCATGTATATATTGCACAAAGTTTCTAAAGCACAAACGTGTGTGATAGTAAGGAGTAGGTCGCACACGGTGACCAGCGTGAAATGCCTTAAAGGCAAGGAGGCAACTCTTATCAGCAAGGGGCGGGTTCCCATCCGCTAGCCGAGTCGAATAGAATGTAGAAGTTAAGCATGTTGGGGCTGGAGGAGTGTGAGGATGGGTGACCTGGTGGGAAGTTGCATATCTCAAGCTTCATTTAAGCACTGTGATACGGTCATTACAGACATTTAGTATCTAAATGTGTCTGTAGTGACCTGTCACGTCGATTGTCAATTATATAAACCTTAGGATCCTTGTTTTGGTAATTTGTAGAATGATGTTTTTTACATTATTTCTTGTTCTAGAAAATTAGAGAATAAATGATGTGTCTGTAGTGACCTGTCATGTCGATTATATAAACCTTGGGATCCTTGTTTTGTTAATTTGTAGAATGATGTTTTTTTCGTTATCTCTTATTCTAAAAAATCAGAGAATAAATGATTGAGATCTATGGGCCCACCCAATCTATACCTTTGACGCAACGTACGAGAATAGTTTGACCATGACGGGTTCCTCATCTAACCCTTTGACCCAACTTACGAGAAGGGTTTGACCATGATGATTTCCTCTTGCTATGTATTCCATGTTAGACCAAATCAAGTTTGAGCACTTGTGTTGGACTATACCCCTCCCCCTGCCTCAAAGTTGGGGAACTGGCATCGTACGTCTTGAACCTGGCTTGGGGGTACGGTGTTCGGTTTGTAATGTAGTTGGTGCCCATCGAAGTTGTGCATTGGGGATTTGAATAGATCACACACCACCCATACATATTTTTGGGCCGCATGCAGGGTATAGGGGGTCTCCTGATCGTCCTCGTCTCCCTTCTGCGGTTTTAGACGGCACACATATTTGTGGGCTCCCCGGGGTATATATAGGAAAACGGTTGTGTACTCCGGAGAGTATGTACTCCCGCTCCTCATATACCACATAGATGAATCTTTTATACCTTTTTATTATTTTCAATATACTTCATTAATAATTACTAGATACCCCAAAATGAGTTTCGTGAAAAAGATTCATGTGTGTCTCATATTTTCGAGGTATATATCATCCCTTTGACCGATAACGAGGGGGGTTTGGCCATGAATGGATTCCTCCTAGTTCATGTTAGGGCGGGTCACGGTGACATGTTCGAGCAAAGTTCGAGCTCATGTGTTCTCAGGATTCCCTCCCACACGCTCGATTTGGTGGGTTGGACCGACACTGTACCTTGAGTATGTCGTCCTTAATTACCTGACTTTCATGGGGGTTGTCTGTATTGAGAGCCAGGTGCCACATCTAAATTGTACATTCACTGGTGCAGAGACGTGCTATACAAACGGTATTTACCCCCTTGTGATGGAGTTCTAAACCGTCACCTAGTGAGTGTGTGCGTAGGGGGGTCCTTCCTACAGACCCAGAAACCGTCAGGGATAGGCCCTTCGGTCACACACGCGGGGCAAAATGAGCTTGTGTGCTATCGGGTGAGGCATCAATGATAATTATACATGCCCAATCGTTACCGTTTGTATGTACATCCCACATAGTAAATCCCAGAAAAACGTATCCGTTCGTATGTTCACACACACTTTTTTATGTGGATACGTTTGTGCAAGGTGGCCTAACGCAAACAGTTCTCTGATGGAAGACGTGTGTGATTGTTAATTGATCCAACACGCCTACTTTCTAGAAACCGTGTGGGTTGTTTGAGTTCATAACCCACGGTGTTGCCAGAGTAACCGTCTGCAATAGAAACCCAATAATCAGGGTAATTGGCCTATTATTGATAATCCATGTAGTAATCAAATTGACATTTCTTAAAAAACACACGAGATATTTCCTATCCGTATAACGACAACCAGGATTTTAATCAAATTACATCAGATAGCTTCAGCACTCAGTTACACCATATAGGGATATAGGTAGCTATGCCATTACACAACAACGCCAAGTTTCACATGCAACATCGAAAACCTTTGGAAAGTAGCATCATACATGGTAAATAGACAAATGAATCTCATCCGGGAAACTGCAGCGAAAGGCGGATATTGAGCCTTAAGTGATGTTGAATGTCCTTGCAACTTTAGGCCAATGCCTATGGATAATTGCCCGCCCAACCTTCGTCCTCTTCAGGAAGACTTCAATATTGTACCATGGGCATTGAATGAGTACCTTTCTTGCCTCTTGAGCATGCATGTGGTTTGAGAGGTAATCATCGGTGAACTACTTTGGAAAGTACTGAAAACAAAGATATGCATAAATCGCTGTTACAAATTTTGAAATGGCACAAGGGGTAAAAACAAGGTAAAAGAGTTAATACCATCCTACAGTCGACTGATGTGTTCTTCATTATGCAAACAAATATCTTGATGTTATTCATCACAAGTTTCTCTATCCTAACAATATTTCTGAGTTTCTTGACTTGACTAATATTCATGGACATCTCATTTCCCCATATGCAAAATGGGTCAAATAGTGGGTCTAAGCCTCTGACAGTAGGACCTACATGTGCAAGACCAAATTGTAAGAAACCTAAATATTAGAATGATTCCTGCAACTGCACAATAATGTGCTATTAGCGAAAGGACCATGCATGAACAAACCTTGATGGTAAACCGCAGGTGCCTCCCATTGTTTCCCTGCAACACATATAAGGAATATTTTGATCAGGTTAACTGAGAGTTGCCATACTATCAGTACAATATGTATTGAGTACACCCAAATTCGATTTATTTCTCACATGCATAACAATACAAAATTGTACCCACAACAAATGAAAACAAATTGCAGAATTGAACCAAAAAGTTAACTAGACAATAGAACAAATGAACCAAAATAGTTAACTGAGCACGACATTGTAGAATATAACATATACTAGAAGATAAGACAGTTAGCGAAACCAAGAATGGTTGAGAACTACTCCCTCCGTTCCAAAATAAGTGTCTTCACCTTAGTACAACTTTGTACTAAAGTTAGTATAAAGTTGAGGCAATTATTTTGGGACAGGGGGAGTACTACGAAATGTAGCAATTGTTGGACCAAACTGTTAACTGAACATTACATTTCAGAATATCAGCTTGCATATTAACATTACAAAGGAAAAATCACTAGAAGGCTCTGGTGGTGGCCTCGAGAAAACAACACGAACTGTATTTTAAAATAGACAGCCGGGTGGTGCCGACGGTGGCCTCAAAGATGAGGTGCTCCTCCAAGATCCGGCGGTCGGCACACATGGCAGCTATCGTGACCCTGTCTGCGCGTGCGACCTCGATTTGCTCCTTCGCTGCCAGATGCTACTGAGCTCCATGCTATATTGCGTGCAAAATGGCTGTGGACAGTGCTTAATTGGAGGACGGGGACAGTGATTGGGGCGAAAGGCGTCGCACTATCGTTCGAGGCATGTGGTATAGGGAAGGAGGAGGATGGTGTGGGTGGGGTGTGGATTACCTGACCATATCGATGAGGCCACGCAACAAGAAGAAGGGTCGCCAGTGAGGAGGTGGTGCTGCAAGAAGGGTCGTTGGTGAGGAGGTGGCGTTGCCAGTAAGCAGAAGTGAAGGTTTGAACTTGGAAAGCAAGGAGGAATAGTGGAAATGTGGCTTTTGGTGGGGAGGCGGGGAGATAAATATTTCTGCGATTGTAGAAAAATTTCACTCGGTGCCGCGAGAAACCGGCACGCAGGTGTGGTTCAAGCATGGGCGATGGACTGTAGACGACGAAGCTTCCTGCATAAGCCAAACAAGACAGTGTGCAAAGATATTTTATATCGCATCCCACACGATTCTTGCTAGTAAACTGTTTGTGGTATTCCTGATTTTTTTCATTCTGTTTTGAAAGACAAAATGGTGTTATGGAGGGAAAGGATGGTGTTTGAATTGCTAGAACATTTATCTGTAGTGAACATGCAACTATATGAGTGTCGTGTTGAAATTTGGAATTATACCGAGTTCGTTTGGCCTTTTTTGCAGTGAGTTTCTAGGCATTTAATGTGCATAATTCAAATCTGAACTACAATCACATGCTCTAGTGCATGAAAGTTTGTTGAAAAATCACATGTGTGTCCTTGGGCGAATTTCTAGGTCCCATGCAAGAAATGGGAATGAAATTCAAACATTTGGGCGTCGTGGCTTGGCCGGGAACATTGAGAAACTTGGTTTGTAAATTCCTATAAATCCAAAACTCGCCTGAAAATCATGAAACTTGGCATGGTGTCATGTCACAGCAACAACATGTTGTGGTAAAAAATTTGGCCGAATTGGGACAAGTTTTGGTATAAGCTTCTTGCAAACCAGAGCTTTTCTCAAGAAGGCTCGTGGTTCCGAGAGGGAATGTGTCACCTTTGTGTGCAAAAATGATATACGTTACCTCCCCCCTTGATTTTTTTACAGAGGAAACATAGAACTATATGAGTGCCGTGTTAAAATTTGGAATTATTTTGGGTTCATTGGGCCTTTTTATGCATTAATTGAGTTTCTAGGCATTTAATGGGCCTAATTCAAATTTGAACTACAAGCCATGCTCCAATGCACCAAAGTTGGTTGAAAAATCACATGTGTGTCCTTCGGTGAATTTCTAGGTCCCATGCAAGAAATGGGAATGGAATTCAAACATCTGGGTGTCGTGGCTCAACCGGAAACATTGAGAAACTTTGTTTTTAAATTCCTGTAAATCCAAAACTCGCCTGAAAATCATGAAACTCGGCATGGTGTCATCTCATGGCACCAACATGTTGTGGTAATTTTTTTGACCGAATTGGGACAATTTTTGGTATAAGCTTCTTGCAAACCGGAGCTTCTCTCAAGAAGGCTCGTGGTTCCAAGAGGGAACATGTCACCTTTGTGTGCGAAAATGATATACGCTGCCTCCCCCCTTGATTTTTTACAGAGGCAACATAGAACTACATGAGTGCCATGTTAAAATTTGGACTTATTCCGGGTTCGTTTGGCCTTTTTATGCATTAATTGAGTTTCTGGGCATTTAATGTGCATAATTCAAATCTGAACTACAAGCACATGCCCCAGTGCACCAAAGTTGGTTGAAAAATCACATGTGTGTCCTTGGGTGAATTTCTAGCTCCCATGCAAGAAATAGGAATGGAATTAAAACATCTGGGTGTCATGGCTCGGCCGGAAACATCGAGAAACTTGGTTTTTAAATTCATGTAAATCCAAAACACGCCTGAAAATCATGAAACTTGGCATGGTGTCATGACATGGCACCAACATGCCGTGGGAAATTTTTTGTCTGAATTGGGACAATTTTTGGTCTAAGTTTCTTGCAAACCGGAGCTTCTCTCAAGAAGGCTCGTGGTTTCGTGAGGGAAGGTGTCACCTTTGTGTGCGAAAACGATATACACTGCCTCCCCCCTTGATTTTTTACATAGGCAACATAGAACTATATGAGTGTCGTGTTAAAATTTGGAATTATTCCGGGTTTGTTTGGCCTTTTTTATGCATTAGTTGAGTTTCTAGGCATTTAATTTGCATAATTCAAATTTGAACTACAAGGACATGCTCAAGTGCACCAAAGTTGGTTGAAAAATTACATGTGTGTCCTTGGGTGAATTTCTAGGTCCCATGCAAGAAATGGGAATGTAATTCAAACATCTGGGCATCGTGGCTCAGCCAGAAACATCGAGAAACTTGGTTTTTAAATTCCTGCGAATTCAAAAGTTGCCTAAAAATCATGAAACTTGGCATGGTGTCATGACATGGAACCAACATGCTGTGGTAATTTTTTGTCCGATTTGTGAAGGCACACACATTAACAACCAACAAAGTTTGGAACAAGTGCTGTCACATTACAATCGGAAACACAAGTATTATTGAAACAGTGGGCGTTCTACTTATCATTTGCATGCCGCCACACATCCCCTTTTTTTGTTGGCTAGGAGGCACCATGCAGGGTAGCTATTTGAGTACAGGAGGCGTGTGATCAAACCCATGCGCGTGCTTATAGGGAGGAGAGCCCTTTAACCTCCATTCGCCGCCCACCTCTCTCCCAACATCCCCATTAATGGCGCCTGAGCCCTTGTTTTATGGCGTGGATATGTCTCACTCGACTGATATTTAAGAGAGAAAAAATAAAATCTGAAAATAAAATTTTACATGGATGTTGATGTAAGATCTGACGGACCTATATAGCATCGACTGCGACTTATAGCAGGACTGATGAATATATAAGGACGATGACGGTGGATAATAATTGTCTTACATATTTAGAAAGATAACTTAAAAAGCCACATGCGATAACGCCCGAAATACACAAGGGCAAAAGAAGAAGGAAGACGCAGACAATGACCTGGCTCGCTGATCTCCACTTTCTTGATGCGCTGCAGGCCACAGAGACTAGTTCTTGTGGCGAGCGGCGATGATCTCTTTCATGTCCTCAATATGCTGCTTGACAGCATCCACATATTCCTCCACTAGCCTTTCGCGCTCGATACGGAGCATGGCATTATCGTCCATAAGTTTCTTGACGATGGCGCCCATCCTCTTAAACAAGGCAGTGGTCTCCTCATGCTCCTTCGCCCTCAGCAGGTCGCGCTTGGTGCAGAGCTTCGCCTTGTCCTCCCTAGTCCCTCGATGAAGCCAGTAGCATTTTCAAACGAGGCATTCATCTCGTCCTATAGCTTCATCCAGCCGGAGATCCGATCCATCAGGTCATCGAGCATAGCATGCATGCGCCTCTGAGAGTCCTCACCTGCCTGCGAGACATTTTCCCAGGCTGCCGCGACACGGGAGGACCTCTTTGCTGCATTCACGATGGGACGGCACATCTCTGCTGCTTCTGCGACGCGGTTAGACCAGACTGTTGCATCGACAGCAGGGCGGGACCTCTGTGTTGCTTCGACGGTGCGGAAGGACCTCTGTGCTGCTATGGCGGCACGGCGGGACATGTCGGTTGCTTTCACGGTGAGGCGGGACATCTCTCGTGCTTCCGCTTCCATGCTCGCCTCTCCCAGGTAGTAATCTCTCGACCCAGAACTCATGCGGGCCATGGTAGATGCAAGGGAACGACAATGAAAGGCTTGTTTGTTTTTGTGGATGAGGAGTTGAGGAGGAATGTGCAGTCATCTTGGAGTAGGTAGTATTTATAACCAAGTAGTAATACACTTCTAAGTGTGAAACCATTTAGGTTTTGATCGGTGTGAACAGGTTTGCAATTAAATATAGCGTGGTAGTAATTTGGAATGTAGCGGGACGCAAGCTCATAATTTATTGACGGTACTAGTTTCGAAGTGCAGCACTCACTACAAAATAAAGACACATCCGTGACATTTTGGCCGAACAATTTTTTTCCTGTCATGCTTATGACACTTCTATGATGATAATTGTGAAAAAACCATGTATCATCGTAGATGTGGTGGTCTCCTACTTCTATGACAAAAAATCATGATAGAAAATGGTCTTTTCGTCCTGGGCCGGCCCGGGATGCACCTGCATGACATTCTTTGGGCCTTCCATGACGGAAAAAATCATGGTAGAAGCGAGGGCGAGGAAAATTTTGGGGACTTCCCAGTTACGGTGGGTGGTTGATACGTCTCCAATGTATCTATAATTTTTGATTGTTCCATGCTATTATATTACCCGTTTTGGATGTTTATGGGCTTTAGTTTACACTTCTATATCATTTTTGGGACTAACCTACTAACCGGAGGCCCAGCCCGTATTGCTGTTTTTTTGCCTATTTTAGTGTTTTGAAGAAAAGCAATATCAAATGGAGTCCAAACGGAATGAAACCTTCGGGAGCGATCTTTTTGGAACAAACGTTATCCAGAGGACTTGGAATGGAAGTCAAGAAACAACCGAGGCAGCCACGAGGGTGCCCGGCGCGCCCCCACCCTCATGGGCCCCTCGGGCGTCCACCGACCTACTTCTTCCTCCTATATATACCCATGTACCCCGAAAACATCAGAAGTGACCACGAAAAACTATTTCCACTGCCCTAACCTTCTGTATCCGCGAGATCCCATCTTGGAGCCTTGGCTGGCACTCCGCCGGAGGGGGAATCAACCATGGAGGGCTTCTACATAACCACCATAGCCTCTCCGATGAGTTGTGAGTAGTTTACCACAGACCTTTGGGTCCATAGTTATTAGCTAGATGGATTCTTCTCTCTCTTTGAATCTCAATACAATGTTCTCCTCGATCTTCTTGGAGATCTATTCGATGTAACTCTTTTTGCGGTGTGTTTGTCGAGATCCGATGAATTGTGGGTTTATGATCAAGTTTATCTATGAGAAATATTTGAATCTCCTCTGAATTCTTTTATGTGTGATTAAGTTATCTTTGCAAGTCTCTTCGAATTATCAGTTTGGTTTGGCCTACTAGATTGATCTTTCTTGCAATGGGAGAAGTGCTTAGCTTTGGGTTCAATCGTGTGGTGTCCTTTCCCAGTGACAGCAGGGGCAGCAAGGCACATATTGTATTGTTGCCATCGAGGATAAAAGGATGGGGTTTATATCATATTGCATGAGTTTATCCCTCTACATCATGTCATCTTTCTTAATGTGTTACTGTGTTCTTTATGAACTTAATACTCTAGATGCATGCTGGATAGCGGTCAATGTGTGGAGTAATAATAGTAGATGCAGGCAGGAGTCGGTCTACTTGTCATAGACGTGATGCCTATATACATGATCATGCCTAGATAATCTCATAATTATTTGCTTTTCTATCAATTACTCGACAGTAATTCGTTCACCCACCGTAATACTTATGCTATCTTGGGAGAAGCCACTAGTGAAACCTATGGACCCTGGGTCTATCTCTTATCATATAAGCTTTCAATCTACTTTTATTTGCATCTTCACTTTTCCAATCTATATCATAAAATACCAAAAATATATTTATCTTATCATATTATCTCTATCAGATCTCACTTTCACAAGTGGCCTTGAAGGGATTGACAACCCCTTTATTGCGTTGGTTGCGAGTTCTTGTTTGTTTGTGTAGGTGCGTGGGACTTTTTAGGAGCCTCCTACTGGACTGATACCTTAGTTCTCAAAACTGAGGGAAATACTTACGCTACTATTGCTGCATCACCCTTTCCTCTTCAAGGAAAAACAACGCAAGCTCAAGACGTAGCAAGAAGGATTTCTGGCGTCGTTGCCGGAGAGGTCTTCGCTCAAGTCAAGACATACCAAGTACCCATCACAAACTCATCTCCCTCGCACTTACATTATTTGACATTTGCCTCTCGTTTTCCTCTCCCCCACTTCACCCTTGCCGTTTTATTCGCCCTCTCTTTCCCAATCTCCTCTCTCTTTCGCTTGCCTTTTTGTTTGCTTGTGTGTTGGATTGCTTGACACTATGGTGCAAGATAATACCAAATTGTGTGACTTTTCTAATACCAATAATAATGATTTCCTTATTACTCCGATTTCTCCTCTTAATGATGTTGAGTCTTGTGAAATCAATGCTGCTTTGCTGAATCTTGTTATGAAAGATCAATTCTCCGGCCTTCCTAGTGATGATGCCGCTACCCATCTAAACAACTTTGTTGATTTGTGTGAGATGCAAAAGAAGAAAGATACGGATAACGATATTGTTAAATTGAAGTTATTTCCGTTTGCACTTAGAGATCGTGCTAAAGTTTGGTTTTCGTCTTTGCCTAAGAATAGTATTGATTCATGGAATAGGTGCAAAGATGCTTTTATCTCTAAGTATTTTCCTCCCGCTAAGATCATCTCTCTTAGGAACGATATTATGAATTTTAAACAACTTGATCATGAGCATGTTGCCCAATCTTGGGAAAGAATGAAATGATGATTCGCAATTGCCCTACTCATGGTTTGAATTTATGGATGATCATACAAATTTTTTATACCGGATTGAATTTTGCTTCTAGAAATCTTTTAGATTCGGCCGCGAGAGGCACGTTTATGGAAATCACCTTAGGAGAATCTACTAAACTCCTTGATAACATTATGGCTAATTATTCTCAATGGCATACCGAAAGATCTACTAGTAAAAAAGTGCATGCTGTAGAAGAAATAATGTTTTGAGTGGAAAGATGGATGAACTTATGAATTTTTTGCTACTAAGAGTGCTTCTATTGATCCCAATGGTATGCCTTTGTCTACTTTGATTGAGAATAATAATGAATCTATGGATGTGAATTTTGTTGGTAGGAATAATTTTGGTAACAATGCTTATAGAGGAAACTTTAATCCTAGACCGTTCCCTAGTAATTCCTCTAATAATTATGGAAATTCCTACAATAATTCTTATGGTAATTTTAATAATATGCCCTGTGATTTTGAGAATATTGTGAAAGAATTTATGATCTCTCAAAAGAATTTTAATGCCATGCTTGAAGAAAAATTGCTTAAAGTTAATGATTTGGCTAGGAACGTTGATAGACTTTCGCTTGATGTTGATTCTTTGAAACATAGATCTACTCCTCCTTAGCATGATATCAATGAGTCTCTCAAATCTATGAGAATTTCCATTGATGAGTGCAAAGAAAGAACCGCTAGATTGCGTGCTAAGAAAGATTGCTTTGTAAAGGCGTGTTCTTCTAGTTTCCATGAAAATAATGATGAAGATCTTAAAGTTATTGATGTGTCCCCTATTAGATCTTTGTTTTGCAATATGAATCTTAATAATGATGGGACTGGAGATGAGTCAACTTTAGTTAAAAGGCGTCCCAATGATTCATAGTTCTTAGATCTTGATGCTAAATTTGGTAAAAGTGGGATTGGAGAGGTCAAGACTTTAAATATCATTGAACCCAGTATCTTGGATTTCAAGGAATTTAATTATGATAATTGTTCTTTAGTAGATTGTTTTTCCTTGTTGCAATCCGTTGTGAATTCTCCTCATGCTTATAGTCAAAATAAAGCTTTTACCAAACATATTGTTGATGCCTTGATGCAATCTTATGATGAAAAACTTAATTTGGAAGTTTCTATACCTAGAAAACTTAATGATGAGTGGGAACCTACTATAAAGATTAAAATTAAAGATCATGAGTGTTATGCTTTGTGTGATTTGGGTGCTAGTGTTTCCACGATTCCGAAAACTTTATGTGATATTCTAGGTTTCCATGATCTTGATGATTGCTCTTTAAATTTGCACCTTGCGGATTCCGCCATTAAAAAGCCAATGGGAAGGATCAATGATGTTCTCATTGTTGCAAATAGGAATTTGGTGCCCGTATATTTTATCGTTCTTGATATAGATTGCAATCTTTCATGTCCTATTATTCTTGGTAGACCTTTCCTTAAAATGATTGGTGCAATATTGATATGAAGGAAGGGAATATTAGATTCCAATTTCCATTAAGGAAAGCCATGGAGCACTTTACAAGAAATAAAGTCAAATTACCTTATGAATCTATCATGGGAACTACTTATGAATTAAGTGCCAAAGATGGCACTACTTAGATCTATCCTCGCTTTTATGCCTAGCTAGGGGCGTTAAAAGATAGCGCTAGTTGGGAGGCAACCCAATTTTATTGTTGTTTTTTTGTTTTTGCTTCTGTTTAGTAATAAATTTAGCATCTACCTTCTGTTTAGATGTGTTTTCATGTTTTAGTTAGTGTTTGTGCCAAGTAGAACCTATAGGATAACCTATGGTAATAGTTAATTTGATTCTGCTGAAAAACAGAAACTTTGCGCGCATGAAACTAATTTTAGTAATTCACAGAAACGTGATTTTGCGTTGATTCTTTTTGCTGTAGATCAATATACAAATTACCCAGGACTTCCTATTTTGTTAGGAGTTTTAGAGTTCCAGAAGTATTCAAGAGTTACAGATTGCTACAGACTGTTCTGTTTTTGACAGATTCTGCTTTTCGTGTGTTGTTTGCTTATTTTGATGCATCTATGGATAGTATGTAGGGGTATGAACCACAGAGAACTTGGAATACAGTAGGTTTAACACTAATATAAATAAATAATGAGTTCATTACAGTACCTTATGTGGTGGTTTTTCTTTCTTGCACTAACGGAGCTTATGAGATTTCCTGTTGAGTTTTGTGTTGTGAAGTTTTTAAGTTTTGGATAAAGATTTGATGGATTATGGAATAAGGAGTGGCAAGAGCCTAAGCTTGGGTATGCCCATGGCACCCAAAGATATTCAAGAATATCCAAAGGCCTAAGCTTTGGGATGCCCCGGGAAGGCATCCCCTCTTTCATCTTCGTCCATCGGTAACTTTACTTGGAGCTATATTTTTATTCTCCACATGATATGTGTTTTTCTTGGAGCATCTTGTATGATATTAGTCTTTGATTTTTAGTCTACCACAATCATCCCTGCTGTACACACCTTTTGGGAGAAACCCACATGATTGTAATTTATTAGAATACTCTATGTGCTTCACTTATATCTTTTGAGCTAGATAGTTTTTGCTCTAGTGCTTCACTTATATCTTTTAGAGCACAACAGTGGCTTAATTTTGTAGAAATTGTTAGTCTCTCATGCTTCACTTATATTATTTTGAGAGTATCTTAGAACAGCATGGTATTTTCTATGGTTATAAAATTGGTCCTAGAATGATGGGCATCCAAGTTGGGTATAATAAAAAACTATCATAGGAAGTGAATTGGATGCTATGATCAATTTGATACTTGATAATTGTTTTGAGATATGGAGGTAGTGATATTAGAGTCATGCTAGTTGGGTGGTTATGAATTTAAAGAATGCTTGTGTTGAAGTTGGCAAGTCCCGTAGCATGCACGTATGGTAAAAGTTGTGTAACAAATTTGAAACATGAGGTGTTCTTAGATTGTGCATCCTTATGTGTGGCGGTCGGGGACGAGCGATGATCTTTTCCTACCAATCTATCCCCCTAGGAGCATGCGCGTAGTGCTTGGTTTTTGATGACTTGTAGATTTTTACAATAAGTATATGAGTTTTGACTAATGTTGAGTCCATGGATTATACACACTCTCACCCTTCCATCATTGCTAGCCTCTTCGGTACCGCGCATTGCCCTTTCTCACCTTGAGAGTTGGTGCAAACTTCGCCGGTGCATCCAAACCCCGTGATACGATACGCTCTATCACACATAAACCTCCTTATATCTTCCTCAAAACATCCACCATACCTACCTA
This sequence comes from Triticum aestivum, assembly GCF_018294505.1. Classification (NCBI taxonomy): domain Eukaryota; kingdom Viridiplantae; phylum Streptophyta; class Magnoliopsida; order Poales; family Poaceae; genus Triticum; species Triticum aestivum. Next base: position 405,362,335 of record NC_057798.1, read on the forward strand.
TTATGGCATTTCCATAGCCATTCCGAGATATATTGCCATGCAACTTTCCACCATTCCGTTCTGTTTTTTATGACACACATCATCATTGTCATATTGCCTTGCATGATCATGTACTTGACATCGTATTTGTGGCAAAGCCACCATGCATAATTTTTCATACATGTCACTGTTGATTCATTGCCCATCCCGGTACACCGCCGAAGGCATTCATATAGAGTCATATCTTGTTCTAGTTTTGGGTTGTAATTCATGAGTTGTAAATAAATAAAAGTGTGATGATCATCATTATTAGAGCATTGTCCCCAAATAAAAAAAGGCCAAAAGAAAAAAAAAGGCCAAAGAAAAAAAATAAAAGAAAGAAAGGCCACAAGAAAAAAAAGAAAAAAAAGAAAATCCAAAAGAAAATAAAAAGGGGGCAATGTTACTATCTTTTTCCATGCTTGTGCTTCAAAGTAGCACCATGTTCTTCATATAGAGAGTCTCATATGTTGTCACTTTCATATACTAGTGGGAATTTTTCATTATAGAACTTGGCTTGTATATTCCGACGATGGGCTTCCTCAAAATGCCCTGGGTCTTCGTGAGCAAGCAAGTTGGATGCACACCCACTAGTTTCTTTTGTTGAGCTTTCATACATTTATAGCTCTAGTGCATCCGTTGCATGACAATCCCTACTCCTCATGTTGACATCAATTGATGGGCATCTCCATAGCCCGTCGATTATCCTCGTTAATATGAGACTTTCTCCTTTTTTGTCTTCTCCACACAATCCCCATCATCATATTCTATTCCACCCATAGTGCTATATCCATGGCTCACGCTCATGTATTGCGTGAAAGTTGAAAAAGTTTGAGATTATTTAAGTATGAAAGAATTGCTTGGCTTGTCATCAGGGGGTGTGCAAGGTGGGAGCATTTTTGTGTGACGAAAATGAAGCATAGCCTAACTATATGATTTTGTAGGGATGAACTTTCTTTAGCCATGTTATTTTGAGAAGACATGATTGCTTTGATTAGTATGCTTGAAATATTATTATTTCTTATGTCAATATGGAATTTTATTTTGAATCATTTGGATATGAACATTCATGCCACAATAAAGAGAATTACATTGAGAATTATGCTAGGTAGCATTCCACATCAAAAATTCTATTTTTATCATTTACCTACTCGAGGACGAGCATGAATTAAGCTTGGGGATGCTTGATACGTCTCCAACATATCTATAATTTTTGATTGTTTCATGCTATTATATTACCCGTTTTGGATGTTTACGGGCTTTACTTTACACTTTTATATCATTTTTGGGACTAACCTACTAACCGAAGGCCCAACCCGTATTGCTGTTTTTTTTTGCCTATTTCAGTGTTTCGAAGACAAGGAATATCAAACAGGAGTCCAAATGGAATGAAACTTTGGGGGCAATCTTTTTGGAACAAACGTGATCCAGAGGACTTGGAGTGGAAGTCAAGAAACAACCGAGGCAGCCACGAGGGTGGCCGGCGTGCCCCCACCCTTGTGGGCTCCTCGGGCGTCCACTGACCTACTTCTTCCTCCTATATATACCCATGTACCCCGAAAACATCAGAAGCGACCACAAAAAACTATTTCCACCACCGTAACCTTCTGTATCCGTGAGATCCCATCTTGGAGCCTTCACCGGTGCTCCGCTGGAGGGGAAATCGACCATGGAGGGCTTTTACATCAACACCATAGCCTCTCCGATGAGTTGTGAGTAGTTTACCACAGACCTTTGGGTCCATAGTTATTAGCTAGATGGCTTCTTCTCTCTCTTTGAATCTCAATACAATGTTCTCCTCGATCTTCTTGGAGATCTATTCGATGTAACTCTTTTTGTGGTGTGTTTGTCGAGATCCGATGAATTGTGGGTTTATGATCAAATTTATCTATGAGAAATATTTGAATCTCCTCTGAATTCTTTTATGTGTGATTAAGTTATCTTTGCAAGTCTCTTCGAATTATCAGTTTGGTTTGGCCTACTAGATTGATCTTTCTTGCAATGGGAGAAGTGCTTAGCTTTGGGTTCAATCTTGCGGTGTCCTTTCCCAGTGACAGCAGGGGCAGCAAGGCACGTATTGTATTGTTGCTATCAAGGATAAAAAGATGGGGTTTATATCATATTGCATGAATTTATCCCTCTACTTCATGTCATCTTTCTTAATGTGTTACTCTGTTCTTTATGAACTTAATACTCTAGATGCATGCTGTATAGCGGTCGATGTGTGGAGTAATAATAGTAGATGTAGGCAGGAGTCGGTCTACTTGTCACGGACGTGATGCCTATATACATGATCATGCCTAGATAATCTCATAATTATTCTCTTTTCTATCAATTGCTCGACAGTAATTCGTTCACCCATCATAATACTTATGCTATCTTGAGAGAAGCCACTAGTGAAACCTATGGCCTCCAGGTCTATCTCTTATCATATAAGCTTTCAGTCTACTTTTATTTGCATCTTTACTTTTCCAATCTATATCATAAATCACCAAAAATATATTTATCTTATCATATTATCTCTATCAGATCTCACTTTCGCAGGTGGCCTTGAAGGGATTGACATCCCCTTTATTGCGTTGGTTTCGAGTTCTTATTTGTTTGTGTAGGTGTGTGGGACTTTTGAGGAGCCTCCTACTGGATTGATACCTTGGTTCTCAAAACTGAGGGAAATACTTACGCTACTATTGTTGCATCACCCTTTCCTCTTCAAGCAAAACCAACGCAAGCTCAAGACATAGCAGTGGTTGGGGCCGAGCGATGCACTGTGGTTTGCGCGTTTCTCTCGTATGTAGGCGCGTGTGTGTGCGAGGCGTTGGCTCTAACTGAACCCCAAGGGAGGCGTTCCCTTACTGAACCCGAGCGATTGCACTAGCTACATTACTGAACCCGATCGATCGATCCCTTGGCTTTTAACTGAACCCGAGCGATTCCTTCGCTACTGCTGCTAACTGAAGCCGATCGAACCAGTTGCCTCTTGATGAACAGTGAACGTTGTTGGGGGTTGGATGAACAGTTCCCTATGGGGGTTGGATGAACAGGCCCCCATGGTAGTAGTGGGCCGTTGCCGCTGGAAGGACCCCAATCGAGGAGGCCGCCACACCCGAGCCGGTTGGGGGTGGATGAATAGGACCCAGTGGAGGGCTGGTTGAACAGTAGCCAGTGGAGGCTGGATGAATAGTAGATATGGATGAACAGTAGTCCGTGGAGGCAGGAGGATGATGCAGTGGATGAACAATAGTAGGTGGAGGCTGGAGGAAGTCGACGGTGGATGAATAGTAGCTCGTGGAGGCTGGAGCGAGGCAGTAGAGGGTGGATGAACAATAGCCCGTGGAGTCCCATTTTCCGGTACGCCACACCCCTCGCGATGAAGAGGACCCCCATTTTGACTATAGGCGCTCCAACACAAGTCCGTTTCCTCAGTTTTGTGGTACACTAGACCCCTCCCAATGAACAGGATCCTGTTTCGACCGTAGTCGGTCGAACAGAAGGTCATTTCCTCCATACTGCGGTACGCTAGACCCCATTTCAGTTGTTGCATCCAAGCCGGTTGGCTCCTGATGAACACGATGCATTCCGTTGCTTCCCGATGAGCACGATGCAGTTTCTCCATTCTGACCTAGCCGGTTGGCTTCCGATGAACAGGACGCCGTTGCTGCCATCCGTTACCTCTCCATGTACACGAGCCCTGGCCGTACGAATGCGCGAGTAGGTATCCGAGACCCTACACGTATGTACGTATGTGGCCGTATTTTTTGGCCTGTGGCTGTACGTACGTGTACACGGTTTAGAAGGGACTGCCTGAACTGCTACATTGGGGGCTCTACTACTACACGTGTCGCTGCTTGCTCGGCCACTGTTCATCATTGTAGAGAGACTGATCGACCAGTATGTACATACACGTTCGCTACCAGAATGACAATGCTACGTACGCTTCGACCAGGTGGGTCCCAGCTATCAGGGAGGATAAGGAGGCACTTCCTTGCGTGCGAAGTTATTGATGGTGGGTCTGAGCTGTCAGGGGGAGGATTTATTTTTTCGCACCAAATATGGAGGCACTTCCTTGGGTGTTAAGATATAGCTGGTGGGTCCCAGCTGTCAAGGGGGAAACATTTTTTTCGCAAATACAGCTAAGCCAAAATGGTATGTCTCCAACGTATCTATAATTTTGATTATTCCATACTATCATATTATCTATTTTGGATGTTTTATATGCTATTTTATATTATTTTTGGGACTAACCTATTAACCTAGAGCCCAGTGCCAGTTTCTATTTTTTGCTTGTTTTAGAGTTTCACAGAAAAGGAATACCAAACGGAGTCCAAACGGAATGAAACTTTCACGATGATCTTTCTTGGACCAGAAGCAAACCAAGAGACTTGGAGATGAAGTCGGAGACACAACAAGGCATCCACGAGGGTGAAGGGCGTGCCCAGGGGGTAGGGTGCGCCCCTACCTCGTGGGCCCCTCGGAGCTCTCCTGACCTAGTTCTTTCGCCTATATATACTCTTATACCCCAAAAACATCAGGGAGAGCCACGAAAACACTTTTCCACCACCACAACCTTCTATACCCGTGAGATCCCATCCGAGGGCCTTTTTCGGCGTCCTGCCAAAGGGGGATTCGATCATGGAGGGCTTCTACATCAACACCATTACCCTTCCGATGAAGCGTGAGTAGTTTACCACAGACCTACGGGTCCATAGCTAGTAGCTAGATGGCTTCTTCTCTCTCTTTGATTCTCAATTCCATGTTCTCCTTGATGTTCTTGGAGATCTATTTGATGTAATATTCTTTTGCGGTGTGTTTGCCGAGATCCGATGAATTGTGGATTGATGATCAAGTTATCTATGAATATTATTTGAGTCTTCTCTGAATTCTTATATGCATGATTTGATATCTTTGCAAGTCTCTTCGAATTATCGGTTTAGTTTGGCCTACTAGATTGGTTTTTCCTGCAATGGGAGAAGTGCTTAGCTTTGGGTTCAATCTTGCGGTGTCCTTTCCCAGTGACAGTAGGGGTGCCAAGGCACGTATTGTATTGTTGCCATCGAGGATAAAAAGATGGGGTTTTCATCATAGTGCTTGAGTTAATTCCTCTACATCATGTCATCTTACTTAATGTGTTACTCTGTTCTTTATGAACTTAATACTCTAGATGTAGGCAGGAGTCGGTCGATGTGTGGAGTAATAGTAGTAGATGCAGAATCGTTTTGGTCTACTTGACATGGACATGATGCCTATGTTCATGATCATTGCCTTAGATATTGTCATAATTATACGCTCTTCTATCAATTGCTCGACAGTAATTTGTTCACCCACCGTATTATTTGCTATCTTGAGAGAAGCCACTAGTGAAACCTATGGTCCACGGGTCTCTTTTCCATCATATAAGATCTATTTTCCATCATACTAGTTTCCAATCTACTATTTTGCAATCTTTTACTTTCCGATCTATAAACCAAAAATACCAAAAATATTTACTTTACCATTTATCTATCTCTATCAGATCTCACTTTTGCAAGTAACCGTGAAGGGATTGACAACCCCTTTATAGCGTCAGGTGCAAGTTTGTTGATTGTGCAGGTATTCGGTGACTTGTGCGTTGTCTCCTACTAGATTGATACCTTGGTTCTCAAACTGAGGGAAATACTTACTCTACTTTGCTGCATCACCCTTTCCTCTTCAAGGGAAAAACCAACGCAAGCTCAAGAAGTAGCACAAAACATAGAGGCCCTTCTAGTAGGTCCCCGCTATTAGGTGGAGGAATCATTATTTTGCGCGTAATAAGGAGGCACTTCCTTGCTGCGGCCGTGGACCCAGCTGTTAGCCTCTCCACGTACAGTCCTCTTCCGATGTAAGTGGTTCCTTGACCACGTTGACCACACCGCAGCAAGAGCACCAAAGCGGTGGACGACGGTGATGCCTAGGAAGGGAATAATTCGGAGCCAGGGAAGACTTGACAGTTGTTTCCCACATGGAGGGGAGTACAAGGGTTTACTGGTTGGGCTGCAGTGTGAGGCTGCCATCGCTGGAGAATAACAGGATGTTTGGGTGAGTAGAGGAATGGCCAGACTAGCGATGGGAGTAGGGTGGGGCGGTGAGGCCTGCACGGCAACAAAGCCGGCCACGGGAGGCAACAGCAGGCGGCACGACCGACGCTAGTTTGGGCGGCTAGAGCAAGAAGACTAGAGGTTGAAGACGCACTATGACCGTTGGATGGACATCGTATGGTCACTGCAGCTAGGATAATTCATATTGACTAAGTTGACAAAGCCCTTCATCCGCATCAACTTAGTAGGCCCACAAGTCAGCCTCCAAATATGGTGGGTCCCAGCTAGCAGGGGGATTATTCGCTTTTTGTGCATAATAAGGAGGCACTTCCTTGCGTGCAAAGATATAGCTGGTGGCTCCGAGCTGTCAGTGGGAGGAATGTTTTTTCGCGAAATACAGAGGCCCTTCCGGTGGGTCCCCGCTGTCAGGTCGAGGAGTCATTATTTTGCGCGTAATAAGGAGGCACTTCCGTGTGTGTGGCCATGGACCCAGCTGTCAGCCTCTCCACGTATAGTCCTCTTCCGATGGATGTCATTCATTGACCACGTTGACCACGCCGCGCCGAGAGCACCAGGGCATTGGACACCGACGAGGCCTAGGAAGGGAAGGACATAGAGTCAGGGAAGACTTGACAGTTGTTTCCCATGCGAAGGGGAGTATGAGGGTTTATTGGTTAGTCTGCCATCACCGGAGAATAACAACAGGTGTGCATGAGTAGAGGGATGGCTAGGCCAATGATGGGAGTAGGGTGGGGCGGTGAGGCCTGCGCGATAGTATAGCCGGCCACGGGAGGAGGGATCAGGCAGTCTCGGCGGTGTTGGTTTGAGCGGTTGGAGCAGGAAAGCAGAGATTCAAGAAGAATGACGACCGTTGGATGGACATCCAACAGTAACTGCTCTCGTGTGTTGACTATGTTGAGAAGGCCTTGCCTGCACATCAACCTTTTTTTAGGAAAGCGTACGCGTCAACCTAGTAGGCGCACAAGTCAGCCTCAAATATGTGGAAAACATCATACAACCCATGTGTCATTATTGCTAATAAATGTACAACCCATTGGTTAATTCTTAAGGATTTTTAAAGCCCATATTCTTTTTGTTACCATTACAGCCCATATTCTGGCCATGGCTAAAAATTCAACCAATTTTTCAGATTTCGGTGTGGTCCGAACTGTTTTTAATCCTGAAATCTCGGATCACGTTCAAACTAATTTAAAAATAATAAATTTATATCAATTTAAAATCAAACATAATTTTCCCCGCAAAAAACAATTAAATTCAAAATCTCAAAATCTAAAAAAATGATATTTCAAACTAATTACCGGTTTGCTGTGTTTTTAAAATTCACATCCCATTTCTTACTACTTCATTTTCTGGGCAAGCGAATACATCGCTTTTGCCTTGAAAGATTTGCAGCCCAGCAGGACTGAGAAAGCAAGTAGGCCTCCGTTGGGTATTTGTTTTAAAAAATTAGAACAGGGTTAGCCATTTTTAGAAAGAAAAAAAGACAACCGGGCTCATCATGTGGTAAACATAAAATAAAACCCTTCCTAGATGGGCCACAACCGCCGCATAGCCCCATTTTACCCTGATCCATCTCTAAAACTAGTACTAAATAACAACTGCTTGTTCCTAAAAAAAGTAAATAACAACTGTGCGGCCTGCTGGGTCCCTGGTGTTAGTCGCTCGTTGTGTAATTCTCTCGTTTATTTACTATGTTGACAATGGCATGGGACCCTGATATCCAACCTGAAGGAAATATGCCCTAGAGGCAATAATGAAGTTGTTATTTATATTTCCTTATACCATGATAAATTTTTATTATTCGTGCTAGAATTGTATTAACCGGAAACTTAGTACATGTGTGAATACATAGACAAAACAAAGTGTCCCTAGTATGCCTCTACTTGACTAGCTCATTAATTAAAGATGGTTATGTTTCCTGACCATAGACATGTGTTGTCATTTGATGAACGGGATCACATCATAGAGAATGATGTGATGGACAATACCCATTCGTTAGGTTAGCATAATGATCGTTAAGTTTTATTGCTATTGCTTTCTTCATGACTTATACATGTTCCTCTCACTATGAAACTATGCAACTACCAAATACCGGAGGAACACCTTGTGTGCTATCAAACGTCACAACGTAACTGGGTGATTATAAGTATGCTCTATAGGTGTCTCCGAAGGTGTTTGTTGGGTTGGCATAGATCGAGAATAGGATTTGTCACTCCGTGTATCGGAGAGGTATCTCTAGGCCCTCTCGGTAATGCTCATCACTATAAGCCTTGCAAGCAATCTGACTAATGAGTTAGTTACGGGATGATGCATTATAGAATGAGTAAAGAGACTTGCCAGTAACGAGATTGAACTAGGTATGAAGATACCGATGATTGAATCTCAGGCAAGTAACATACCGATGACAAAGGGAACAACGCATGTTGTTGTGCAGTTTGACCGATAAAGATCTTCGAAGAATATGTAGGAACCAATATGAGATCCAGGTTCCGCTATTGGTTATTGATCAGAGATGTGTCTCGATCATGTCTACATAGTTCTCGAACCCGTAGGGTCCGCACGCTTAACGTTCGATGATGATTTGTATTATGAGTTGTGTGTTTTTGATGACCGAAGTTTGTTCGGAGTCCCGGATGAGATCATGGACATGAAGAGGAGTCTCGAAATGGTCAAGAGGTAAAGATTAATATACTGGAAGGTTATGTTCGGACACTGGAATAGTTTCGGAGAGGTTCGGACATTTTTCGGAGTACCAGGAGGTTACCGGATCCCCCGGGAAAGTTAATGGGCCTACATGGGCCTTAGTGGAGAGAGGAGGCAACGGCTAGGAGGTGGCGCGCGCCGCACCAAGCCCAGTCCGAATTGGATAAGGGGTGGGGGCGTGACCCCCCTTTTCCTTCTCCCTCTCCACTTCTTTCCCCCTTTCCCACTCCGGAAAAGGAAGGGGTAATCCTACTAGGACTAGGGAGTCCTAGTAGTTATCCCCCCTTGGCGCACCCCCTCTAGGCTGGCCGCCCCTCCTCCCCTCCTTTATATACATGGGCAGGGGGCACCCCAAAGGCACATCAATTGTTCTTTGTGCCGCGTGCGGTGCCCCTTCCACAGTTTACTCCTCCAGTCATAGCGTCGTAGTGCTTAGGCGAAGCCCTGTGCGGATCACATCATCAACACGGAACTCTCCCTCGACCCTCTATTGGATCAAGAGTTTGAGGGACATCATCGAGCTGAACGTGTGCTGAACACGAAGGTGCCGTACATTCGGCACTTGGATCGGTTGGATCGTGAAGACGTTCGATTACATCAACCGCGTTAACTAATGCTTCCGCTTTTGGTCTATGAGGGTACGTGGACACACTCTCCCCCTCTCATTGCTATGCATCTCCTAGATAGATCTTGCGTGATCGTAGGAATTGTTTTGAAATTGCATGCTGCGTTTCCCAACAGTGGCATCCGAGCCAGGTCTATGCATAGATGATATGAACGAGTAGAACACAAAGAGTTGTGGGCGCTAATAGTCATACTGCTTACTACCAACGTCTTACTTTCATTCGGCGGTATTGTAGGATGAAGCAGCCTGGACCGACATTACATGACTGCGTTCATGAGACTGGTTCTACTGACATGCTTTGCACACATGTGGCTGGCGGGTGTCTATTTCTCCAACTTTAGTTGAATCAAGATTGACTACGTCCGGTCCTTGTTGAAGGTTAAGACAACACACTTGACGAAAAATCATTGTGGTTTTGATGCCTAGGTAAGAATGGCTCTTGATAGAAGCCCGTAGCAGCCACGTAAAACTTGCAACAACAAAGTAGAGGTCGTCTAACTAGTTTTTGCAGTGTGATGTGATATGGTCAAGACATGATGTGATATAAATTGTTGTATGAGATGATCATGTTTTGTAACAAAGTTATCGGCAACTGGCAGGAGCCATATGGTTGTCGCTTTATTGTATGAAATGCAATTGTCTTGTAATTGCTTTACTTTATCACTAAGCGGTAGCGATAGTCGTAGGCGCAATATTTGGCGAGACGACAATGATGCTACATTGGAGATCAAGGTGTCAAGCCGGTGACAATGGAGACCATGAAGGTGCTTTGGAGATGGAGATCAAAGGCACAAGATGATGATGGCCATATCATATCACATATTTTGATTTCATGTGATGTTTATCTTTTATGCATCTTATTTTGCTTAGTACGACGGTAGCATTATAAGATGATCCCTCACTAAATTTCAAGGTACAAGTGTTCTCCCTGAGTATGCACCATTGCTACAGTTCGTCGTGCCGAGACACCACGTGATGATCGGGTGTGATAAGGTCTACGTTCACATACAACGGGTGCAAGCCAGTTTTGCATGTGCAGAATACTCGGGTTAAACTTGGCGAGCCTAGCATATGCAGATATGGCCTCAGAACACTAAGACCGAAAGGTTGAACATGAATCATATAGTAGATATGATCAACATAGAGATGTTCACCATTGAAAACTACTCCATCTCACGTGATGATCAGACATGGTTTAGTTGATGTGGATCACATGATCATTTAGATGACTAGAGGGATGTCTATCTAAGTGGGAGTTCTTTAGTAATATGATTAATTGACCATTAATTTATCATGAACTTAGTCTTGATAGTTTTTTGCATATCTATGTTGTTGTAGATCAATGGCCCGTGCAACCGTTCCCTTGAATTTTAATGCGTTCCTAGAGAAAGCTAAGTTGAAATATGATGGTAGCACTTACATGGACTGGGTCCGTAACTTGATAATTATCCTCATTGCTCCACAGAACAATTATGTCCTTGAAGCACCGCTAGGTGTACCACCTGCCCCAGCAACTGCAGACATTGTGAATGCTTGGCAGTCGCGTGTTGATGACTACTCGATAGTTCAGTGTGCCATGCTTTACGGCTTGGAATCGGGACTTCAAAGACGTTTTGAACGTTATGGAGCATATGAGATGTTCCAAGAGTTGAAGTTAATATTTCAAGCAAATGCCCGAGTTGAGGGCTATGAAGTCTCGAACAAGTTCTATAGCTGCAAGATGGAGGAGAATTGTTCTGTCAGTGAACACATACTCAGAATGTCTGGGTACCATAACCACTTGACTCAGCAGATTTAATCTTCCTGATGATAGTGTCATTGACAGAGTTCTTCAATCACTGCCATCAAGCTATAAAGGCTTCGTGATGAACTACAATATGCAAGGGATGGAAAAGACTATTCTCGAGCTCTTCGCAATGCTAAAGGCTGCGGAGGTAGAAATCAAGAAGGAGCATCAAGTGTGGATGGTTAACAAGACCACTAGTTTCAAGAAAAATGGCAAAGGGAAGAAGAGGAACTTCAAGAATAATAGAAAGCAAGTTGCTACTCCCAGGAAGAAGCCCAAGTCTAGACCTAAGCCTGAAACTGAGTGCTTCTACTGCAAAGGGACTGGTCACTGGAAGCGGAACTGCCCCAAGTATTTGGCGGATAAGAAGGATGGCAAAGTGAAAGGTATATTTGATATACATGTTATTGATGTGTACCTTACTAATGCTCATAGTAGCACCTAGGTATTTGATATTGAATCTGTTGCTCATATTTACAACTCGAAACAGGGGCTATAGATTAAACGAAGATTGGCTAAGCACGAGGTGACAATGCGCGTCGAAAATGGTTCCAAGGTCGATGTGATCCCGTCGACACGCTACCTCTACATCTACCTTCGGGATTAGTTTTAGACCTGAATAATTGTTATTTGGTGCCAGCGTTGAGCATGAACATTATATCTGGATCTATTTTAATGTGAGATGGTTATTCATTTAAATCAAAGAATAATGGTTGTTCTATTTATATGAGTAATTTCTTTTATGGTCATGCACCCTTGTTGAGTGGTCTATTTTTGTTGAATCTCGATCATGGTGATACACATGTTCTTAATATTGAAGCCAAAAGATGCAAATTTAATAATGATAGTGCAACTTATTTGTGGCACTGTCGTTTAGGTCATATTGGTGTAAAGCGCATGAAGAAACTCCATGCTGATGGGCTTATGGAATCATTTGATTATGAATCACTTGGTGCTTGCGAACCATGCCTCATGGGCAAGATGACCAAGAATCGTTCTCCGGAACAATGGAGCGAGCCACTGACTTATTGGAAATAATACATACCGATGTATGCGGTCCAATGAGTGTTGAGGCTCGCGGCGGGTATCTTTATTTTCTAACCTTCACATATGATTTGAGCAGATATGGGTATATCTACATAATGAAACATAAGTCTGAAACATTTGAAAAGTTCAAAGAATTTCAGAGTGAAGTGGAAAATCATCGTAACAAGAAAATAAAGTTTCTACGATCTGATCGCGGAGGTGAATATTTGAGTTACGAGTTTGGTCTTAATTTGAAACAATGTGGAATAGTTTCGCAACTCACGCCACCTGGAACACCACACCATAATGGTGTGTCCGAACATCGTAGCCGTACTTTATAGGATATGGTCTGATCTATGATATCTCTTACTGATTTACCGCTATCGTTTTGGGGTTATGCTTTAGAAACGACTGCATTCACGTTAAATAGGGCACCATCAAAATCCGTTGTGTTAGTGTACAAAAGTATGCGCTCTTCTGTACCCCTTACTTGTGCACAGGCAGTCATAGCCATGCCCGCGGCAAGGCTTGGCGGGGCAGCAGGAGACAAAACACAAAACTACCAAGACAACATTCAAGATGGAAAACAAAAAGCAGAAAACAGACTAGGCCTCCGCCGGCAACATCCTTGCCGGGACAGCCTATGTGGCCCCGGCAAGAGCCTTGCCGGGGCGACCTGCGAAGCACCAGCAAGGCCATCACCCTTGAGGCTGAGAGCTTTGACACCATTGACAGCGTCAAGGCCAAGGCTCAGGGGGCGCATGCGAAATAACATGCAGATCTTTGTGAAGATTGATAGCCTACGGGTCCATGTGGGATAGAATACAAAGACCCCTGGCAAGACCCTTGCCGGGGACGACCGCGAGGCCCTCGGTATACCTTGCGGGGATGATTGCGGGGCCATGCTATGTCTTGAGCTTGCGTTGGTTTTCCTTGAAGAGGAAAGGGTGATGCAGCAAAGTAGCGTAAGTATTTCCCTCAGTTTTTGAGAACCAAGGTATCAATCCAGTAGGAGGCTCCTCAAAAGTCCCGCACACCTACACAAACAAACAAGAACCTCGCAACCAACACAATAAAGGGGTTGTCAATCCCTTCACGGCCACTTGCGGAAGTGAGATCTGATAGAGATAATATGATAAGATAAATATTTTTGGTATTTTTATGATATAGATTGGAAAGGTAAAGATGCAACTAAAAGTAGATAAAAAACTTATATGATAAAATATAGACCCGGGGGCCATAGGTTTCACTAGTGGCTTCTCTCAAGATAGCATAAGTATTACGGTGGGTGAACAAATTACTGTTGAGCAATTGATAGAAAAGCGCATAGTTATGAGATTATCTAGGCATGATCATGTATATAGGCATCACGTCCGTGACAAGTAGACCGACTCTTGCCTGCATCTACTACTATCACTCCACACATCGACCGCTATCTAGCATGCATCTAGAGTATTAAGTTCATAAAGAACAGAGTAACGCATTAAGAAAGATGACATGATGTAGAGGGATAAACTCATGCAATATGATATAAACCCCGTATTTTTATCCTCGATGGCAACAATACAATACATACCTTGCTGCCCCTGCTGTCACTGGGAAAGGACACCGCAAGATTGAACCCAAAGCTAAGCACTTCTCCCATTGCAAGAAAGATCAATCTAGTAGGCCAAACCAAACTAATAATTCAAAGAGACTTGCAAAGATAACTTAATCACACATAAAAGAATTCAGAGGAGATTCAAATATTTCTCATAGATAAACTTGATCACAAACCCACAATTCATCGGATCTCGACAAACACACCACAAAAAGAGTTACATCGAATAGATCTTCAAGAAGATCGAGGAGAACTTTGTATTGAGATTCAAAGAGAGAGAAGAAGCCATCTAGCTAAAAACTATGGACCCGAAGGTCTGTGGTAAACTACTCACAACTCATCAGAAGGGCCTTGAAGATGATGTAGAGGCCATCCATGGTCGATTCCCCATCCGGCGGAGCGCCGGCGAAGGCTCCAAGATGGGATCTCGCGGATACAGAAGGTTACGACGGTGGAAATAGTTTTTCCTGGTGCTCCTTGATGGTTTCAGGGTATGTGGGTATATATAGGAAGATGAAGTAGGTCGGTGGACGCTCGAGGGGCCCACGAGGGTGGGGGGCGCCGGGCACCCTCGTGTCCGCCTCCTCTGTTGCTTGACGTCCACTCCAAGTCCTCTGGATCACGTTTGTTCCAAAAAGATTGCTCCCGAAGGTTTCATTCCGTTTGGACTCCGTTTGATTTACCTTTTCTTCTAAACACTGAAATAGGCAAAAAAACAGCAATTCGAGCTGGGCCTCCGGTTAGTAGGTTAGTCCCAAAAATGATATAAAAGTGTAAAGTAAAGCCCATAAACATCCAAAACGGGTAATATAATAGCATGGAACAATCAAAAATTGTAGATACGTTGGAGACGTATCAGGCCACAACCAAGCCTGCACCCGACAAGGTTTTGCCACCTCAGCACCACTCTAGCGTGATGACCAGCTTGCCAACTAGGAAGACACCTGCGTGGCAGCATACAAATCTTCGTGGAGGCTCTACCACCGCGCCAGCACATTAGCTAGCCAGCCAGCGTGGCACTGTGTGCCTCGTCAGCATGGACGCATGTCAAGGTGGGAAGAGGCGACAATGGGCCGGACGACTTCTGTTGCCATCCCTGATGAAGTAAGAGGGCATGTAGGCAACACATTACGCATTTATCCTACGGTACCGAGCGATAAGCTTGAGCACTGTATATACTTTCCACCTCCTGTGTGCCGCTGTGGCAACCCTTTTGACATATAAAGGAGGCCTGAGGCGTACTGAGAGAGGATTCGAACTTTTTGGACTGGGCATGCACCGCAGCTAGTTCAAAAGCTCAAGAACACAGGATATACACACAAGCAGGACTAGGGTTTTTTGCACCAGTGCGTCCCGAACCTGGGTAAAAATCCCTCACACTGATCACTTGACCCGCTCTTCGCGCAACTCTCTCCCCGCCAACCATAGATGGGATCGCCCCGTGATCCCATAGGTGTTTGTTTCCCCGACATCTTTGGCGCGCCAGGTAGGGGGAGAAATTCTGAGAATCTGGTCTAGTAGTTAGTGTAGCAGTTTCTTCATCGCCATGGCTCCGAAGAAGATGATCGCGGCGATCGGTTCGTCTTGGGCCCACTTCGCCCGTGCCAGCACGGACGGGCGACGTGGCAAACGCTGGTAGCGGAGGAGACCAAGATCATTCACGCCACCCCGATACGAGAAGCCAGTCGAGCGGCTTCGTCTGTAGCAGCGACGACGGTCCGCACGCCGCCGCGCTGCATACGGGTGGCGTAGGGACCTCCGAGGGCAGAAAGACGACCCCACCAACGCATGTACCATGGTCCTCCCAGCTCGTGCGTGATGAACAACGCCGCGATGTTGAGGACCCTGGGCATTGCCGCGGCAAGAGCCCTCAGCGACACTCTCAAGACGCGTAGGGCTGACATGCATGCCTTGATGGTGGCGAAAAAGGCGCATGACCGCGGAACCGTGACGGAACTCCTTCTAAGATCGTTAGAAGTCCGAGATCCTCCCATTCCTCGTGCTTGTCACTGCCGCCGACACAAGTAGAAGCATTGGCACGAGCACCGCTACTCCTCGACTTTCCTCCTGCCGCGGAGAAGCAAGAAGAGTGGAGGCTGCTATCCAAAGCCTTATTGGCCACGCCAACAGGGATGGTCACCGAGAGGCAAGTCCTTCACGGCGCCGGGCCACTGAGCCAACGCGCGTCGACAGTGGGAGGGTTGGAGGCGCCGCCACCACGGTGCACTGCCCTCCACCACGGTCGGCTTGTCGGGTTGATGCCCGTGATAACATGTCCACGACGTCATCTGACCCACGAGCGTGTTGCGACCAACATCAAGTCCTTTGGGAGCGGCTCAAGGAAGACGCCCGGACCACCATCGAGTAGCGACAGGAGGCGCGCCTCCAATCTGATAGGCATGCTGGGCCTACCACATACATGCCTGTGGTGGGGGATGCTGGCGACTTGCCCTATGCAATAACTGGCCCAGCGTTTACCCGTGAGCTATGGCAATTACGATGGCCCACCACCCGCACGTTCAAACCAGAGGTCCCGGAGAAGTACGACGGCAAGACCCATCCGTCTGAGTTCCTGAGCATTTACACCATCGCGATGCAAGCTGCCGGAGAACGAGACGACAGGGTACTCACCTACTATTTTCCATTGGTGCTCAAGCCCAACGTCAGGTCATGGTTGATGCACCAGCCGATGGATTCTCTGTGCCACGAGTTTGTTGGTGCCTTTATGGGCGGCCACGTAGCTCCTGGCTAGGCAAGTGATTTACATGTGATCCCTCAGAGGGACGGCGAATGCCTGCGCAAATACATACAAAGGTTCAACCGTGTGCAGTACAACATCCCCGACGTTCATCTTGCCGCTGTCATCAGCGCGTTCCATCAGAACGGGCGCAATCGTAAGATGCGTGAAGAGCTGGCGATGAACAAGGTTGCAGATGTTGTCGAACTGTATGTTCTGGCCGACAGATATGCCCCAATTGAGGAAGGAAGGAAGTACCCTGGTGAAGATGCCGATCTAGAATCGACTCTGGAGATGAAGACGTCGTCGCCCCGGCAAAGAAGGGCCAACGATGCAACAGGAAGCGCAAGGGCAAGACCGTGCTTGCCGTCGAGGAATCCGGCGCCCCCGGCACCGCTAAGAAGGCCAAGGTTGACAACCCCGACAAAGAGATTGCCGGGTGCGACGCCTGCCGAGCCTTGGCAGCTGCCGACAAGTCAGAGGGCTCCGACAGGCAGTATTGCATGATTCACCGTACCAAGGGCCACGACCTCCAAAACTACCGCCAAGTTGAGCAGCTGATGGAGAAGCAGAGGGCTGAGTATGAGAGACGAGACAAAGAGAAGGGACAAGATGGCGCTGAGGGATCCGACAAGAAGCGCAGCGGCTGGGGAGGTCGCCGCGACAAGGAGAAGCAAAAAGAGAGGCCTGCCCGAGGCCGCGACAAGAAAGAGGAAGATGACTATCATGATGATGATGACGAGTCCACCGAGAATGAGTTTCAGAAAGCGACGAAGGTCATGTGTGTTGATGGAGGTGCCTCATTGCATTCTTCCCACCGCCAACTTAAACAGTGGGTGCGTGAGATTAATGCGACGGAACCGATGGTCGACGCCCAGAAGTCACTAAAGTGGTCCCACATGCCTATCATTTTCGACGTTGTGGATCACCCTGATCGCACAACCGCGGTCTGGTGTTTGTCGTTGTTGGTCTCACCAATGATACGCAACCTCAAGGTGACGAAAATGTTAATAGATGGTGGGGCCGGTCTGAACTTGATCTCACCCAACGTAATCACGAGGCTACAGATCCCTGATGAAGATCTCGAGGAAACGGGTATGTTCCAAGGGATCAACCCAGGGAGAAGCCAGCCCAAGGGAAAGGTCACACTACCAGTTACATTATGTGGCGATCTAAACTACAAGACAGAGAAGATCTTTTTTGATGTCGCCGACATCCCGTTGCCATATAATGGGATCCCTGGCCGTCCAACACTAGCCAACTTCATGGCGGCATCACACTACGTGTACAACAAGCTGAAGATGCTTGGCCCAATGAGCATCATCACCCTCAGCTGCGACAAGAGGGATGCACTCATTTGTGCCGATCAACTCTACTGAGAGGCAGTTCCAGCGTCCACCGCCAAGACACTTGCTCTTGCCACCGAGAAGAAGACCGACAAGGCTTCGGCCATGGGCAAGACTCCTAGTTCCGGCAAGGGCTCCTGCACCCACTCCAACAAACGCGCCTCTTCAGAGTGTTGCGTTCCCGTTGAGGACGTGCCAGAGAGCTCTACCGGTAAGAGCAAGAGATCCAAGGCAGACCCACCAGAAACCAAGAATGTACCCGTTAAGCAGGATGGCACGGGTGGAGCTTTTACCATAAGCTCCACCCTTGGTAGCAAATAGGAAAGCACGCTCGTCACCTTCCTGCGGGCGAATGTCTATGTGTTTGCATGGCAAGCATCCGACATCCCCGGCATTCCCAGGAAGGTGATTGAGCACCACCTTGTTGTCTGTCCCCATGCGCAGCCCGTCAAGCAGAAGGTCAGGAAGCAAGCTTTGGAGCGATGAGAGTTTATCATCGAGGAGATTAGGAAGTTGGAAGCGACAGGCTTGGTTAGAGGAATGCTCCACCCTACGTGGTTGACCAATCCAGTGGTAGTGCGTAAGGAGAATGGGAAGTGGAGGCTGTGTATTGACTATACAGATATCAATAAAGCCTGTCCAAAGGACCCTCTCCCTTTGCCACGCATTGACCAAATAGTGGACTCCACTGCTGGGTGCGACCTGCTGTCGTTCCTCGACGCCTACTCAGGATACCATCAAATCTTCATGGAGAAGAAAGATGAAGAAAAAACCGCGTTCATCATCCCATGTGGTACGTACTGTTTCGTTTGAATGCCATTAGGGTTGAAAAGCGCTCGTACAACATTTGCCTGAGCAGTCCAGATTGGTTTTGAGCCCTAGCTACATAGAAATATGGAAGCTTATATGGATGACATAGTGGTCAAAATCAAGGACAAGGCCACGCTCGTGTAGGACATGGTGCACTGGAGCCTTCCTCGGCAGGGCCCGACACCGGCAAGGCAGGACCGCCGGCGAAGCCCGATCCCGGCAAGACAGAGTCTGCGCGAGCAAGCGAAGGTGAACAGAAGAAGAAGGTGGTGCAGCACCCGGTTTATTTTGTCAGCTCCCTCTTGCAGGGGGCTAGATCAAGATATTCTGGTATGCACAAGTTGCTTTTCGGCCTCCTTATGTGTCGGATGTTAGGTTCCGGCAGACCCTTAAGGTTTGAACTCTGGGGTGCGCACGAAGATCTCTCCCCTACCGACCTACGCCCGATCGTCTCGTGAGATCTAGCTAAAAATGATGAACAACACAAGGGACACAAGATTTATACTGGTTTGGGCCACCGTTGTGGTGTAATACCCTACTCCAGTGTGTGGTGTGGTGGATTGCCTCAGGCTGATGATGAACAGTACAAGGGAAGAACAGCCTCGCGAGAGGTGTTCTTGAGCTGGTGCGATGAACTGCTTGGGTGAGTTCGATCGCCTCTCTCTCTCTAATGAGCTCTTGATCCGTTGGTCCTTTCTCTGTGGTGGCTAGCCCTATTTATAGAGGCCCTGGTCCTCTTCCCAAATATTGAGCGGGAAGGGCGCCAACAACGGCCATTTCAAAGGGGAACATCTGGTACAAGTTATCCTGACTAAAGTTGGTCTTCGGCTGCCAAAGGCACTGGTGATGACACCGTCTTGGGCTCCACTGTGACCTCCATCCTGCCGCTCTGCTGGTCTTGGTCTCGTTGCACTGAAATGGCAACCTTTGCTTGATGCCTCGGTACTCCACGCCTACGCTTGCCCCCTTTGCACCAAAGAGGAAACAAGGACACTGCACAGGCCGGCGCCCGCCTGGTCTCGATCGTCAAGGCTTGCGTCACAAGAACCTTGCAAGGTACCTCGCCTTGATCTCTCCGCCTCCTCGCGAGCCTGCCTGGCAAGGCTGTTCCTGATGTAGCCTTGCGCCATCCGCCCCGCAAGGCTTGGCCCCTCGCGAGGGTCTTGAGTCTTGTGCTGATGAAGATGGGCCGTACTGGGCCACCACTTGAGCCACGCCGCAGGCCGCAGGCAGGCAAGTCTGGGGACCCCCGTTCCCAGGACGCCGACATTATGGCCTTGAGACCAAGGCGCGCTCGGACTTGGCTTAGCAGAGAAGCGAAGGGGCAAGTGCAGAGCGCCGCGGGCCCCATCAGCCTGCGGCTTCGGGCGCCACGTGGCAGTTGATTGGACGTGGGCGTCTCCGCTTCCCCATGCTGCCTCGGCAACCGCTCGACTTGACAAGTCCCTGGATGCAAAAACGGGTCATGATTACCTGCGATCGTGGAGGTCGATGGTTGGCCTCCCTTGGTTATAAAGGCGGGAGAGCGCAAGCCTCCGCTGCATATCTTCTTCCTCGCTTCCTTCTTTCTCCCCATCCCAGCTACTCGCCATCTCCCATGGCACCACCGAAGAGGTTCTCGACCGCAGAGAAGGGAAAGGCCCGCCGGGAAGGGCCTGACTCTCCCCCGCCCAAGCGTGGCTAGGGTCGTCCCCGCAAGTATCCTGCGCCGCCTGTAGCGGCTCCTCATGGTCGTGGTTGCGATCTCCCGTGTGGCGATGGGCGCCAGGTGGGTGAAGGTAGGTGCGTCGTGGCTGCGCGACCTCCCAGGCCACGCTTCCTCTCGGCGGAATTGTTGCCGGAGTTCGTCGTGTGGTCGGCGGACCCAATCAGCACCTGGCTCCAGCTTCCCCGCTTCTTTGCAGGTGAACTCCCGGCCGGTGCTCCTGGTGGCCTCTGGCTCCAAGCGGACGGTTGCTGCAGTAGGGCCTCCTGGGCTTCGCTGGAGATCTCCGTCGCCGGGAATGTGGCCCTGACCCGCAGCTGGCAAACGTTCGCCCGCGCGCGTGGCTTGAGCTAGCGATGCACCCTGCACTTCAAGTTTGATGGAGACGCCACCCTCTATGTGAGGGTGTTCGGAGAAGACGACCGCCGCGTTGGGTGCTGCCCCAAAGACGTCGATGGCGGCCAGGCACCCCGCCTCAGCGATGGCCGGGACGAAGATGAAGGCGGGCGCGGGGCCGGCGGCTTCTGCAGTTCGCCAAGCCTCGGTGACTCCCCTTCGGACGGAAGCTCCTCC
Source organism: Triticum aestivum (assembly GCF_018294505.1). Classification (NCBI taxonomy): domain Eukaryota; kingdom Viridiplantae; phylum Streptophyta; class Magnoliopsida; order Poales; family Poaceae; genus Triticum; species Triticum aestivum. The sequence goes on from NC_057798.1 coordinate 405,383,338, forward strand.
AGCGGTGGCCGCGACCAGCCCCCGCACCATCGCGCTCGCCTTGAGGGAGGTAGCGGGTCAACCCGCCGCCATGCCTCGGTGAAGCGCGAGGAGGGGTCCGACTAAGCTCCGGAGGCAGTACGAGTCGAGTCGTGTCTTTATTTTGTCTTCCTCCCTTTCCTGTGCAAAGAAAGAGTATTGTATGGCCTCGCAGGGGCATGCTGGACTGTCGTTGTTAACTGTTATGCTATCCTCGTCGCTCTTGTGCTGTGTTTCGGCGCCGCGTGCTTGCATATTGGGATTACTTAACTCGGGGGGGGGGGGGAGCTTGCCTTAACCCTCGCTCCTCGAGGCTGGGGCCTCGTCGCGTGCTTCGAGACCTCCAAGAATTGGTTAGGAGAGATACTTCCGGTTTTGGTCGCGAGGGCAACTGACTCAGGTCCTGTGTTCGTGTCGCGATGCCCGTGGGGCACGAACTGGGAGGGGTGCTCCCGTAGTGGACTTGGACAGGAAAACCTCACACGACTGGGGCAGAAAACACTCGTGAGGGCGCCCGCGTAGCCCCCTCATGAGACTTGCGCGAGAGAGAATGAGTCAAGCAGGCGAAAAAAGGTAGAGAGTCACAAGTCAAGGACGGCAACAGTGCTGAAAGCAACTCCAATAAAACTCCAAATCGGGATGAACGAGACAACTATAGAAAGCAAATGGAAAAGCTGCGTCTGACACCTAATCTAGTCTTCGACATCTTCTCACCAGCGTGGAGCTAAGTGCTGCCACTTGGTGTGGGCGGGAGCCCCCGAGGCCCGTGGGTGGCTCTCCGGAGACTACGGGGCGTGTACAGCCCCAACTCATTATTACGTGAGAGTGTCACGGGCGGAGAGCTTCACAGGCATTATCCTTCTTCACAGGCTCCGGGCCTTTCTCGGGGTGATGAGCTTCACAGGCATTGGCCTTCTTCACAAGCACCGGGCCTTTCTTGGTTCGTTTAGCTTCACAGGCGCCGGGCCTTCTTTACAGGCGCTGGGCCTTTCTTCAGGGGTATAACTTCCGGAGGTGCCAGATGTTCCACGCGTTCGGGATGGGCACCCCCTCCTGGGTCTCCAAGCGTGCGGCGCCAGGCCTAGAGATATGAACAACCCTGAACGGGCCCTCCCACATGGGTGAGAGCTTGTGCAGCCCTCCCTGGAGAGCACCCGTCTGAGCACAAGGTCACCTACCTCGAGGGTCCTGGGGCGGATGCTACGGCAATGGTACCGCCGCAGTGCTTGCTGATATCTCGCAGCCCGAAGCACAGCCTCCCAACGGCGTTCCTCCCCAAGCATGAGGTCCAACCCCCGCGTGGCGTCTTGCTGTGCTTTGTCGAAATCCAGGACCCGCATGGAGCGATGCCTGACCTCGTGAGGAAGGACCGCCTCAGCACCATAGATGAGGAAGAATGGGGTTTCGCCGGTCGACTTGGTAGCGGTGGTGTGGATGGACCACAACACGGACTGAAGCTCGTCGTGCCAGCCCCTGCCGCAAGCCTCCAGCTTCTTTTTGAAGGTCCGAGTTTTGAGGCCCTTCAGGACCTCCGCGTTGGCGCGTTCAGCTTGGCCGTTGCTCCAAGGGTGTGCCACCGAAGCATAGCATATCTGTGTTCGAAGGTTAGCACAATATTTTTTGAAGAGATTGCTGGTGAACTGCGAACCGTTGTCGGTGATGATGCAATTAGGTACCCCAAACCGGCTCACGAGGCCCCTGATGAACTTGACTGCTGAGCCAGTCGGGATGGTGCGGACGGCTTCCACTTCTGCCCACTTGGTGAACTTGTCAATGGCGACGTAGAGGTAGCGGTAGCCCCCTGGCGCCCGAGGAAATGGGCCAAGGATGTCCAGTTCCCAAACAGCGAACATCCACGAGAGGGGAATGGTCTGAAGACCCTGAGTTGGTTGATGAATCTGCTTGGCGTGAAATTGATAGGCTTCACAAGCTTTCACCAGCTCGACTGCGTCGTTGAGTGCTGTTGGCCAATAGAACCCGCTGCGAAACGCCTTGCCAACGAGCGTGCGCAAAGACGAGTGGTGCCCGCAGTCTCCACCGTGAATGTCTACCAGTAGCTCCTTCCCTTGCTCCCTGGAGATGCAACATAGAGTAACGTCATTCGGTCGCTTCCGGTAGAGCTCTCCGTCTTGGATGCAGTAGGCCGTGGCCTGCCGCGCCACGCGTTCCGCGTCCTCCTCCTTCTCTGGCAGAATCCCCTGTATCAGGTAGTCCTTGAATTCCACGATCCAGCATCCCTCCCGAGGCTCCAGCGCTAGGAGCAGGCGCGCTCCTGAGGTCGGGCCACAGGCCGGGGCTCCCGAGGCAGGTGGTTGAGGGAGCTCCTCCCGAGGCTGCGCTGTGCTCGATAGTGACGGTGCCGCCGAAGGTTTGAAGAGTCCTTCCTCGAAGACGCGGGGCTCCTGAGGCAGCCGCCTGGACGCCCTCGTGGCGATGTCATTAGCCTCTTGATTGGTGCCGCGAGGAACATGCTGCAACTCCGGCCCCCAAAACTGTTTCTCCATCCTGCGGACCTCCGCAAGATATGCTTCCATGTGTTCGTCCTTCAGCACGTACACCTTGTTGGAGAAATTGACGAGGAGTTGTGAATCACCCTTGATGATGAGGCGCTTTACCCCCAAGGCGGCCGCAGCTTTCAAGCCCGCTATCAGGCCTTCGTACTCTGCTATGTTGCTGGAGACCTTCTCTCCATGCTGGAAGCAGAGTTGCACGACATAGTAAAGCTTGTCCTGAGTGGGAGATATGAGCACCGCACCAGCCCTCGCACCGTGCCGCGAGAACGCCCCATCGAAGTACATGATCCAGCCGTCCGGCGCTTAACTTCCTGGGGAAAGCGATCGATCCTCGCCTGCTATGAGACCTGGTGCCTCCGCCCATTCTGCCACGTAATCTACAAGTGCGGCTCCCTTGATGACTCTGGTCGTGCTGAATTCCAGCTGAAACGCTTGCAACTCGATGTTCCATTCAGCAACTCTTCCAGCTGAGTTGGGGCTGCTGAGTACCCTTTCCAAGGGGTATGCTTAGACGACCTTGATGGGATGGCCTTGAAAGTAGTGCCGCAGCTTGCATGAAGCCACTATCAGCGCAAGGAGGAGTTTTTGGGGCATGGGGTACCACGCTCTTGCGTCCCGTAACACCGTGCTGACGAAGTATACTGGATGCTCGACGAGGTTGAGGGTGCTGGCGCAGCCTGCGCCTTCCAGAGGTTGAGGCGCCTCCTGAGACGACGGAGCCCCCAGCGATTGGTCGCTTGGCGAGGCCTCTTCCGCTCCGGGTGCGTCCCCCTGCTGAGGCCGATCCCTGTCTGCTGCGGTCGTGGTCCTCGCGAGGCCCTCTTGGCTTTGCTCCGCCTCAGCCAGGGTTGTGGCTGGCGCGGCCTTGGCCCGACGCTCCTCCCTAACCGCCACCAGGGCTGCGCTGGCGGAGTAGGGTGTGGCCGGAAGGTAGAGCACCAAGGGCTCCCAAGGGTGCAGAGCTACCATCACCGGAGGGCTGGTGAGGTACTTCTTGAGATCTTGGAATGCCTTGTCGGCCTCTTCAGTCCATTTGAACGGACCCTTCTTCATCAGCTTGAAGAATGGTAGTGCCCGCTCTACAAGCTTGGAGATGAAGCGTCCCAACGCGGTTACTCGCCCGGTGAGCTTCTGCATTTCTCTGAGGGTCTTTGGTGGACTCATGTCTTCGACTGCATTGACCTTCTCCGGGTTAGCCTCGATGCCCCTGTGGGATACGAGGAAGCCCAAAAGCTTGCCCGAGGGAACTCCAAATACGCACTTCTCTGGGTTGAGCTGCAGATCCACTTCACGGAGGCTCGCAAAGGTTTCTTCCAGGTCCTGTATCAGGGTTTTTGCCTCCCAAGACTTTACCACAATGTCATCGACGTAGGCCTAGGCGTTCCTCCCTAGTTGCCGGCCCAAGGCGATGTGCATCAGTCTCTGAAAGGTCGTGCCTGAGTTGTGCAACCCGAATGGCATACATGTATAGCAGTACACTCCACACGGGGCCAGGAAGGCTGTTTTCTCCACATCTTCTACCGCCATCTTGATTTGGTGATAGCCCGAGAAGGCATCCAGGAAGCACAATAGGTCACACTCAGCGGTAGAGTCGATGATCTGGTCGATGTGAGGGAGCGGGAATGGATCCTGTGGGCAGGCCTTGTTGAGGTTGGTGAAGTCGACACACATACATTCCTTTCCTCCCTTTTTTGGCACAACGACTGGGTTGGCCAGCAATTCAGGGTAGCGAACCTCGCGAATGACGCCTGCTGCCTCTAACTTGCCGGTTTCTTGGACGATGAAGGCCTGCTTTTCAGTGGATTGTCGCCTTGCCTTCTGCTTCATGGGGCGCACGTTGGGGCACACGTTGAGATGATGTTCAATCACATCCCTTGGGATCCCTGCTAGTTGATTAGGTTCCCATGCAAACACCTTCTTGTTTGCACGCAGGAACTTCACCAGCCTCCTCCTGCTCAGGGTCAAGGTTGGCGCCTATGGTGAAGGTGGCGCCAGAAGGTCCATCCTCGTCGACCGGTACCTGCTTGGTCTCTGCCTTGTCTTGGGTGAACAGATGCTTCTTCTTGGCCGGTGCAGCCCCCTTGAGCTCAATGGTATCTGCACTGGCAGGCTGTGCCACCACAGCCGTCCTGAAAGCGAGCTTGAGCGCATGCAGTGCGTCCCTCATGTCTCCGGACATGGTATGGACGCCGCTGCTCCCAGGCATCTTCATGAGGTTGTACGCCGGGTGAGTCGGTGCCATGAACTGGGCCAAGGCTCGGTAGTCGACGATGGCATTGTACGGGAGGCCGATGGGGGCGATGTCGAAGTCGACCAGATCCATGCGGAAGTTGTCGTGGGTGCCGAAGGTCACTGGGAGGCGGATCTGCCCCTGAGAGCTGGTGGAACTGCCCCCAACGCCCGAGAAGGGCTTGCTGGGCTGGAGCCGCTCTAGCGGCACATGGAGGAGGCTGAAGGCCTCCACCGAGAGCACGTTGAGGCCGACACCACCGTCGATGAGGGTCCTGGTGACGGCCACCTGGCAGATGGTGGGGGTACATAGCATCGGGAACGCGCCCGAGCAGGTGGTGTTAGAGGGGTGATCGTCCGAGCTAAAGGTCAAATCAGCCTTGGCACCCAGCCCGGGGGTGCTTCTCGGTGCTTGAGGATGGTGCCGATATGGCGAGTGAATGGCTTGACATGGCGGCTCGAAGGTGGTGCCTGCGATCCGCCCAGGATGGCTGCGATGACCAGGGGTGCTGGCGTAGCATGATGGGCGAGGAAGAGGTTGCACAACTCCTCCCAGGAGACCACACAAGCCGCTGGTAAGTGGAGCAGCCACATGCGCAGGACGTCGGTGAGGGCCAGGGGCAGCCAGTCTGCCATGACCTTGTCGTCACCTCCGACCTTGAGGATGGCTTCTTCATATGCCAGTGGAAAGGCCAGCGGGTCGGCCGCGCCGTCGTAGCACGATGGCATCCCCGACTTGAACTTGTTCGGCCACCACACCTGTCGCAAGGCGGGGGCCAGGGCTCGGAGTCCCCTGGTTTCCGCGCCGGTGTCGACAGCCGGAGCAGACAATGCGTCGGCCGCCATGAGGGCAGAGCGCGGTGCTGATGGGGAGCGGGTCGACGGAAGGGAGAGCTCCTGTGCACCCCTACGTGGCGCGCCAAATATCGGATGTTGGGTTCCGGCAGACCCTTAAGGTTCGAACTATGGGGTGCGCACGAAGATCTCTCCCCTACCGACCTACGCCCGATCGTCTCGTGAGATCTAGCTAAAAATGATGAACAACACGAGGGACACAAGATTTATACTGGTCTGGGCCACCGTTGTGGTGTAATACCCTACTCCAGTGTGTGGTGTGGTGGATTGCCTCAGGGGCTGATGATGAACAGTACAAGGGAAGAACAACCTCGCGAGAGGTGTTCTTAAGCTGGTGCGATGAACTGCTTGGGTGAGTTCGATCGCCTCTCTCTCTCTAATGAGCTCTCGATCCGTTGGTCCTTTCTCTGTGGTGGCTAGCCCTATTTATAGAGGCCCTGGTCCTCTTACCAAATATTGAGCGGGAAGGGCGCCAACAACAGCCATTTCGAAGGGGAACATCTGGTACAAGTTATCCTGACTAAAGTTGGTCTTCGGCTGCCAAAGGCACTGGTGATGACGCCATATTGGGCTCCACTGTGACCTCCATCTTGCCGCTCTGTTGGTCTTGGTCCCGTTGCACTGAAATGGCAACCTTTGCCTGATGCCTCGGTACTCCACACTTGCGCTTTCCCCCTTTGCACCAAAGAGGAAATAAGGACACTGCGCAGGCTGGCGCCCACCTGGTCTCGATCGTCATGGCTTGCGTCACAAGAACCTTACAAGGTACCTCGCCTTGATCTCTCCGCCTCCTCGCGAGCCTGCTTGGCGAGGCCGTTCCTGATGTAGCCTTGCACCGTCCACCCCGCGAGGCTTGGCCCCTCGCGAGGGTCTTGAGTCTTGTGCTGATGAAGATGGGCCATACTGGGCCACCACTTGAGCCACGCCGCAGGCCGCAGGCAGGCAAGTCTGGGGACCCCCGTTCCCAGGACGCCGACATTATGGCCTCGAGAAAGTTGTGTCACTATTTCCAAGCACATGAGATCACCGTAGTCACCTGCCTCCAGTTGCAACGGATCCCGCACAACCCAGATGCAATTGGGAGGATTGTGGAGTGGGAATTGGAACTGTCAAGCTTTGGCCTCAAATTTGAAAGCACTTCGACGATCAAGAGCAGAGACTTGGCAAAGTTTATAGCAGAATGGATCTCCACGCCCGACGAAGAAGTTCAAGAGACCATTCTTCCTAGCAAGGAGGCAAGCAGTCATTGGATTATGTACTTTGATGGGGCTTTCTTGCTGCAAGGTGCTGGTGTCGGCGTGCTACTCGTTGCGCCCACCAGGGAGCGCCTCAAGTACGTAGTCCAGATGCATTTTCCCCAGGAAAGGTCAACGAACAACACTGCAGAGTACAAGGGGCTGCTTGCCGGTCTCAGAATCGCAGCGGACCTCGGAATCAGGAAGCTCATCATCAGAGGTGATTCGCAGCTCATCGTCAAACAAGTCAACAAGGATTATTAGAGCTCGTTGATGGAGGCCTACGTGGATGAAGTGAGGAAGTTGGAGGAGCGTTTTGATGGTCTGCAAGTAGAGCATTTTCCTCGAGCAGAGACAGCATTGCCGATGACTTGTTAAAACGCGCTGCCCTCAAGTTGCCTGTGGAACCAGGTACCTTTGTGCTTCAATTAACCTAGCCATCCATTGAACCATCAGCAGGACAGAACAAGTGAAGGAAAGCGGGCCCCGACAAGTACTTTCCTGCTGAGCTCCCAGGAGCCGCCGGCAAGGAAGTTGCCGGGTACCCCAAGCTTGCTGAGGAGCAGCAGCCTCCGGCAGGGCCGCGAGCCCTTGCCGTAGAGACAGCTGCCCCACGGCAGAAGACATGCCTTTAGTCCTTGCCGTCGAGCCTCAGGCTTCGCCATGGGCACAACATACCATTTTTTTCGTCCAAACAGGGGAACTCCCTGTGGAACAGGAAGAAGCAGAAAAAGTAGCCCATCGGTCCAATATGTACCAGTTTGTGGATGCTGTCCTATACAGAAGGAGATCAAACGACGTGAAATTGAAGTGTATTCATCAGGAGGACGGACTGGAGCTATTGGCAGAGATACATAGAGGCATATGTGGCTCCCACATAGGGTCAAGAGCCCTTGCCGGCAAAGCATTCCGGCAAGGTTTCTTCTGGCCCACCGCTCTCCAGGATGCGACTGCACTAGTAACCAAGTGCGAAGCATGCGAGTTCCATTCAAATAAGCTTCATCAACCAGCCCTAGCTCTTCAAACAATCCCTCTTTCTTGGCCATTTTCGGTCTGGGGCTCGACGTACTGGGCCCCTTTCCCCATGCTGTTGGGGACTTTGAGTACTTGTACGTTGCGATCGACAAGTTCACAAAGTGGCCAGAAGTGGAGCCAGTGCGAAAGGTGACAACACAGTCAGCCGTCAAGTTCTTCAAAGGACTCGTTTGCCGTTTCGGTGTGCCAAACAAGGTCATTACCGACAACGACACACAGTTCATGAGCCGCACCTTCATGCAGTATATCCAGGACCTCGACAACAAAGTTTGCTTTGCTTCTATTGCTCATCCAAGAAGCAACAGCCAGGCAGAAAGGGCAAATGCTAAAGTGTTACGAGGCCTCAAAACAAGAGCTTTTGATAGGCTACGCAAGTGCATAAGACGCTGGATTGAGGAATTGCTAATGGTTCTTTGGTCAATCAGAATGACACCAAATCGAGCCACTGGCCAGACACCCTTTGCCCTGGTATACGGGGCAGAAGCAGTTCTCCCCGCGGAACTCATATACGGGTCACCTCGAGTGCTCGCTTATGATGAGCTTGAGCAAGAGCAGTTGCACCAAGATGATGCTATGCTCCTTGAGGAAGATCGTCTTCAGGTTGCTGTGCGAGCCGCTTGCTACCAGCAAGCCTTGTGCCGCTACCATAGCCGCAAGGTTCATGCCCGAATCCTTGAGGAAGGCGACCTTGTTCTTCGGCGGGTTCAATCCGCCAAGAATTCAAACAATTTGACGCCAAAGTGGGAAGGCCCTTATCGGGTAATACGAGTCACCGGGCCCGACGCAGTCTGCCTAGAGACCGAAGATGGCATTCTGGTGAGCAACTCCTGGAATATCGAACATCTTCGCAAGTTTTACCCATAAGGCGCGGTTGCCGGGAGCCCCGGCAACCCCCTTTTCTACTAGCCTTGACGGCAAGGCATGTAACCCTATGTACAGAGCCAGGCGAAGACCCTGTGCGTAGTCAGATAACTTTTAGTATGTACAATTTCCTGTTGATTTCCATGTTTTATGTATATACGTATATGCATGCTTGTCCATGATATTGTACTGCCTTTGATTCCAGTAGATACTAATGGACCGCCAAGGTTCAATGCTCTTATCTTCTCTTCTTTCCAGCCACAGTAAAGACGCTCGGTTTCGCCGTTCCTGTCATGGAATTGGCTCCGGCAAGAAGTTGAAAAGACTGCTCGGCATGTCGTCCCCGGCAAACCAAACAGATAAAGTTCACCTCTTGTCCATTCATGTTCATAACCTGTGACTTGTGGGTTAGAAAACCTCGCCACTCTTTTTTAGACTTAGGTACTCCCATCTCTGATCCAAACACTACTTTGGTCAGAATGGTTACAGCAGCCTTTAATAAAAAGAGATTGGCAGGGGCTGGGACCTTCATTTGTAACCCGGTAGATGTGACTCTCCAGCAGGCACAGAAGATGCCGCAAGATAGCTTACCGAGAGAACTCGTTTATTTACATTAAAGAGGCGTTTCGCCTCTGCATGGACATATACATGCATGAGTTCCCAGCAAAGCTCATCTTTTTCATTGACATGCTAATGCAAGTACATATGTTACATAACATAAGCATGGACTTGAGAGATTACATTATCTAGAAAGTTAAATATTTGGCAAGTGCCTACAAATTAAAATAAGATAAGTGCCCCGTAATCCCCGTTCTTGCCCTTTTCCTCCCCAGGTATGGCAAGTGAAGATGGAGACGGGCATGGGGAATGTGTCGATGGAGAGCTTTGTGGGGTAGCCCGCCAAACACCAACGCTAGAGGCAGCAGGGCGCAACCCTCGGCAAGGCGTGTGGCCGTGGGAGGAGGTGGAGCAGATGATGATGGTCGTCGTACTCTCGCCTGCTGCCGTCGTCGTCGCTGGCGCTGTCCTCCTTGTCACTGTCGCTCAAGGAGGAGCTTTCGTCGTTGGTAGAACTCTTCGCGTAACACCCTAAGCGAATTCCTGAGCTCCCGAAGACCTTGACGGAGAGCAGACCGTTCTCCATTAACTTGAGCTAGAGAACGTGCCCCTCCGACAAGCTATGGGCACGTGCAAAGTTTTTCCACCCATGGCGAAGATACATGATGTGAGGGGCGGGGAAGTCAACGTCGACCCACATGCTACCGTTCTCGCAACCCCTCATGTGCAGCCTCAAAGCTTGCGGCGGGTCCTGCTCCATCACCCGGGCGAATGGGGTAGGGAGGCAGAGATGTCCGCACACTGGCTTATACATCCTGATGAAGAACTCGCGGGGCCGGTCTCCGACTTGGCCCTCCATTGGAGGAGGAGCCGCCCGGGGAAGCGCGACTGGTGCACCACCCCGTCCTCCTCTTCCCCGGGCATCGCGGCGACCTCAGCCTCATCCCCTTCCTCTCCCTCTCGCGGCGGGCTCCGCTGCCGTGAACTCTGGAGGAGGGGGGACATGCTGTCAAGCAGAAGCCCTTGTCGCCGCCATCGAAGCACCAGCACACCCTCTTACCATGGCGAATGGAAGAAATATACTAATCAGAAGGAGGGGAAGAAGGCGAATGCGGAATGGCACCATACCTCTCCCTTTTTATAGAAGGGCAGGGTCGGGGCCTGGCCTCCCAACCCCATGGGCAGCCGCCCCGCTTGACCAATGCGGCCTCCCGAGGCGTAGGGAATCAGGACCGACCCGCTGCCCCAATCAGTGACACTTGGTTTCCCGCCTCGGTGTTAATGCACATGCCCTCTGAATCCGCCGCCAGCCCTTCCTAAGGCTTGGAGGACACGTGGCAAGCAAGCCATGAACATAAAGACAAGTGGGGCGACCGTTTTCCACCCCGTGATCGTGGGGTGTGGCGCCATGCAGGCCACGACCCAAGTCCACTTAGTAAATGAGTAGCGCCCCTGCGAATTCCTCTTTTTTATGAGGGAGGCACGGGCCGCCTCTTTACTATCCACTATGAGATGATGCAAGCATGTTGTGGACGTCCCACGCACGACCCCCACGTCACGTACTCAATGCGGATCATGGGGAAGCGTAATTGACGAGAAGATCATGGAAGTTAAGTCCCTGCCACGCGTTCCCGCGCAGTGCTTTGGGCCTGGCCCAACTACGCTTTGCCCTTATGTGTGGTCCAGTCCCGGGGGCTCTTATCAGTGTACAAAAGTATGGGCTCTTTTGTACCCCTTACTTGTGCACGGGCAGTCGTAGCCACACCCGCGACAAGGCTTGGTGGGGCAGCAGGAGACAAAATACAAGACTACCAAGATAGCATTCAAGATGGAAAACAAAGAGCAGAAAACAGACTAGGCCTCCCCTGGCAACATCCTTGCCGGGACAGCCTATGTGGCCCCGGCAAGAGCCTTGCCGGGGCAACCTGCGAAGCACTAGCAAGGCCATCACCCTTGAAGCTGAGAGCTTTGACACCATCGACAGCGTCAAGGCCAAGGCTCAGGGGTGCATGCAATGTAGCATGCATATCTTTGTGAAGATTGATAGCCTGCGGGTCCATGTGGGACCAGATAACGAAGACCCCCGGCAAGACCCTTGCCGGGGATGACCGCGAGGCCCCCGTCAAGCCTTGCCGGGGACGATTGCGGGGCCACAACCAGGCCCGCGCCCGACAAGGTTTCGCCACCTCAACACCACTCCAGCACGACGACCAGCTTGCCAACTAGGCAGACACCTGCGTGGCAGCATACCGATCTTTGTGGAGGCTCTACCACTGCGCCAGCACAGCAGCTAGCCAGCCAGAGTGGCACTGCGTGCCTCATCAGCCTGGACGCATGTCAAGGTGGGAAGAGGTGGCAACGGACGGGACGACTTCTGTTGCCATCCCCGATGAAGTAAGAGGGCACGTCGGCAACGCATTAAACGCGTTTGTCCTATGGTACCGAGCGATAAGCTTGAGCACTGTATATACTTTCCATCTCCTGTGTACCGTTGTGGCAACCCCTTTGACATATAAAAGGAGGCCCAAGGCGTACTGAGAGAGGATTCGAACTTTTTGGACTGGGCATGCTCCACAGCTAGTTCAAAAGCTCAAGAACACAGGATATACACACAAGCATGACTAGGGTTTTACGCACCAGTGCAGCCCGAACCTAGGTAAAAATCCCTCGCGCTGATCACTAGACCTGCTCTTCGCGTAGCTCTCTCCCCGCCAACCGTAGAAGGGATCGCCCCGTGATCCCATAGGTGTTCATTTCCCCGACACGTTGAGACGACACCATATGAACTGTGGTTTGGCAAGAAACCTAAGTTGTCGTTTCTTAAAGTTTGGGGCTACGATGCTTATGTGAAAAAGCTTCAACCTCATAAGCTCGAACCCAAATCGGAGAAATGCATCTTCATAGGATACCCAGAGGAAACAGTTAGGTACACATTCTATCATAGATCCGAAGGCAATATATTCATTGCTAAGAATGGATCCTTTCTAGAGAAGGAGTTTCTCTCGAAAGAAGTGAGTGGGAGGAAAGTAAAACTTGATGAGGTATTTGTACCTTGTCCCGAATTGGAAAGTAGTTTATCATAGAAATCAGTTCCAGTGATTCCTACACCAATTAGTGAGGAGGCTAATGATGATGATCATGAAACTTCAGATCAAGTTACTACCAAACCTCGTAGGTCAAACAGAGTACGGTCCACACGAGAGTGGTACGGTAACCCTACTCTGGAAGTCATGTTACTAGACCATGATGAACCTACGAACTATGAGGAAGCGATGATGAGCCCAGATTCCGCGAAATGGCTTGAGGCCATGAAATCTGAGATAGGATCCATGTATGAGAACAAAGTGTGGACTTTGGTGGACTTGCCCTATGATCGGCAAGCCATAGAAAATAAATGGATCTTCAAGAAGAAGACTGACGTTGATGGTAATGTTACTATCTACAAAGCTTGACTTGTTACGAAAAGTTTTCAACAAGATCAAGGAGTTGACTACAATGAGACCTTCTCACCCGTAGCGATTCTTAAGTTTGTCCGAATCATGTTAGCAATTCTCGCGTTTTATGATTATGAAATTTGGCAAATGGATGTCAAAACTGCAGTCCTCATGTCCTAAAGAAGAGTTGTATATGATGCAACCAGAAGGTTTTGTCGATCCAAAAGGTGTTAACAAAGTGTGCAAGCTCCAGCGATCCATTTATGGACTGGTGCAAGCCTCTCGAAGTTGGAATATATGCTTTGATAATGCGATCAAAGCATATGGTTTTATACAGACTTTTGGAGAAGCCTATATTTACAAGAAAGTGAGTGGGAGCTCTGTAGAATTTCTAGTATTATATGTGGATGACATATTGTTGATTGGAAATAATACAGAATTTCTGTATAGCATAAAAGGATACTTGAATAAGAAGTTCAAAATGCTTATATATTGGCAATCAAGATCTATAGAGATAGATCCAGACGCTTAATTGGACTTTCACAAAGCACATACCTTGATAAAGTTTTGAAGAAGTTCAAAATGGAACAGTCAAAGAAAGGGTTCTTGCGTGTGTTACAAGGTGCGAAGTTGAGTCAGACTCAATGCACGACCACTGCAGAAGATAGAGAGAAAAGGAAAGTCATTCCCTATGCCTCAGCCATAGGTTCTGTCATGTATGCAATGCTATGTACCAGACCTGATGTGTGCCTTGCTATAAGTTTAGCAGGGAGGTACCAAGGTAATCTAGGAGTGGATCACTCGACAGCGGCCAAGAACATCCTGAACTACCTGAAAAGGACTAAGGACATGTTTCTTGTTTATGGAGGTGACAAAGAGCTTGTTGTAAATGGTTATGTAGATGCAAGCTTTGACACTGATCTAGATGACTCTAAGTCGCAAACCGGATACGTATTTTTATTGAATGGTGGAGCTGTCAGTTGGTGCAGTTCCAAGTAGAGAATCATGGTGGGATCTACGTGTGAAGCGGAGTACATAGCTATTTCGGAAGCAGCAAATGAAGGAGTCTGGATGAAGGAGTTCATGTCTGATCTAGGTGTAATACCTAGTGCATCGGGTCCATTGAAAATCTTTTGTGACAATACTGAAGCAATTGCCTTGGCAAAGGAATCTAGATTTCACAAGAGAACCAAATCAAGAGATGCTTCAATTCCATCGGCGATCAAGTCAAGGAGGGAGACATAGAGATTTGCAAGATACATACGGATCTAAATGTTGCGGACCCATTGACTAAGCCTCTTCCACGAGCAAAACATGATCGGCACCAAGACTCCATGGGTGTTAGAATCATTACTATGTAATATAGATTATTGAGTATAGTGCAAGTTGGAGACTGAAGGAAATATGCCCTAGAGGCAATAATAAAGTTGTTATTTATATTTCCTTATATCATGATAATTTTTTATTATTCATGCTAGAATTGTATTAATCGGAAACTTAGTACATGTGTGAATACATAGACAAAACAAAGTGTCCCTAGTATGCCTCTGTTTGACTAGCTCGTTAATCAAAGATGGTTATGTTTCCTGACCATAGACATGTGTTGTCATTTGATGAACGGGATCACATCATTAGAGAATGATGTGATGGACACAACCCATCTATTAGCTTAGCATAATGATCGTTAAGTTTTATTGCTATTGCTTTCTTCATGACTTATACATGTTCCTCTGACTATGAGATTATGCAACTCCCGAATACCGGAGGAACACCTCGTGTACTATCAAACATCACAACATAACTGGGTGATTATAAATATGCTCTACAGGTGTCTCCGAAGGTTTTTGTTGGGTTGGCATAGATCGAGAATAGGATTTGTCACTCTGTGTATCGGAGAGGTATCTCTGGGCCCCCTCGGTAATGCTCATCACTATAAGCCTTGCAAGCAATGTGACCAATGAGTTAGTTACGGGATGATGCATTACGAAACGAGTAAAGAGACTTTCCAATAACGAGATTGAACTAGGTATGAAGATACCGACGATCAAATCTCGGGCAAGTAACATACTGATGACAAAGGGAACAACGTATGTTGTTGTGCGGTTTGACCGATAAAGATCTTCGAAGAATATGTAGGAACCAATATGAGCATCTAGGTTCTGCTATTGATTATTGATCAAAGATGTGTCTTGATCATGTCTACATAGTTCTCGAACCCGTAGGGCCACACACTTAACGTTCGATGACGATTTGTATTATGAGTTATGTGTTTTTGATGACCGAAGTTTGTTCGGAGTTCCGGATGAGATCACGGACATGACTAGGAGTCTCAAAATGGTCGAGAGGTAAAGATTGATATATTGGAGGGTTATGTTCGGACACCGAAATAGTTTTGGAGAGGTTCAGACATTTTTTGGAGTACCAGGAGGTTACCGGAACCCCCCGGGAAAGTTAATGGGCCTACATGGGCCTTAGTGGAGAGAGGAGGCAGCGGCCAGGAGGTGGCGCCCCCCAAGCCCAGTACGAATTGGACAAGGGGTGGGGGCGCAGCCCCCCTTTTCCTTCTCCCTCTCCACTTCTTTCCCCTTTCCCACTCCGGAAAAGGAAGGGGGAATCCTACTAGAACTAGGGAGTCCTAGTATGACTCTCCCCTTGGCGCGCCCCCTCTAGGCCGGCCGCCCCTCCTCCCCTCCTTTATATACATGGGCAGGGGGCACCCCAAAGGCACATCAATTGTTCTCTTTGCCATGTGCGGTGCCCCCTTCCACAGTTTACTCCTCCAGTCATAGCGTCGTATTGCTTAGGCAAAGCCCTGTGTCGGATTTCGGGTCCCGGCAGACCCTTGAGGTTCGAACACTGGGGTGCGCGCGGAGATCCAACCCTCTACCGGCTCGCTCCTTGCCGAATCGCTAGGACCTAAACTACCAAACTGAACAGTACAAGAGACACAAGATTTATACTGGTTCAGGCCACCATTGTGGTGTAATACCGTACTCCAGTGTGTGGTGTGGTGGATTGCCTCTTGGGCTTGATGATGAACAATACAAGGGGAGAACAGTCTCGCAAGGGTCTGTTCTTGACTGGCGCGATGAACTGCTAGGGGGAGTTCAGTCGCCTCTCTCTCTCTCTGTGTCTTCCTATCCTTGTTTTTTTGATCCCTCACCTTGCGGGTGGCTAGTCCTATTTATAGGCAAAGGCCCTGGGCCTCTACCCCAAAAATTGAGTGGGAAGGGCGCCAACAATTTGCCATTTTGAAGGGGAACAGCGGGTACACTTATCCTGACTAAAGTTGGTCCTCGCCTGTCAAAGGCTCTGGTGATGCCGCCGGCTTGGGCTCCACAATGACTTCCTTCTGGCCGTTGGGCTGGTCTTGGTCTTGTTGCACCGAAATGGACGCCTTTGCTTGATGCTCTCGCCTGCGCTTGCTCCCTTTGCACCAAAGAGGAAAGGAGGACACTGCGCGGGCTGGCGCCCGACTGGCGCCCCCGGTCGTCATGGCTTGCGTCATGGGCACCTCACGAGGTACCCTGCCTTGAACTCTCCGCCCCCTGATGAGCCAGCCTGACGAGGCCGTGCCTGAGGAAGCACCTTGTCGTCCGCCCCGCGAGGCTTGGCCCCTCACGAGGGTCTTGAGCCTGTGCTGATGAAGATGGGCTGTGCTGGGCCTCCTTTGAGCCGCGCCACAGGCCGCAGACAGGCAAGTCTGGGGACCCCCGTTCCCAGAACGCCGACAGTAGCCCTCGGGCCCACGGCGCGCCCGAACTTGGCCGGGCGGAGAGGCGAAAGGGCAAGTGCGAAGCGTCATGGGCCCTAACAGCCTGCGGCCTTGGGCGCCGCGTGGCGGTCGATTGGTCGGGGGCGACTCCGCTTCCCCATGATGCCTTGGTAACCGCACGGATTCGACAATTCCCTACATGCAAAGCGGGTCATGATTACCTGTGATCGTGGAGGTCGACGGTTGGCCTTCGCTGTCGATAAGTATGGAATGGCATGTGCCCTTCCAGCCTATCCCCTCTTGCTTCTCCTTCTTCTCCATGGCTCCACCAAGGAAGTTTTCGGCCGCAGAGAAAGGGAAGGCCCGCCAGGCCGAGTCTTCCTCTCCCCCGCCCAAGCGCGGTCGAGGTCGCCCTCGCAAGCATCCGGTGGCCTCCATGGCGGTCCCCCGTGGTCGCGGAGGTGGCTCTCAGCGCGGCGACGAGCGGCTGGCCATGGTCGGCGGGCGTGCCCCGGCCGTGCGACCCTCGAGGCCGCGCCTCCACGCTGCGGAGGCGCTGCCGGAGTTCATGGTGTGGGCAGTAGAGCCGTCCGGCACCCGGCTTCAGCTCCCTCGCTTCCTCCTGGGCGAGCTCCCAGCTGGCGCCCTGGGTGGCGTCTGGCTCCAGGCGGATGGCTGCTACAGCCGGGCTTCGTGGGCTTCTCTGGAGGTCTCTGCTGCAGGGAACCTGTTCCTGACCCGCGGCTGGCAGACATTTGCTCGCGCGCGTGGTCTCCGCCGCCGGTGCTCCCTGCACTTCAAGTACGTCGGCGACGCCACCCTCTACGTGAGGGTGTTTGTGGAAGATGGTTGCCGCATGGGGTGCTGCCCTGAAGACGACGACCGTGGCCGGGAGACTCAGCCCCGGC
This sequence comes from Triticum aestivum, assembly GCF_018294505.1. NCBI lineage: Eukaryota > Viridiplantae > Streptophyta > Magnoliopsida > Poales > Poaceae > Triticum > Triticum aestivum. The sequence goes on from NC_057798.1 coordinate 405,400,699, forward strand.
GTGGATGGAGAGGGCAGCGCGCGGGCGGCTGGCGACGCCCGTGACTCCTCAAGCTTCACCAGCTCTTCTTCGGGTGGTGACTCTTCCAGCAGCGGCCGCGGCCAGCCCCCACGCCGCCGCGCCTGCTTGGAGGGTGGCAGCGGGTCTGCTCGCCACCGCGCCCCGATGAAGCGCGAGAGGGAGTCCGCCTGATCTCCGGAGGCGGCTCGAGTCTTCCAAGAGGGCCGGCGCGGGACGTGCTTCGCCTGCTTTTGTTCTTTCCCTTTCTTTTCTCCTACGCAAAAAGAGACAGCAATGTGTGGCCCCATGGGGGCGCGTTTGGGTTAACGCCATTAATCATTGTACTGCTTTTGTTATCCTGATACTGTTCTTTTATGTTGTATGCCCAGTCGCAAGTAATCCCCGGCCTCGGCCGCGGGGGCGACCGACCCAGGCCCCGTGTTCGCGTCGTGGTGCCCGTGAGGCATGGTCCGGAGGGGTGCTCTGGCTGTGGACCTGGGTCGTAAAAACTTGAGAGATAGGGGTAGGAACGCTCGCGAGGGCTTCCGGGGCTTTTGCCTCGCGAGCCCCCGTGCAAGAGAAATTGAGGCAGGAGATCGAAAAAGGTCGAAGAACCACGGACCAAAAGATGGTGATTGTTTCAATAAAAACTCCAAATGGGAATAACTAGTCAACTGCAGAAAGCAAATGAAAAAGCCGCGTCCGGCACCTAGTCTAGTCTTCGACGTCTTCTCACCAGCGCGGAGCTAAGTGCTACCACTGGGCGTGGGAGGGAGCCCCAGGGCCTGAGGCCGGCACCCCTAAGACTCCATGGCGTGTACAGCCCCAACTCATTATTACGTGAGAGTGTCACGGGCGGCGAGCTTCATAGGCGTTGGATTTCTTCACAGGCTCCGGGCCTTTCTTCGGGGAAGCAAGCTTCACGGGCGTCGGCCCTCTTCACGGGCTCCGGGCCCTTTCCAAAACGCGACAGCTTTACAGGTATTCGCCTTCTTCACAGGCTCTGGGCCTTTCTCAAAAAGATAAGCTTCACAGGCATTCGCCTTCTTCACAGGCTCCGGGCCTTTTCCCAAAAGATAAGCTTCACAGGCATTCGCCTTCTTCACAGGCTCTGGGCCTTTTCCAAAAAGATAAGCTTCACAGGCATTCGCCTTCTTCACAGGCTCTGGGCCTTTTCAGGGGTAAAACCTCCGGAGGTGCTGGATGTTCCACGCGTTCTGTATAGGTACTCCCTCCTGAGTCTCCAAGTGCACGGAGTCGGGCATGGAAACATGAACAACCTTGAACGGGCCCTCCCACATGGGAGAGAGCTTATGCAGTCCCTCCCTGGAGAGGACCCGCCGGAGCACGAGGTCCCCTACCTCGAGAGTTCTGGGGCGGATGTTGCGGCAGTGGTATCGCCGGAGTGCCTGCTGGTACCTTGCCGCTTGCAGCGCAGCTTCTCAACGACGCTCCTCCCCCAACACGAGGTCCGTCCCCCGCATGGCGTCCTGCAGCGTCTCATCGAACACCAGGACCCGCGCAGATCGACGCTTGACCTCGTGAGGGAGGACCGCTTCGGCTCCGTAGACCAGGAAGAAGGGGGTCTATCCAATTGGCTTGGTCGCGGTTGTGTGGATGGACCACAGCACGGACTGAAGCTCGTCATACCAGCCTCTGCCGCAGGCCTCCAGTTTCTTCTTGAATGTCCTGGTCTTGAGGCCCCTCAGGACCTCTGCGTTGGCCCGCTCGGCCTGGCCGTTGCTTCGGGGGTGCGCCACCGAAGCGTAGCATATCTGCGTCCCAAGGTTAGCACAATATGTTTTGAAGAGGTTACTGGTGAACTACGAACCGTTGTCAGTGATGATGCGGTTCGGCACTCCGAACCGGCTTACGATGCCCTTGATGAACTTGACCGCAGAACCCGCTGGGATGGTGCGGACGGCCCCGACTTTGGCCCACTTGGTGAACTTGACTATGGCGACGTAGAGGTAGCGATAGCCCCCTGGCGCCCGAGGAAAAGGGCCCACGATATCCAGCCCGCAGACCGCGAACAGCCATGTGAGGGGTATGGTTTGCAGACCTCCTGCCGGCTGATGGATCTGCTTGGCATGGAATTGGCAGGCCTCGCAAGCCTTCACAAGCTCAACAGCGTCATTGAGCGCAGTGGGCCAATAGAAACCACTGCGGAACGCCTTGCCGACGAGGGTCCGTGACGACGAATGATGCCCACAGTCTCCATCGTGTATGTCTGCCAGCAGTTCCTTCCCTTGTTCCCTGGTGATGCAGCGCAGGGACACATCATTCGGTCGTTTCCGGTAGAGCTCTCCATCCATGATGCAGTACACTGTAGCTTGCCGCGCCACACGCTCTGCCTCCTCCTCCTTCTCCGGCAAGGTCCCTTGCGTTAAGTACCTCTGGAGCTCTGTGATCTAGCACCCCTCCTGGGGTTCCATAGTCAGGAGCAGGCGTGCTCCTGAGGCCGGGCCACAGGCTGGGGCTCCCGAGGCAGGTGGCTGAGGAAGCTCCACCCGAGGCTATGTTGTGCTCGACAATGGTGGCAGGGCTGAAGGCTTGAAGAGCCGTTCCTCGAAGACGCCCGGCTCCTGGGGCAACCTCCTGGAGGCTTGTTTGGCGATGTCGTCGGCCTCTTGATTAGTGCCGCGGGGCACATGTTGTAGCTCCAGCCCCCAGAACTGCTTCTCCATCCTGTGGACCTCCGCAAGGTAGGCCTCCATGTGCTCATCTCTCGGTTCGTATACCTTGTTGGAGAAATTGACAAGGAGCTGCGAATCGCCCCTGATGGTAAGACACTTCACTCCCAGGGCAGCGGTGGCCTTCAGGCCCGCTATCAGTCCCTCGTACTCTGCTATATTGTTGGAGACCTTCTCGCCTTGCTGGAAATAGAGCTGCACGACATAGTAGAGCTTTTCCTGAGTGGGGGATATGAGCACCGCCCCAGCCCCAGCGCCCTGCCTGGAGAACGCTCCATTGAAGTACATGACCCAGCCTTCTGGCGCCTCGCTTCCTGGGGAGAGGGATCGGTCCTCGCCGGCCTTGAGGCCCGGTGCCTCTGTCCACTCGGCCACGAAATCTGCTAGCGCGGCCCCCTTGATGACTCTGGTCGTGCTGAATTCGAGCTGGAATGCTTGTAGTTCAATGTTCCACTCGGCGACCCTTCCAGCTGAGTTAGGGCTCCTGACCACCCTTTCCAAGGGGTATGCTGAGACAACCTTGATTGGATGACCCTGGAAGTAGTGCTGCAGCTTGCGCGAAGCCACCAGCAGCGCGAGGAGGAGCTTCTGCGGCATGGGGTACCATGCCCTCGCATCCCGTAACACCGTGCTGACGAAGTACACCGAGTGTTCGACGAGGCTTGGGGCGTCGGCGCTGGTGGATCCCTCCGGAAGCCGCGGTGCCTCCTGAGGTGGCGGAGCCTTCAGAAGCTGGTCGCCTGGAGAGAGGGCCTCTCCCGCCCCTGGTTCGCTCCGCCGCGGCGGCTGATCTTCCTTCGTCATGGTGGTGACTTCCGCGAGTCCCTTTTGATCTAGCTTTGCCTTGGCTCGGGCGGTTGCCGTGGTCCTGGCCCGACGCTCCTCTCTAACTGCCACCAGGGCTGCACTAGCGGAGTAGGGAGTGGCAGCAAGGTAGAGTACCAAGGGCTCTTGAGGGCGCGGGGCCACCATCACTGGAGGGTTGGTTAGGTATCTCTTGAGATCTTGGAACGCCTTGTCGGCCTCCTCAATCCATTTGAAGGGCCCCTTTTTCTTCATCAGATGGAAGAAAGGCAGCGCCCGCTCCCCCAACCGGGAGATGAAGCGCCCCAGCACCGTCACGCGCCCCGTGAGCTTCTGCATTTCCCTGAGGGTCTTTGGTGGGCTCATGTCCTCAACTGCCTTGACCTTTTTTGGGTTGGCCTCGATGCCTCGGTGGGATACGAGGAAACCCAAGAGCTTGCCCGAGGGGACCCCAAACACACACTTCTCCGGGTTGAGTTGCAGGCTTACTGCGTCGAGGCTCGCAAAGATTTCCTCCAGGTCTTGTATCAGGGTCTTGGCCTCGCGAGACTTCACTACAATGTCGTCGACGTAAGCTTCCACGTTCTTCCCGAGCTGCGGGCCCAAGGTGATGTGCATGAGTCGCTGAAAGGTTGGCCCTGCATTGTGCAGTCCGAATGGCATGCACGTGTAGCAGTACACCCCGCATGGGGTTAGGAAGGCCGTCTTCTCCACATCTTCCACCGCCATCTTGATCTGGTGATACCCGGAGAAGGCATCCAAGAAGCATAACAGGTCATACTCAGCGGTGGAATCAACGATCTGGTCGATGCGAGGGAGCGGGAACGATCTTGCGGGCATGCTTTGTTGAGGTTGGTGAAGTCGACACACATGCGTTCCTTTCCTCCCTTCTTTGGCACAACCACGGGGTTGGCCAACCAATCCGGGTATCGGACCTCGCGAATAACCCCCGCAACCTCTAGCTTGCGGGTCTCTTGGACGATGAAGGCCTGCTTTTCAGTGGACTGCCTCCTCGCCTTCTGCTTCATGGGACGCACGTTGGGGCACACGTTGAGGTGGTGCTCGATTACGCCCTGCGAGATCCCCGCCAGCTAATCGGGCTCCCAGGCGAACACCTTCTTGTTTGCACGCATGAACTTGACCAGGGCTTCCTCCTGCTCTAGCTCGAGGTTAGCACCTATGGTGAAAGTGGCGTCAGTGGACCCGTCCTCGTCGACAAGTACCTGCTTGGTTTCCACCTTGTCTTGGGTGAACAACTGCTTCTTCTTGGTCGGCGCAACCCCCTTGGGCTTGGAGGTTTCCGCATCGACGGGCCGCGCCGCCGCTGCCGTCTTGAGGGCGAGCTTGAGTACTCGTAGCGCACCTTCGGTGTCCCCGGGCACGGTGAGGACGTTGTTGCTCCCGGGCATCTTCATGAGGTTGTACCCCGTGTGAGTCGCGGCCATGAATTTGGCCAATGCTGGATAGCTGAGAATGGCATTGTAGGGGAGGCCGATGGGGGCGATGTCGAAATCGACCAGCTCCATGCGGAAATTGTCATAGGTGCCGAAAGTCACCGGAAGTCGGATCTGCCCAAAGGAGCTGGCCGACCCTCCTCCGACGCCCGAGAAAGGCCGGCTGGGTTGCAGCCGCTCCCGGGGTATGCAGAGGAGGTTGAAGGCCTCCACTGAGAGGACGTTGAGGCCCGCACCACCGTCGATGAGGGTCCTAGTGACAGCCACCTGGCAGATGGTGGGTGTGTAGAGCATGGGGAGCGCACCCGAGCATGCCGAGTTGGTGGGGTGGTCCTCAGAGTCGAAGGTCAGCCCGGCCGACGGCTCCGTCCGGCCCAAGGGAGCCCCCTGCCGTGTGGAGGCGGCGCCGACCCCGCGGACGAATGTCTTGACGTGGCGGCTGGAGGGCGGCGCCTGCGAGCCGCCCAGGAGGGCCGCGACGACCGAAGGAGCCGGCGCGACGGGGCGGGTGGGGAAGAAGCTGCGCGGCTCCTCCCTAGAGGTCACTGGGGAATGCAGAGACGATGCTTGCTGCCCGTTCCCCGCTGGGCCGGTGGTGGTGTCGACGGCGGGCGACGGGGAACGACGAGGACGCCTGCCGACGGGAGCCGCCCGGTCGACGTAGGAAGCGAGGGCGGCTCGGTGCCCGGCACGAGCCCGACGAGCGTCACACATGGTTGTGGTGGTCGGGGACGAACAAGATGGCGGAAGGCAAATTCCGGCGCACCCCTACCTGACACGCCACATGTCGGATTTCGGGTTCCGGCAGACCCTTGAGGTTCGAACACTGGGGTGCGCACGGAGATCCAACCCTCTACCGGCTCGCTCCTCGCCGAATCGCTAGGACCTAAACTACCAAACTGAACAGTACAAGAGACACAAGATTTATACTGGTTCAGGCCACCATTGTGGTGTAATACCCTAGTCTAGTGTGTGGTGTGGTGGATTGCCTCTTGGGCTTGATGATGAACAATACAAGGGGAGAACAGCCTCGCGAGGGTCTGTTCTTTGCTGGCGCGATGAACTGCTAGGGGGAGTTCAGTCGTCTCTCTCTCTCTCTCTCTCTCTCTCTCTGTGTGTGTGTCTTCCTATCCTTGTTTTTTTGATCCCTCACCTTGCGGGTCGCTAGTCCTATTTATAGGCAAAGGCCCTGGGCCTCTACCACAAAAATTGAGCGGGAAGGGCGCCAACAATTGGCCATTTTGAAGGGAAACAGCGGGTACACTTATCCTGACTAAAGTTGGTCCTCGCCTGTCAAAGGCTCTGGTGATGACGCCGGCTTGGGCTCCACAATGACTTCCTTCTGGCCGTTGGGCTGGTCTTGGTCTTGTTGCACCGAAATGGATGCCTTTGCTTGATGCTCTCGCCTGCGCTTGCTCCCTTTGCACCAAATAGGAAAGGAGGACACTGCGCGGGCTGGCGCCCGACTGGCGCCCCCGGTCGTCATGGCTTGCGTCATGGGCACCTCGCGAGGTACCCTGCCTTGAACTCTCCGCCCCCTCATGAGCCAGCCTGACGAGGCCGTGCCTGAGGAAGCGCCTTGTCGTCCACCCCGCGAGGCTTGGCCCCTCGTGAGGGTCTTGAGCCTGTGCTGATGAAGATGGGTTGTGCTGGGCCTCCTTTGAGCCGCGCCACAGGCCGCAGGCAGGCAAGTCTGGGGACCCCCGTTCCCAGAACGCCGACACCCTGCGCGGATCACATCATCAACATGGAACTCTCCCTCGACCCTTTACTGGATCAATAGTTCGAGGGACGTCATCGAGCTGAACGTGTGCTGAACACGGAGGAGCCGCACGTTCGATACTTGGATCGGGTGGATCAAGAAGATGTTCGACTACATCAACCGCGTTAACTAACACTTCCACTTTCGGTATACGAGGGTACATGGACACACTCTACCCCTCTCGTCTCTATGCATATCCTAGATAGATCTTGCGTGATCGTAGGATTTTTTTAAATTGCATGCTGCGTTTCCCAACACAACCATTAGGAGGAACTAATTTTTTGGGCTTGTAATAACGAGGTACTTGCTTGCGTACTGGCATGACCCTGGTAGGTCCCTACTATCATCCTCTCTATGTACAGTCATCTCCTTATTCCTCTTGGTTGTTGACCACGTTGACAATGCCAGATGGCAGCGCACCATGCACAGCGTGCGAACCAAGGTGGAGGACGACGACGAGGCCTCGAACGGGAATGAACATGAGCCATGGAAGATGTGGAAGGCTAGTCGCAGACGGAGGGGAGTACGAGGGTTGAATGTTTCGGGTGCGGGTGCGTGTTGGGGCTGACGTCGCTGGAGAATAACATGATGTGTGGGGGAATAGAGGGATGGACTGGCCAACGTTTGAGGGTACGGTAGGGCGGCGGAGGCGCAACCAGCCGTGGGAGGCGGGAGCGGGCGGGACCGACAGTGTGGTTTGTTTTCGGCGGCTGGAGGAAGAAGACAAGAGATAGAAGATACACGACAGATGTTGGATGCCAATCCAACGGCTGGTAGGCAGAATCGTTTGTTGTTTAGTAAGTCGACACCACCTTGGATAGGCTTTTTCCTCGTGGGTCCCAAATGTTAGAATACAAATCTGTCACAGCCATGCAACCTTTCTTATGAAAATTTACAGCCCATTTGGTGTGTTAGTTCAAAATAAGTTTGTGGGTGCTGGTGGGGGCTAATCACTTGGGTTCTGTAATGCATAGTGAGCTCAAGCAGCTGGTGAGAGTGAAGTTATTTCCCTTGGTTGGGATTTGTTACAATATTTCTCTCTTAATTAAACAAATGGCAAACCATTTGCCTTGTTTCACAGAAAATATGACAGTCACAACCGAGTTGAAAAGGGCAACAACATCTAACTCCAGCTTACAAACTGTACAAAAGCATGAGGGTCAATTGTTCATCAGGTTTAGAAAAAACCCAGATTGAAAAGGGCAACAACGTCGAACTCCAGCACTGTTTTTGGCAGTCACAATCAAATGGATCGGTCAGGTCTATAGAATGAACATCCTGGGTTGTAAAATTTACTGGATTATGACCACAAGATGTTGTAAATAGAAGCCTGACACATTCGGAAGCCCGGCACATTCAGAAGCCCTTTTGTCCACCTGAAAATCCTTTTTTTGCTCTTCAACATACCCATCCATCAAAAACATGTTGCTGATAAACTTAAGCCTGATGGACAACAGTAACCTCGCATTCAGTAGGAAGAATGTGACAAATCTAGTGTTTGCATGGTTCACTACATATCGTTCCAGCGCTATTATCTTCAATCGAATGTCATGAGAACTAAGAAAATCCCAGTGCTTACGAATCACCGATTGGTTATAACTTTCTTACCCCGTCCTGTTGCCTAAATAGACATGAAGATTGAAAACAGTTAAGGTCTAAAAAAAGAGTGTCGAAAGAGCAACAGTTAAACGGTTAATTCTAGTACCAATGTGCGTGAAATTATCACCTTTATATACAACTTCTCCACACATGGAAAGCATTGCAGCAAGCCAATAATCTTGTTCAGATCAAAACTATTCATATGGATATATAAGATCTTGACAGAACCCAGCACCATTGATAGGCTATCCATGGACAAACTCTTCATTGAGCATCGAACATATTATTAGTACAAAAAGTGTACTCCAAGATGATATAGAACTTATGCGCAGAAATTTAAAATGCAGCTTATGATTATAAGTGTAGATGATAATATATAGTACCTGAAGAACTGTGGAGCCAAACACCTTCTTGAAATGAGCACAAAGATCATGTATTACACCCAAGGTCTCCAGTTCAGGCGCAGAGACGACGGTTATTTCCAACGGTGAATAACGAGAATGAAGGATCAACCTTTGAAGTGAAGGGGCATCTTCGATGATGAGTTGCCTTCTGTCAAAATAAATTCCAATTCTTACAAGGTTAGGCGACTTTATTTGGAGACAACCGATTCTAACTATGAAAACAAGCACCAAGCACTCCAGGGCAGGGCAACTTGAGTGGATGATGTTGTGCAATGAGGCCTCCGACATACGAACCCGCACAAGTGAAAGTTTTTTGAGAAATGGGAGTCAAAGGTTTAGTACCAGATTGTTTGGTAGGTAGCACAGCGCAAAGGTGGGGGTGTGGAGAGAGGAGGAAAACCGCGAGATCGACATCGGTGCTGAGGGCACAAGTACATGGCATTTAGTATGTGGTATGTCATTTCTGGGGGATTAGTAGAACTCAAGCAGCTATAGTTCTGTGAATTCAGTGGATTTCAGCCAGGCGTCCACCTTGCAGGGCATGCTCAGGGAGCATGCCGGGATGCAGAGGCCTTGAATGGAGCCCTGGTGGGAGGAAATGATTGCTCCGGGGAGTTCAAAATCATTAAAGAGAGATAGCTGCCAATATTCGAGATTAAGGGGCGCGACACGCCATAGATGGTGCCACCGAGTTGAGAGGACTTGGGTGCGACAGCAATCCTTGGTGGGGAGAAGCGAGATGATCTCCCCAAGGATGGCATCCAGGAGATCGCTGATGTAGTCCACCCAAGACTCTACGGGTTCCTGGGATCTGGGGGGGGCTCGCCGCTTCTCCCTGCGTTGCCGGGTGCGTGATCTACAACATGCATCACCACTAGCGAGAGCCTCATCTTCTTGGCGATGGGGTCAGCCGACTCCATTTTCCTCGAGGGCGTCACGTTGAGCCCATGGATTTGAGCAGACTAATGAATGATGAGCCTAGTTGTAGTGCGAGTGAAGAAGAAGGGGAGCTGGGGTTTTCTGTAGTAGTGAGGAAGAAGGGGAGCTAGGGTTTTCTCTAGTAGTGAGGAAGAAGGGGAGCTGGGGTTTTCTATAGTAGTGAGGAAGAAGGGGAGCTGGGGTTCTCCTTGGTAGTGAGGAAGAAGGGGAGTTGGGGTTTTCTATAGGAGTGAGGTGAGGAATTTGGGGGTACGAGTGGAGCGAGCTGATGTGAGTTGGGTGGGAGTGAGGAGGAAGAAGAGCAGCTAGATTTTTTTGGGGGGCGGTGTGTTGGGTAGCGCCTCTCATTAAGTAAATATATGGGATTTTTAATTGTCTTTATTATTTACCAGGGTGGATGGGCTCTTTTGTCTTGGGCCCAGAGAAACAATTATTACTAGTACAATGGAGACAATCTACAGCTACCCAGATAAACAATTACTACTAGTACAGTGGATACACTACCGCTTCTGGCTTCTCCGAGGTCATCGAAATGTCTCCCGTTACTAAATGGCATTTTACTTTGGTTCACCGACATGCGGGCCATCCAGCACGCAGGCCCAAATGCCATCCACCAAATTATAAGGCGGTATGCAGGCGGAGAGTCACCCCAGTCATAGCACGACAGTACTGATCCGTCATATCACAAAACCCCACCTCGTCGCAGTCTAAGTTTGATGGACGAAGCAACTATCATTTCACTCTTGGTTGAATCCCCTTCTCCATCACCGTCTTCAAGAAATCCAATACTCGCATCAGCCATTGTTCTTATCTCCCCACGAAGGGAAGGTAAGTGGATCTGTGATGTTGATATGTTTTCTTAAAAAAAAAGAACTTTTGCAAAGCAGTAATCGATCCTCACTCTCTTTTTTGTTCCATTGTCATTGGGATTGTGTTTTCCTTTCAATTGTCTCCTATTCGTCAGTTTCATGATGGAGGATGATCCCCACGAAACAGAGAGCTCCAAGAAGATGGAGAGGCTGCACCGAGCCGACCCCAGATACGCTCCGAAGATGGTCAACGCCCCGTGTGAGGTTATAGCCCCCGTGGTCCCGCAGGAGCAGTTTTCCCCCTTCGAGGATGTGTGCCCCCCTGCGCTGAGCTGCCCAAGGTGATTTTCTTCTTTACCGATCTCGATTGTGGTTTTTCATCTAAGTATGTGGTGATAAATAATGCAAAATTTTATTAGCTTCGATGCCATGCTACCTTCCCTGTCATGCATACTTTTGACTCTACATGGTGGTTTAAATAACTTGTGTTTTTTATAATGGAAAGTAATTTAGAATTCATTTCTTTTTTAGTTAGAGCCTTGATGCAAACAAGGATTGTGTGGTTGTACATGTCACTCGCTATGAGGCGGATGACCTGAATATACGCACTAGGGAAACAAAGTTCTTAGGTTGTTGGATCTTGGGAGCCAGTTTCACTTATACCAAAGTTGAGATGTATTCCAGCCACACTGCTGCCAGGCGTGTTGTCCAGGGTGTACTGAAGCCCAAGAAGTTCAAAGCTACTCCTTCGTTTGTGTGGCATATTGTTCTTGTCAAGCTTTCATAGGAACATGACGTGGCATGCCTCCACAAACAAATTTATGAGTGGCAAGGCGAAAAGGTTATCTTCAAGAAGGTTGACAGGATTGAGCTACTGCCGGATGTCCTCGATGATGTTCATGGCAAGGTCCATCTTGTGTCCATCCCATATTAGATCGAGGCATGAAATAGTTGGCCCAGCTAGTGTTTAAAAGTAGTTTGGATTGTGTCTAATTACCCGAACCTTGCCTATTACCGAGCCCTCTGGGGCTAGTACTCTGTTTGAATCCGTCTATGGGAACTACTGCTACTTTTGTGTGCCCGTGAATCATGTGAGAACCATCATAATTATTGCCAAAATAGATGCGTCCTCGCTAGTTTTTTCATGTGTTAAGACATAAGTTGCCATGGTTTATCATATGAGCAGTGTGTGTTTGATGAAGTAGAGTACTTGCTTGAGAACTATGCACCGACGTATACATAGGGTATGTAATGCTGGTTAAGTACTTGTAAACACTGTTGGTGCTATTGCACTTGTAAGCAGTTGTGCAAAACACGGCACATTGGCTCAGCTCGCTTCAACACTAGAAAAGTCAGCTATCGACCAGCTAACAATCAATACTCTGTTATCTGACATATAAGCAACTACGTATCTTGTTATAGTGGTTCATGCAGTTAACTGAGGCCACAATGTAAATTCCAGACATTCACACGCTAGTCCAACGTTCATGTGGAACATTCACATTAAACTTGGCTTCATAAAATACTTGAAAAGTATAAGTTCAACAATTTTATACATCTCAATGATTCATAGAACATAACCAACATTTACTAGTTCACAACAAAAGATAAAGTTGTGAGAAGGTTTACAAATTAGGAAAAATCAAGCAAGGCTTCTCTGAGCAAAGGGCCTCCCAAGGCAGGCTTTAATTTCCTGGAGTTCACTCTGGTTTTTCTTGTTCCCACCATCCAGAGTTAGGTTCTCTCATTCCAAAATAAACAATTATAATTATGTTCTTAGTTGGAATGTTGAACTTAACCATGTAGTGTAATGACCATCTGAACTTCTTGTGCAATTCCACTAAATTTAAGCACCGGTATTTGCAGAAATAAGCAGACCACAATGCCTCTTGTCCACGCACCAGTCCCAAAAACCTCCGCGCAGCCGTCCCAGCTAGTCCTCTGCCCATCCTTGAATTGGGAGGAAGTGCATTCCCGACTAGGATGCATTTGTTTTCGCTCGTCCCTGCACTGCAATCATGAAGTAAAACATACGAATCAACTTCTTTTAGATTGCGTTGGTCATTCTACCTAGTTACTACCAATGTAGGAATACCTGGAAGACGATTGGTTAGAGGACGACAGCTAGGAATAGCCATCTGATTTTGTGCAGTTCTGCTAAAATTGAGGTGTGTACTTTCGATTGCACAAATAGAAACGACATGGAGACAGACATCCCTGTTTACGTAAATATGAAATATGGTTATTTAAGCAGTAACTGTTATTTCCAGTGGCATATGATTAACAACATCATCTATTGTGTTATAACTGGCACTACATTGACAGTATAAAAAAGTGCCATTAAGTAAGAAGTAGCATAACATCACATCAACACTGCCACTAGATTAAAATGAAAAACAATAGCATTAGTATTACTGTCATGAGAGTAGCACATGGTCAGTAAATGTGCAATCAAATTTGTGCAGTTCCACTGGGATGAAGCAATGTTAGCGGTGTGAGATTCAAGTGTAACTGGAAAAACACAATTCATGGGAAATAAAGCAAGACAGAAGCACTTCATAAAATGGTGGTGTCATTGCTTCAATTTATCGACTGCACTAGACTGACAACATCATTACTTAATAGTGACATTAGGTGGCATTGCTACATGCTTCATGTGATTTTACATTAGTGATATGGGCGTAGGGACAACAGGGGCATAAAGAGGTGTGGCAGATGTGGTTGCTAAGAACGGCAAACATTCAGGCAACATGTATGCATTTGTCCCATTTTTTATCTCCTCGCCAACATTTTCCTATGTGAGCATAGGAAATCTAGAGCTGCTCATTCTCATTTGCGTTGTCCCCCCAACACCCCTCACTTTCTTTCCTTTTTTGACCAAGAGACAGGTCCACTTCCCCCCACCCTTCGCCATCCACCCCGCTTTGTTCGCCTTTTCAACCAAGAAATCGGTTGGCTAGCCAGTATCTACTACTTTCCCCTGTTTCATCTTAGAACCAAGTCCTAGATTCATGCTACAATTTTCCCACTTTCTCCCTGTTTGAACCAAGTCTTAGATTCGACTGTGTGAACTAGCTTTACCTCTAATAATAGTAAAAGTCTAGGTGGCTTTGGAACAACCGACGGAAGTAGAAAAAGATCCACATGTAGCCACGTGGGGAGCTGGGGTAGTAGAGCAAGGTCAGTTTCGAAGGAAGATATACCTGAGGGTCGTTGGGAAGTGGCAAAGATGGCATCGGGAGGCCGCATCTTGGCCACAATACCACAGGGAGAAAGAAGTGGTCGGACGCCCTCCCGAGCCGGCGCTGCCTCAGAGAGAATGACATGGCCGCTGATCAAGACGCGCGGGCAGCTGTTGGTCTCCTCCTCCGCCGCCGACAACCGCGTGAATGATGCACCTACACCCCTGCCCTGGCCGAGGTGGTTCGGCCGGAGTTGTGACCATCGGTGAGTAGAGAGAGAGTGTGGCCACCTTTGTCTTGCTTAGATCTGGAGAGCATGAGAGAGTGAAAGAGAGGAACCCTAGTAAAGCAAGCACCAAGGCTCCTGCTTATATATATATAGTGGACTGATTTTGTTGTAGCAACCCTTATTAAATTGAATATGCGCGAACCACCATTTTCATTTAAAGTTCAAGTAAAAATAAAACACAATCAATAACATGCCACTACTTCCAGGTCGCACTATCAAATCTCTGCGTCCAGGACACACTATGTACTGTATCATTCACGTGCGGTCCGCTACCCTCCATCAAGTTGAAAACTAGACTAGTCAAAATGTCAATTGGATGCCTCTTTGTAAACAAATGTGCTCCTATCTTAAAAAAAGGGCTCCTACGTGTACCCACGAGTGGGTGTGAGAGAACTAGTGCATGCCTGCACCGCTTCTCTTCGTGAGAGTACAATATACTACACCCAAAGAACGTTCGCCACAACAGTAATAGTATAAGCGTGTGACGTGTGAGTTAAAATAAAAGGTGCGCGACGTCTTTTATTTTTTATTAGTTCTGAGGGTAGGTGTGAAGAGCACATATGTGCGTGACGTCTACCTATAGATAGACGGTGGGTGCGAGAGGACTCGGGAGAGTCATGACTCGTGAGGGTGCGTGTGTGCGTGAGAGAGAGGGGGCATGTATCAATGCAATGCATGTGTCCGTAAATTATATCTGACAAACATTCGCCACAAGCTGTTGCCCGACGAACGCCATAACAACCGTTAGATAGACATCCGATAGTGTCAGTTTGGTCATGGCATTTAACAGAATAGGCACTCCTCCAACACACATATCTTCCACGTGAGTGTTAGCAACTCCCGTATGCTCCTCCCTCCATTCCAAAATGTAGTGCATATAGCTTTATTGAAATTCAAACCTCGCAAACTTTTACCGAGTTTTCGTATACCAAAATGCACATATAGAATACCCAGTATATATCATTTCATTCATCAGAGGTAACTGTAAAGATGGGGGATGAGTGTACAAAGAAAGACCGTCGTATCACCTGCAACAATTTCAACCATCCTTTGGTGTGGAGGAATAGCATAGGAACTCTATATGATTATTTTATTGGAATTTTTCCTTTAAAGCCAATTGGTTCATAGGAATAGATTCATATACTCCACATTTCAAAAGAAAATAAACATGATATGATTTTTATAGGTTTAGAGCAACTTGGTTCATATGAATGGATTCCTATACTCCCACAATTTGAAAGGAAAATAAACATTAGCCTAGTTTCAACAGAAAAGTTCCTATGATGTGAACCAAATGACATCTCTTTTCCAATCCCTCCTCATAGGAATTGAGATACATGTCATCTCTAGATTCAATAGAAAAGTTCCTATGATGTGAACCAAATGACATATGTTTTCCAATCCCTACTCATAGGAATTGAGATACATGTCATCTCTTTCCCTACAACTTCCATATATACATCTTCTATTCCTAAATAGCTAGTGCAACCCACTAGCTTTTTTCATGGACATGCAACTATGGCACATGAACATGTCATGCATGCAAGTCATAAATCACATTGTTTTTGTACTCTATGCATGCAAGCACCACAACATCAATTCGAGCATGTTACTCATAAGTTATTTCTGTTGGAAATATGCCCAAGAGGCAATAATAAAATGGTTATTATTATATTTCCTTTTTCACGATAATTGTCTATTGTTCATGCTATAATTGTATTAACTAGAAAACGTAATACATGTGTGAATACATAGACCACAACATGTCCCTAGTGAGCCTCTAGTTGACTAGCTCGTTGATCAGTTGATGGTTATGGTTTCCTGACCATGGACATTGGATGTCATTGATAACGGGATCACATCATTAGGAGAATGATGTGATGGACAAGACCCAATCCTAAGCATAGCACAACATCGTGTAGTTCGTTTGCTAAAGCTTTTCTAATGTCAAGTAGCATTTCCTTAGACCATGAGATCGTGCAACTCCTGGATACCGTAGGAATGCTTTGGGTGTACCAAACATCACAACGTAACTAGGTGGCTATAAAGGTGCACTACAGGTATCTCCGAAAGTGTCTGTTGGGTTGGCACGAATCGATACTAGGATTTGTCACTCCGTATGACGGAGAGGTATCTCTGGGCCCACTCGGTAATGCATCATCATAATGAGCTCAATGTGACTAAGTAGTTAGTCACGGGATCATGCATTATGGAACGAGTAAAGTGACTTGCCGGTAACGAGATTGAACGAGGTATTGGGATACTGACGATCGAATCTCGGGTAAGTAACGTACCGATTGACAAAGGGAATTGCATACGGGATTGCTTCAATCCCCGACATCATGGTTCATCCGATGAGATCATCGTGGAACATGTGGGAGCCAACATGGGTATCCAGATCCCGCTGTTGGTTATTGGCCGGAGAGATGTCTCGGTCATGTCTGCATGATTCCCGAACCCATAGGATCTACACACTTAAGGTTCGGTGACACTAGAGTTGTTATGGGAAATAGTATGTGGTTACTGAAGGTAGTTCGGAGTCCCGGATGTGATCCCGGACGTCACGAGGAGTTCTGGAATGGTCCGGCGGTGAAGATTGATATATTGGACGAAGGGTATTGGAGTTCGGAAGTGTTCCGGGGGTACGAGGCTATGGCCAGCATGACCGAAAGGTGTTTCGGGAGCCCCGGCAAGTGTTGGAGGGCCTCATGGGCCAAAGGGGAAGGGGCAAACCAGCCCACTAAGGGGTGGTGCGCCCCCCACACCCTTTCCCATGCTATTTGGGGAGGTGGGGCGCCTCCACCTGGCTTGGGAGGCAATCCTCCACCTGCTTGGCTTGGGGGGGCAAGTCTCCCTAGGATTTTCCCTAGGGAGATCCAATCTGCTTGGCCGCCGCCCCCTAGGGGAAACCCTAGGGCGCCTCCCCCTCTCCCCTTGCCCCTGTATATAGTGGAGGGGTGGGAGGGCAGACACACCTCTTCCCTGGCGTAGCCCTCTCCCTTCCCAACACCTCCTCCTCCTCCGTAGTGCTTGGTGAAGCTCTGCCGGAGAACTGCAAGCTCCACCACCACGCCGTCGTGCTGCCGGAGCTCTCCCTCAACTTCTCATCTCCCCTTGCTGGATCAAGAAGGAGGAGATGTCCCCGGGCTGTACGTGTGTTGAACACGGAGGCACCGTTGTTCAGTGCTTAGATCGGATTCGGCCGCGATCTGAATCGCTTAGTGAACGACTCCACCGACCGCATTCTTGCAACGCTTCCGCATCGCGATCTTCAAGGGTATGAAGATGCACTCCCCTCTCTCTCGTTGCTAGTTACTCCATAGATTGATCTTGGTGATGCGTAGAAAATTTTGAATTTCTGCTACGTTCCCCAACAGTGGCATCATGAGCTAGGTCTATTGTGTAGATTCTATGCACGAGTAGAACACAAGTAGTTGTGGGCGTTGGTTTGTTCAATTTGCTTACCGTTACTAGTCCTATGTTGATTCGGCAGCATCGTGGGATGAAGCGGCCCGGACCGACCTTACACGTACGCTTACGTGAGACAGGTTCCACCGACTGACATGCACTTGTTGCATAAAGGTGGCTAGCAGGTGCCAGTCTCTCCTACTTTAGTCGGATCGGATTCGATGAAATGGGTCCTTATGAAGGGGAAATAGCAATTGGCATATCACCGTTGTGGCTTTTGTGTAGGTAAGAAACGTTCTTGCTAGAAACCCATAGCAGCCACGTAAAACATGCAACAACAATTAGAGGACGTCTAACTTGTTTTTGCAGGGTATGCTATGTGATGTGATATGGCCAAAAGAATGTGATGAATGATATATGTGATGTATGAGATTGATCATGCTCTTGTAATAGGAATCACGACTTGCATGTAGATGAGTATGACAACCGACAGAATCCATATGAGTTGTCTTAATTTATTGTATGACCTGCGTGTCGTTAAAAACACCATCTAATTACTTTACTTTATTGCTAAACCGTTAGCCATAGTAGTAGAAGTAATAGTTGGTGAGACAACTTCATGAATACACGATGATGGAGATCATGATGATGGAGATCATGGTGTCATGTCGGTGACGAAGGTGATCATGTCGTGCCTCAAGATGGAGATCAAAGGCGCAAGATGATATTGGCCATATCATGTCACTTTATGATTTGCATGTGATGTTTGTCATGTTTACATCTTATTTGCTTAGAACGACAGTAGCATAAATAAGATGATCCCTCATTAAAATTTCAACAAAGTGTTCCCCCTAACTGTGCACCTTGCGAAAGTTCATTGTTTCGAAGCACCACGTGATGATCGGGTGTGATAGATTCTAACGTTCACATACAACGGGTGTAAGCCAGATTTACACACGCAAAACACTTAGGTTGACTTGACGAGCCTAGCATGTACAGACATGGCCTCGGAACACAAGAGATCGAAAGGTCGAACATGAGTCGTATAGTAGATACGATCAACATGGAGATGTTCACCGATGATGACTAGTCCGTCTCACGTGATGATCGGACACGGCCTAGTTGACTCGGATCATGTATCACTTAGATGACTAGAGGGATTTCTATCTGAGTGGGAGTTCATTAGATGAACTTAATTATCATGAACATAGTCAAAAGGACTTTGCAAATTATGTCGTAGCTTGCGCTTTAGTTCTACTATTTAAGATATGTTCCTAGAGAAATTTTTAGTTGAAAGTTGATAGTAGCAATTATGCGGACTGGGTCCGAATACTGAGGATTGTCCTCATTGCTGCACACAAGGCTTATGTCCTTAATGCACCGCTCAGTGTGCTGAACCTCGAGCGTCGTTTGTGGATGTTGCGAACATCTGACATACACGTTTTGATGACTATGTGATAGTTCAGTGCGTAATGTTAAACGGTTTAGAATTGAGGCAGCAAAGAGATTTTTTGAAACGTCGCAGAACATATGAGATGTTCCAAGAGCTGAAATTAGGATTTCAGGCTCGTGCCCACGTAAGAGGTATGAGACCTCCGACAAGTTTCTTAACCTGCAAAGTAAGGAAGAAAAGCTCAATCATTGAGCATGTGCTCAGATTGTCTGAGTACTACAATCACTTGAATCGAGTGGGAGTACTTCCAGATGAGATAGTGATGGTTCTCCATAGTCACTGCCACCAAGCTATTAGAGCTTCGTGATGAACTATAACATACCAGAGATAGACATGATGATCCTTGAGCAATTCGCGATGTTTGACACCGCGAAAGTAGAAATCGAGTAGGAGCATCAATTGTTGATGGTTAGTAAAACCACTAGTTTCAAGAAGGGCAAGGGCAAGAAGGGATACTTCATGAGACGACAAATCAGTTGCTGCTCTAGTGAAGAAACCCAGGGTTGAACCCAAACCCGAGACTAAGTGCTTCTGTAATGAGGGAACGGTCACTGAAGCACAACTACCCTAGATACTTGGTAGATGAGAAGGCTGGCAAGGTTGACAGAAGTATATTGGATATACATTGTATTAAATGTGTACTTTACTAGTACTCCTAGTAGCACCAGGGTATTAAGACACCGGTTCGGTTGCTAAGTGTTAGTAACTCGAAATAAAAGAGCTACGGAATAAACAGAGAGTAGCTAAAGGTGAGATGACGATGTGTGTTGGAAGTGTTTCCAAGGTTGATGTGATCTAGCATCGCCTGCTCCCTCTACCATCGAGATTGATGTTAAACCTAAATAATTGTTATTTGGTGTTGGCGTTGAGCATAAACATGATTGGATTATGTTTATTGCAATACGGTTATTCATTTAAGGAGAATAATGGTTACTCTGTTTATTTGAATAATACCTTCAACGGTCTTGCACCTAAAATGACTGCTTTATTGAATCTCGATCATAGTGATACACATGTTCGTGTCAAAAGATATAAGATAGTAATGATAGTACCACATACTTGTGGCACTGCCACTTAAGTCATATTGGTATAAAACGCATGAAGAAGCTCCATATTGATGGATCTTTGGACTCACTCGTTTTTGAAAAGATTGAGACATGCGAACCACGTCTATTGGTATATACGCATGAAGAAACTCCATGCAGATGGATCGCTTGGACTCACTTGTTTTTGAATCACTTGAGACATGCAAATCATACCACATGGGCAAGATGACTGAAAGGCCTCGTTTTCAGTGAGATGGAACAAGAGGGCAACTTGTTGGAAGTAATACATTTGATGTGTGCAATACAATGAGTGCTGAGGCATGCAGTGAATATCGTTATGCTCTTACTTCACAGATGATTTGAGTAGATTCTTAGTATATTTACTTGATGAAACACAAATCTGAATTATTGAAAGGTTCAAGTAATTTCAGAGTGAAGTTGAAGATCTCGTGACAAGAGGATAAAATGTCTATGATATGATCATAGAGATAAATATCTGAGTTACGAGTTTGGCACACAATTAAGACATTGTGGAAATTGTTTCACAACTAATACCGCCTGGAACACCATAGTGTGATGGTGTGTCCGAACATCGTAACTGCACCCTATTGGATATGGTGCATACCATGATGTCTCTTATCGAATTAACACTATCGTTTATGGGTTAGGCATTAGACAAAACCGCAATCACTTTAATAGGGCACCACCCAATTCCATTAAGATGACACTATATGAACTATGGTTTAGAGAAACCTAAGTTGTCATTTCTTATAAAGTTTGGGGCTGCAACGCTTATGTGAAAAAGTTTCAGGCTGATAAGATCGAACCCAAAGCAGATAAATGCATCTTCATAGGACACCAAAAAATAGTTGGGTATACCTCCTGTCTTAGATCCAGAAGCAAAAGGGATTGTTTCTAGAATCGGGTCCTTTCTCGAGGAAAAGTTTCTCTCCAAAGAATTGAGTGGGAGGATGGTGGAGACTTGATGAGGTTATTGAACCGTCACTTCAACTAGTGTGTAGCAGGGCACAGGAAGTTTTTCTTGTGGCGCCTACACCAGTTGAAGTGGAAGCTGATGATAGTGATCATGAAACTTCGGATCAAGTCACTACCAAACCTCGTAGGTCGACAAGGACGCGTACTACTTCAGAGTGGTGCGGTAATCCTGTCTTGAAGGTCATGTTGCTAAACAACAATGAACCTACGAGCTATGGAGAAGCGATGGTGGGCCCGGATTCTGACGAATGGCTCGAGGCCATAAAATCCGAGAGAGGATCCATGTATGAAACCAAAGTATAGACTTTGGAAGAACTACTTGATGGTCGTAAGGCTGTTGGGTACAGATGGATTTTAAAAGGAAGATAGACAATGATGGCAAGTATCACCATTAAGAAAGCTCGACTTGTCATTAAGATGTTTTCCGAAAAGTTCAAGGAGTTGACTATGATGAGACTTTCTCACTCGTAGCGATGCTAAGAGTCTGTTGAAATTATATTAGCAGTTCCTGCATTATTTATGAAATCTTGCAGATAGGATGTCAAAACATTGTTTCCTCAAGGGGTACACGTGTGTTCCAGGAATGGATCACAGGACATCGGTCAAGGTTATCCTTTAGTAACTAGTGGACTAAGGAATTTTCTTGATTATGGAGGTGGTAAAGGAGTTCGTCGTAAAGGGTTACGCCGATGCAAACTTTGACACTAATCTGGATGACTCTGAGTAGTAGACCGAATTCGTATAGTAGAGCAGTTATTGGAATAGTTCCAAATAGCGCCCGATAGCTGCATCTACAAGATGACATAGATATTTGTAAAGCACACACAGATTTGAAAGGTTCAGACCTGTTGACTAATAAACCTCTCTCACAAGCGAGATATGATCAAACACCATGGGTGTTGGATTCATTACAATCACATAGTGATGTGAACTAGAGTATTGACTCTAGTGCAAGTGGGAGACTGCTGGAAATATGCCCTAGAGGCAATAATAAAATGGTTATTATTATATTTCCTTGTTCACGATAATTGTCTATTGTTCATGCTATAATTGTATTATCTGGACACCGTAATACATGTGTGAATACATAGACCACAACATGTCGCTAGTGAGCCTCTAGTTGACTAGCTCCTTGATCAATAGATGGTTATGGTTTCCTGACCATGGACATTGGATGTCATTGATAACGGGATCACATCATTAGGAGAATGATGTGATGGACAAGACCCAATCCTAAACATAGCACAAGATCGTGTAGTTCATTTGCTAAAGCTTTTCTAATGTCAAGTAGCATTTCCTTAGACCATGAGATTGTGCAACTCCCGGATACTGTAGGAATGCTTTGGGTGTACCAAACGTCACAACGTAACTGGGTGGCTATAAAGGTGCACTACAGGTATCTCCGAAAGTGTCTGTTGGGTTGGCACGAATCGAGACTGGGATTTGTCACTCCGTATGACGGAGAGGTATCTCTGGGCCCACTCGGTAATGCATCATCATAATGAGCTCAATGTGACTAAGTAGTTAGTCACAGGATCATGCATTATGGAACGAGTAAAGTGACTTGCCGGTAACGAGATTGAACGAGGTATTGGGATACCGACGATCGAATCTCGGGTAAGTAACATACCGATTGACAAAGGGAATTGCATACGGGATTGCTTCAATCCCCGACATAGTGGTTCATCTGATGAGATCATCGTGGAACATGTGGGAGCCAACATGGGTATCCAGATCCTGCTATTGGTTATTTGCCAGAGAGATGTCTCGGTCATGTCTGCATGATTCCCGAACCCGTAGGGTCTACACACTTAAGGTTCGGTGACGCTAGAGTTGTTATGGGAAATAGTATGTGGTTACCGAAGGTAGTTCGGAGTCCCGGATGTGATCCCATACGTCACGAGGAGTTCCGGAATGGTCCGGCGGTGAAGATTGATATATTGGACGAAGGGTATTGGAGTCTGGAAGTGTTCCGGGGGTACCAGGCTATGGCCAGCATGACCGAAAGGTGTTTCGGGAGCCCCGACAAGTGTTGGAGGGCCTCATGGGCCAAAGGGGAAGGGGAAAACCAGCCCACTAAGGGGTGGTGCGCCCCCCACACCCTTTCCCATGCTATTTGGGGAGGTGGGGCGCCTCCACGTGGCTTGGGAGGCAATCCTCCACCTGCTTGGCTTGAGGGGCAAGTCTCCCTAGGATTTTCCCTTGGGAGATCCAATCTGCTTGGCCGCCGCCCTCTAGGGGAAACCCTAGGGCGCCTCCCCCTCTCCCCTTGCCCCTATATATAGTGGAGGGGTGGAGGGCAGCCGCACCACTTCCCTGGCGCAGCCCTCTCCCTTCCCAACACCTCCTCCTCCGTAGTAGTGCTTGGTGAAGCACTGCCGGAGAACTGCAAGCTCCACCACCACGCCATCGTGCTACCGGAGATCTCCCTCAACTCCTCCTCTCCCCTTGCTGGATCAAGAAGGAGGAGACGTCCCCAGGCTGTACGTGTGTTGAACGCAGAGGTACCGTTGTTCGGTGCTTAGATCGGATTCGGCCGCGATCTGAATCGCTTAGTGAACGACTCCACCGACCGCGTTCTTGCAACGCTTCTGCATCGCGATCTTCAAGGGTATGAAGATGCACTCCCTATCTCTCATTGCTAGTTACTCCATAGATTGATCTTGGTGATGCGTAGAAAATTTTGAATTTCTGCTATGTTCCCCAACAATTTCTTGCATTAGATTTTGCATTGACAATATATGTGTTGGTCACGTGCACTCATATGTAGTTCACATTCACATTTTTGTTAGAAATCTAATTCTTTTAACTGGAATTCATTTTTTTCTTTGCATTACATTTTCAATTTAAGCATGCATTCACTTCCCATTAGTTATAGATGGTTTTGGATGAACTTTTATGCATTATTTTCAGTAGCAAATTTCACGCGGCCACGGGTATTTCAAAATGCGGGGCCCATGCGTCATTGCCTTTCGGTCGAACCTCCATCCACAATTTTTTGTATGTATATCTCCACCGCTCCTCGAACCCAAAATTCCACCTCGTTCCCGTAAAACCGAGCGCCCCACCTCTATTAAGGCGTGACTCGAACTCAATTCCTTTCCCGTTTACTATGGTGTGGCCTCGCATGCCGTAGTAGTCCTACAAACCCTACCCGCCGCATGCATCATCAGTTTTCTTCAAGAGGATGAGGGAGAAGCAGATTTGTAATGGAGGCTCCTACCCTAGGGCGCCCTAGGTCACTGTCGCGCGCATCATTGGTTTTCCTTTTTCTTTATGCTCTTGCGCACTAGAGTGAAATGATGGTTGCTTCGTCCGTCCAACTTAATGTGGGAAAGGTGGGGCTTTGTGATTTGACCCCTCATCGCTCATTTACTACTACTGCGGCACTACGACCGGGGTGCCTCCAAGTCCAACCGCTGCTCCGAACTGTAATTTGGTGCATCGCACATGGAACAAGACGGTGGATGAGCCACATGTCGGCCAAAGGGGTCCTGTAAGTGTGTCGCCATTTTGTGTGCGGACTAACCCTGCTGAGTTGCTATGCCAACGCGACAGGAGCAGCCTACCACTTGGTTTTTCTCCTTGGTGAATCCCGACTATATTGATCTAAAAAGATAGTATCCATATTAGTAAAAATGAGGTGATTTTACCGAGCGGTGGGCGGAGGAGCATGGCATGTCATGCGGTCCCACGTGTCATGACGTACCAAGGCGATGCGCGTCCCTCTTGAGGCAAAACAATGGCAGAAGCAATACATGGTTTTCTTGAAGGAGAGATGGAGATGCAGATTCAGCGAAGTGTGAAATAATGGTTGCTTCGTTCGTCTGGGGGAAAGGTGTGGCTTTGTGTTTTGACGTCTCATTGCTCATTACTACTAGTGGGGCACTACGACTGGGGTGCGTCCCCCTGCTGTTCCGCAGTGTTATTTGGTGCATGACACGTCGACCCAGTTGATATATGTCCCACATGTCGGCGAGAGGAAGTACAACATTCATGAGAGTGAGCGTCTCCACTAGTACAACGGAGGAGTACAAGACACGACTTGGTTTTTGCTTCCTCGCGTGATCCATCAATACAAATCCGGACTAAAAAAAGGCGAGGGCGGGCCTTTTCCCACGCAGTAGGCAGGGGAGTTTGGCATAGCCTGTTCGAGGCAACGAGGCACAAAGGGAAACAAGCAAATAAAGGTTGAGTGACTTAGTTTTGGGAAAATCTGATTTTACAGAGTACATACCCACTATGGAAGTAGTACTAATCCCTCCTTTCTGGTTTATAGGGCTCATCTAAAAAACTTCATTTTTCCATTTTATAAGTATCAATTCTACTAGTAGTACTTACCTTCATATGTTTGGATTTAGAGGTGCATTAAATCACCCAATGCAAGCAGTATCAATAGAAAACTCACGAATGCATGTATAAGTTCATGGAAATTTAGTGGTCATGCATGCATTCATTGTAATTAATGCATCGGTAAACATAACTTTTTGAGAAAAACGAGCGTACTAATTAAGTACTTTTGCAAACTATGAAATTAATTCCACCACTCACCGTCTACCTTAGCTGGAGAGATTTTTAAATTGAGCCTTATAAACAAAAAAGGGACGTAGCTTCGGTGCCTTAAATGCACCTGCCTTTGGGTCACTGACATGTGGGCCAGCCACCTGTTGGGCCCACATGTCATAGACACAAAGGTAGGTGCCTTAAGGCACCGAAGCATCGTCCACCAAAAAGGAGGGAGTAGTAACATAGCCTAGGGTAGCTTGGCTGTAGCACGGACTCCAAGGAAATTGTTGTAGTACTACTCCTACCACTGTACCACTCCCTACTCTACACTACTACTATGAGGCCATCCAACCATGTCCCGGCAGAAGACTACGGACACCAATTATTCATTCATATTTAAATTTGTTTTCACACAACCAAATATCCATGAAAACAACACATGGCAAAATTTCATGGCAAATGAGGGATTTGAATGTGCTGGGAGGGGTGGGGCTGGAAGGGGCTGTTTGGATCTTGCCCGGGGTAGCCAAAATATTGGGACCCTTTTGTCCACCCGTGCCTTTGCCACATGAACGAGGTAGAGCTCAGGTGCTCATCCTCCAGCGCGCGCATTGGATACGAGCTCACACGAGCTGTTCTTTTTTGTCCCACCTCGCCACCCGAGCCGGTCGCAGACAGGCCGACGACCTGCAAATTACGCCATCCAACCATAGCCACACACATTCTAATAAAAATTCAACCAACCAGACAAAATTCATGCAAACACGGTGATATTTCATATCAGCAATGACGGAATTCATATAAAATACCAGATTTTCATATAAAGATGACAGATTTCATTACATTCAAATCAACTAAGCGGTGCTACTCCTGAACAACATAGCTATAATAATACCTAGCCTAAACGGTCACCTGCGGATCCATTTGTCTTCCTCATGTCTGGCAGCACGATCACTAGACTGCCGGGAGCCTCAGAGGTATATGCTTCAGCGCAAAGGATAGTTCGCTTCCCCACCGCTGAACTGAGTGAAATCATTGGCTAATGCACAAGATGGAGTCCGAAGGGGGCTTCTCCGTTTCCGTGGAGCCTGACAAAGGTCCTTGCAACAGAAGGATCCAGCAAGACACCCATTGTGTACACCGTCGACGCCTCGGTGGTGGTCTTCATGGGACCCAAGCGGCGTCGGCCTCCCTTGTTCTACTTCTCCTCGATGATGGCGGTGGACACGGAGGCGCTGGCCACCGACTCATAGCTCTCCGCGCACCCGACTTCTGTATCTGCTTGCATGGCACAGCCGCAGGCACGGGAGTCTCGGCCACAGACACGGGAGATGCAGTCGCAGACATGGGATGCATGGTACGAGGCAACACCATGGACGGCAGCGACGATGCCCATGCTCCCTGCCGTGCCGGCATGGAGCAGCTCACCGCTCCTCGTCCAGCTAGCCTAGAGCGGTGAGTTGTTGAACCACGTGCCAGCTTGGGGCGGCAACTGGCTCCGTCGGGCGAGGGGAGGGAGGTGGTTCAGCGAGCTGCATAACTCGTATCCGGCGGGCTCGGCGGGTCACCCAGCCGGCTTGGATGCCGGATAACTACTCTTCGTAAGCCATTGTAAGATGGGAGAAAATGGTGAATGAGGAGATAGGGGAGCGGCGGAGGTGTGCGATTCTTGGTCGGCGTCTGGCCTCGTTTAAATAGGAGATTAAATAGACGGCGGACGGGAGGAGCTCGTCCGGCGTTGTGTTTAACACCAGCCCGGTCATGAACGGACGTGCGACCGAAGTGAGTTTCTCGGCTTCCACATGGGTTTCATGGAGGCGTTTGAATGTGGCAAGGAGGCATGCTCAGCCGGGCGTGCAATGAGCGGTGCCCTCGACTCTGGCGTATGACACCGCGCCGTTCTTCCACTGACGTGTGGGCCTGTTGGGTACCGGGCCTGCATGTCAGTGACCCAATGCAGGCAGCACACGATAGAGGAGCGAGCTCTGCATGAACGCGGGTAGCTAGCGCCGGGTAGGAATCACGCGCGAGGGGTGAGGGTTTTTTGGTGGACCAGGGCGGTGAGAAGTGGGCATTTCATGAACCGATGATGGTTCATTTGAGTGTGACATCATCTAATTCATCTAGGTTGATAAGCCTACTATATAATGTAAGAGAATTTTAAAAGTTTCTTTGATAGCCTATTTGATACGTTGTGGTTCATAAAGACCGCTGCAAACATCAATGTTCTGCTTATGACAGATAAGATTGATTAATACTCGTAATAATCCATGTCCTTAAGAAAGGGTGCATGCACGTATAGGTTGAGTGTGTGTCTTGCTTAGTGTGTTGTGTGCATGCAGGTGTGCGGTTGTTGCGTTCGTGCATGTGTACGTTTCAGTCGCATGTGTGCGTGTGTTCATGCGTGCATGTGTATGTGTCAGTGTTGCACGCATGCATGCGTGTGTGTGTCCATGCGAGTGTTGCGTGTGTGCATGTGTACGTGTGAGTATTGCATGCATGCATGCATGCGCGCATGCGGGCGTTGCGGGCGTGTTTGTGCGCATGTGTGATGTGTTTGTATTCACCATAGTGGCTCGTGCGTACATGCAATTAAAATGGCCGGCTCAGCATATCATCACAACTTCACAAGGCGACCTTTTTTGCGGTTGATTCACAAGGCGACCTTGTCCGCTGTGGTTAGGGCGCGTGGGCTGCCAACCAAAGGTCTCAAGACTTCGAATCCCCACCGACCACTAATTTATTACCATTGTCTTTCATATACGTGCTGACAGGTGGGCCATATGGTAATGTGCACTGATGAACGTGGACCATTTGATTGGTTAATTGATTGTGTCATCAACAAATTACCGAGCTGTATGGTGAGCCAGTGACCATATGATCACCACAAAAAGTATTTTATTAACACAGTAAAGACGCAAGCTACCATTTCTTTTTTTCATATACACGCTGACAGGTGGGCCCCATGGTTACATGCGCTGATGGTGTAACACTAGTTGCGCCACGTGGAGTGTTTGACTGGTCAATTGATCATGTCATCAACAAATTAGGGAGTTGTACGGTGCGCCAGTGACCTTATAATCATGACATGTGTTTTTTTAACACGGTACAGATGCAAGCGCTCATATATATGCGCAAACACTCACCACTATAAGCGCACAGAGGCACACCCTACCCCTATAAGCACC
The DNA here is from genome assembly GCF_018294505.1 of Triticum aestivum. Lineage (NCBI taxonomy): Eukaryota > Viridiplantae > Streptophyta > Magnoliopsida > Poales > Poaceae > Triticum > Triticum aestivum. The sequence continues at coordinate 405,429,231 of NC_057798.1, forward strand.
TTCGAGAGAGTGAGCCAGCATATCATCTTGAGATTTTACGAAGTCACCATATGCGCCTCGTAGTCGTGGGAAATGTCTCCTCCCACTGAATGCACATCATTGGAAATACTGAAATTAATCCAGGATAAATGCGAGCACCAGGACTTTAACCCTGGTGGGCTGGAGATACCACTGTCCTCCTAACCACCCAAGCACAGGCTGGTTAGCACCACAAAATGCATATGGTGACCGTAATGAGCTTATTCTGAAGTCCATTGACCATATTGTGCTTTCACTTCAAATACAATAAATGTAAGTGTCGTCAACAAAATACGGAGCACACATCAAATACAATGACCGTTAGTGTCATTAACAAAATACAGAGACATATGGTGAGCTAGATACCATATGATCACCGCAAGAATGTATACGGTGACCGTAATTAGCATATTCTGAAGTCCAGTGACCGTCACGCGTGAATGTGTCGGGGGCATACTTTAAGTGGGCCGAGAGATAGTTTGTGTGTGTACGTGAAAGTGGTGTAGAGAGAGGGGGTGCGACGGAGGCAAAGAGAGATATGCCCTTCATTTCTCTTTCCCGTGACTAATTTTTGAGGAGAAGATATAAACATTCACAATGCAGAACAAATATTATTAGATGCACCATGCAATTATCTTTCATGTATAACTTTGTACTATTGTATATGCTTATTTTCTTAGTGGCCGATTTGTGTGTGCGCTGTGGTGGGCACATCATTTCTAGCTGTGGTGGGTCAACATGAGGACTCATGGGTCGGTCCAATCCTACACCACATAGGTTGGACCAAGACACGTTATACAAAGACCCGTGGAGGACTCGGCGTACAAGACGAAGCTACCGGAGTCGTGGAGGTCTCTATCCCCACTGATGATAAGCCGGCTATATATGATTTGTAAGCCTAGGCCTGAGTATGTTACATAAGCCCGGGGGCTAGTTAGTCGATAGTATACGCGCGTGCGCGCACACACACACACAAACCCTGGTATTCACGTGTACTTTGTACACACCCCTATCACAAATATACAGTACCAGGAGTAGGCTTTTTCCTCAACTGCATGGGCCCAGACTTGGGTAAAACTTTGCCTCCTATTACAATCCAGCCTAATAGTCAGGGATATCCTACCGGTTCCGATGGAATCATATGCGCCAACTAGTGAGAGAGAGGTGTGTGTGTGGGGGGGGGCGCAATGTGTGTGAGAGAGGCCTAAAGATACTGTGCGTGCGGGAGACACGTAGGCACATATATGTGCATATAAAGGGCCAATAGAGAACGTGTGTGTGTATGTGCGTGTGAGAGAAATAGTGTTTTCCAACTGAGATTGGTGAAAAGGGTGGTACGTACTAGTGAGAGAGAGGGAGATATATAGGGTGTGTGTGTGAGACACCTCGGGGGAGAGTGTGAGCATGTGCGAGAGAGAAATGCCGATGTATATAAAGTGTGTGCACTTATGCGTTAGATAGAGAAATATATAGCGGTGTGTGAGGACTGATACGTCTCCGTCCTATCTATAATTTTTGATTGTTCCATGCCAATATTATACAACTTTCATATACTTTTGGTAACTTTTTATACTATTTTGGGACTAAAATATTGATCCAGTGCCCAGTCCCAGTTCCTGTTTGTTGCATGTTTTTTGTTTCGCAGAAAATCCATATCAAACGGAGTCCAAACGGGATAAAAACGGACGAAGAATATTTTTGGAATATATCTGAGTTTTGAGAAGTGGAATCAACGTGAGACGATGCTCGCGGGGCCCACGAGGCAAGGGGCGTGCCCCTGACCCTTGTGGACACCCCGTAAGGTGCTTGTTGCCCTTCTTTCGCCGTAAGAAAGCTAATATCTGGAGAAAAATCGTGTTCAAAGTTTCAATCCAATCGGAGTTACACATCTCCGGGAATATAAGAAATGGTGAAAGGGCAGAATCAGCAACGCAGAAACAGAGAGAGACATAGAGAAAAATCCAATCTCGGAGGGGCTCTCGCCCCTCCCATGCCATGGAGACCAAGGACCAGAGGGAGAACCCTTCTCCCACCTAGGGAGAAGGCAAAGGAAGAAGAAGAAGGAGGGGGGCTCTCTCCCCCTCGCTTCCGGTGGCGCCGGAATGCCGCCGGGGCCATCATTATCACCGCAATCTACACCAACAACTTCACCGCCCTCATCACCAACTCTTCCCCCCTCTATGCAGCGGTGTAACCCCTCTTTTACCCGCCGTAATCTCTACTTAAACATGGTGCTCAACGCTATATATTATTTCAAAATGATGTATGGCTATCCTATGATGTTTGAGTAGATCCGTTTTGTCCCGTGGGTTAATTGATGATCATGATTGGTTTGAGTTGCATGTTTTATTATTGGTGTTGTCCTATGGTGCTCTCCGTGTTGCACAAGCATGAGGGATCCCCACTGTAGGGTTTGCACTATGTTCATGGTTTGCTTATTGTCTGTGTTGCTTGAGTGACTGAAACACAAACATGGATAAGTGGGTCATGGCGTATGGGATAAAGAGGACTTGATACTTTAATGCTATGGTTGGGTTTTACCTTAATGGTCTTTAGTAGTTGCGGATGCTTGATAGAGTTCCAATCATAAGTGCATATGATCCAAAAAGAGAAAGTATGTTAGCTTATGCCTCTCCCTCAAATAAAATTGCAATAGTGATTACCGGTCTAGTTATCGATTGCCTAGGGACAAATAACTTTCTTGTGACAAAAAGCTCTCTACTAAAACTAACTTTATTGCTTCTTTATCTAAACAGCCCCTACTTTTTATTTACGAACTCTTTATTATCTTGAAAACCTATCCAAAATACCTACAAAGTACTTATAGTTTCATACTTGTTCTAGGTAAAGCGAACGTTAAGCGTGCGTAGAGTTGTATTGGTGGTCGATAGAACTTGAGGGAATATTTGTTCTACCTTTAGATCCTCGTTGGGTTCCACACTCTTACTTATTGAAAGAGGCTACAATTTATCCCTATACTTGTGGGTTATCAAGACCTTTTTCTGGTGCCGTTGTCGGGGAGTTATAGCGCGGGGTGAATATTCTTGAGTGTGCTTGCTTGCTTTTATCACTAAGTAGTTTTTATTTTGTGCTATTGTTTTCTATCTTTAGTTATGGGTAGGAAACGCAAAATACCAAAAAAGTTAGTTGTACCTACTACACTAATGGTTGAAGAACCACTCAAAATCTATCACACTCCTGAAGCTTTTTACTTGGATCATCTTCAATCCCTATGTGCTCGTGCTGAAACCCCAACTAGCTTAGTTTAGGGCAAATCTTTAGATGAGCATGCTTGTTATGTGCGACACCGCTTATCTCAAAAAGGGAAACTTTTACTGGATCAAATTCATTGTTTGCAATGCTATGCTTGGAATTTATGTGAAATATATGATTTTACTTGTTGTTCTGAAGACCCTAAGAAACACCTTCCCTACCAATGTCAGTTTAGTGATAATGGAATCGTATCTTTGTATGCTAAGGGTGTTTATAATTACTATTATGTTCAACAAATTGAAGCATTTGTTGCTTTTAAGGGTGCTTATGAAATTGCTTCTTTGATTGGAAAGTATGATGCTACTCTTTACAAATCTGAAAATTTTGGCATACTTAAATATTGTTATGATAATTATGATTCTAATGCCTATGTTAAACCATATATTGAGGACTCCTCCGCTGTCCAAGAAGATTCTAATATTTTGCAGGAGTCTATGGAAGAAGTAATTGATGAAACTGTGGGCTCACTGGATGAAAAAGATGATGAGGAGAGCAAAGAACAAAAGGAGGAAGAGCAGATTAGCTACCCGTGCCCACCTTCTAATGAGAGTAACTCTTCAACTCATACATTGTTTAATTCCCCTTCGTGCTTATGGGAGGATGATTTCTATGATGATTGTTATGATCCTGTTGATTCTTTTGAAATATCCCTTTTTGATGAACTTGATGCTTGCTATGCTTGTGGCCAAGATGCCAATATGAATTATGCTCATCGAGATGAACTTGCTATAGTTCCTTATGTTAAACATGAAAATTTTGCTATTTCACCCACGCATGATAGTCCTATTATCTTTTTGAATTCTCCCTACTACACTATATCGGAGAAGTTTGCCCTTATTAAGGATTATATTGATGGGTTGCGTTTTACTACTACACATGATGATTTTGATTGATATAATATGCATGTGCTTGCTGCTCCTACTTGCATATATTATGAGAGAGGAACTATATCTCCACCTCTCTATGTTTCCAATATGATAAAATTGCAAGAAACTGCTTATACTATGCATTGGCCTTTACTATGTGTGCATGAATTGTTCTTTTATGACATGCCGATGCATAGGAAGAGAGTTAGGCTTCGTTGTTGCATGATATATGTTACTTTGTGCTCACTACTAAATTACAAATCATTGTTAATTAAAATTGGCTTTGATATACCTTGGGATCCGGGTGGATCCATTACTTGAGCACTATATGCCTAGCTTAATGGCTTTAAAGAAAGCGCTGCCAGGGAGACAACCCGGAAGTTTTTGAGAGTCATTTATTTCGGTTGAGTGCTTTTATATAGTCTAAAAACAAAAAATTAAATAGGGGAACCCAAAACTTTTCAAAAGAAAAGTGAAAGTGAGAAATACAAGCATTGTTGAAGTGGGAGAGCTCCTTGAACTTTGTTCATGCTCACGGAAACTTTGTGAATCTTAATTATAGAAACTTTTCATCAAAAATAATTATCCCCTTGTAAAATTCCATTGTATTATAAAAATAATGTGCCAAGGTTTGCCTTTAGGCTGTTTCATTGCTTGTTGGTTTGTGCGGTGCAAGACAGAAACTTCGGCTTTAGTGCGCAATTTTACAATTTTTACCGAAATGTCAAACGGTTCTAAAACTTTTTGCGCTGTCTTTCTATACAGATTGTTTATTTTTACTAATTTTGGCAGAATTTTTGGGGTGCCAGAACTATGGTGAATGTTCAGATTACTACAGACTGTCCTGTTTAAGACATATTCTGTTTTTGATGCATAGTTTGCTTGTTTTGATGAAACTATCAATTTCTATCAGTGGATTAAGCCATGGAAAAGTTATATTACAGTAGCTACAATGTAAAAACAAAATATGAATTGGTTTGCAACAGTACTTAGAGTAGTGTTTTGCTTTATTATACTAATGGATCTTACCGAGTTTTCTGTTGAGTTTTGTGTGGATGAAGTGTTCGAAGATCGAGGAGGTCTCGATATGAGGAAAAGGAGGAGAGGCAAGTGCTTAATCTTGGGGATGTCCAAGGCACCCGAAATAAATATTCAAGGAGACTCAAGCGTCTAAGCTTGGGGATGCCCCGGAAGGCATCCCATCTTTCTTCAACAAGTATCGGTATGTTTTCGGATTCGTTTCATTCATGCGATATGTGCAAATCTTGGAGCGTCTTTTGCATTTAGTTTTCACTTTTCTTTTATGCACCATGCTGGTATGAGATAGTCCTTGGTTGATTTATAGAATGCTCATTCACTTCACTTATATCTTTTGAGTATGGATTTATAGAATGCTTCATGTGCTTCACTTATATCTTTTGAAGTTTGGATTGCGTGTTTATCTTCACATAGAAAACCGCCATTTGTAGAATGCTCTTTTGCTTCACCTATATTTGTTAGAGCGTGGGCATTTCTTTTGTAGAAATAATTAAACTCTGTTGCTTCACTTATATCTATTTAGAGAGTTGACAGGAATTGGTCACTCGCATGGTTAGTCATAAAATCCTACATAAAACATGTAGATCACTGAATATGATATGTTTGATTCCTTGCAATAGTTTTGCGATATAGAGATGATAATATGTGGGAGGTACTAGTAAATGGTTGTGTTTAGTAAGAATATTGGTGTTAAGGTTTGTAATTCCCGAAGCATGCACGTATAGTCTCTCGTTATGCTAAGAAGTTGGAGCATGATTTGTTATTGATTGTCCTCCTTTGTGTGAAAGCCAGGGGCGCGCGATGGTTAACTCCTACCAACCTCCCCCCTAGGAGCATGTGTAGTAGTACTTTGCTTAGAGGGCTAATAAACTTTTGCAATATGTATATGAGTTCTTTATGACTAATGTGGGTCCATGGATTATACGCACTCTTAACTTTTCGCAATTTGCTAGCCTCTACGGTGCCGTGCATTGCCCTTTCTCACCTCGAGAGTTGGTGCAAACTTCGCCGGTGCATCCAAACCCCGTGATACGATACACTCTACCACACATAAGCCTCCTTATATCTTCCTCAAAACAGCCTCCATACCTACCTATTATGGCATTTCCATAGCCATTCCGAGATATATTGCCATGCAACTTCCATCGTCATCATATACATGACTTGAGCATTCATTGTCATATTGCTGTGCATGATCGTAAGATAGCTAGCATGATGTTTTCATGGCTTGTCTGTTTTTTGATGTCATTGCTATGCTAGATCATTGCACATCCCAGTACACCGCCGGATGCATTCATATAGAGTCATATTTTTGTTCTAGTATCGAGTTGTAATATTGAGTTGTAAGTAAATAAAAGTGTGATGATCATCATTATTAGAGCATTGCCCCAGTGAGGAAAGGATGATGGAGACTATGATTCCCCCACAAGTCAGGATGAGACTCCAGACTTAAAAAAAGAGAGGCCAAAGAAGCCCAAATAAAAAAAGAGGCCAAAGAAGCCCACCAAAACAAAAAAAACAAAAACAAAAAACAAAAAAATGAGAGAAAAAGTGAGAAGGGGCAATGTTACTATCCTTTTACCACACTTGTGCTTCAAAATAGCACCATGTTCTTCATACAGAGAGTCTCTTGAGTTATCACTTTCATATACTAATGGGAATTTTCATTATAGAACTTGGCTTGTATATTCCGATGACGGGCTTCCTCAAATGCCCGAGGTCTTCATGAGCAAGCAAGTTAGATGCACACCAACTTAGTTTCAGTTTGAGCTTTCATACACTTATAGCTCCAGTGCATCGTTTGCATGGCAATCCCTACTCCTCGCATTGACATCAATTGATGGGCATCTCCATAGCCTGTTGATTAACCGCGTCGATGTGAGACTTTCTCCCTTTTTGTCTTCTCCACACAACCTCCACCATCATACTCTATTCCACCTGTAGTGCTATATCCGTGGCTTGCGCTCATATATTGCGTGAGGGTTGAAAAAGCTGAAGCGCGTTAAAAAGTATAAACCAATTGCTTGGCTTGTCATCGGGGTTGTGCATGATAAATAATTTGTGTTAAGAAGACAGAGCATGACAAGATTATATGATTTTGTAGGGATAGCGTTCTTTAGCATTGATATTTTGAAAGCCATGATTGTTTGTTGGGATGCCTGAGTATTGATGTCTTTATGTCAAATGATAGACTATTGCTTTGAATCACTCGTCTCTTAATATTCATGCCATGATTAGATTACATGATCAAGATTATGCTAGGTAGCATTCCACATCAAAAATTATCTTTTTTATCACTTACCTACTCGAGAACGAGCAGGAATTAAGCTTGGAGATGCTGATACCTCTCTGTCGTATCTATAATTTTTGATTGTTCCATGCCAATATTATACAACTTTCATATACTTTTGACAACTTTTTATACTATTTTTGGGACTAACATATTGTTCCAGTGCCCAGTGCCAGTTTCTGTTTGTTGCATGTTTTTTGTTTCGCAGAAAATCCATATGAAACAGAGTCCAAACGGGATAAAAACGGACAGAGAATATTTTTGGAATACATCTGAATTTTGAGAAGTGGAATCAACACGAGACGATGCTCGAGGGGCCCACGAGGCAGGGGGCGTGCCCCAGGGGGCAGGCGCGCCCCTGACCCTCGTGGACACCCCGTAAGGAGGTTGTTGCCCTTCTTTCGCCGCAAGAATGCTAATATCTGGAGAAAAATCATGTTCAAAGTTTCAATCCAATTGGAGTTACGGATCTCTGTGAATATAAGAAACGGTGAAAGGGCGGAATGAGCAATGCAGAAACAGAGAGAGACAGAGAGACAGATCCAATGGGGCTCTCGCCCCTCCCATGCCATGGAGACCAAGGACCAGAGGGAGAACCCTTCTCCCACCTAGGGAGAAGGCCAAGGAAGAAGAAGAAGGAGGGGGACTCTCTCCCCCTCGCTCCCGGTGGCGCCAGAACACCGCCGAGGCCATCGTCATCACCACAATCTACACCAACAACTTCACCGCCCTCATCACCAACTCTTCCCCCCTCTATGCAGCGGTGTAACCCCTCTTTTACCCACTGTAATCTCTACTTAAACATGGTGCTCAACGCTATATATTATTTCCCAATGATGTATGGCTATCCTATGATGTTTGAGTAGATCTGTTTCGTCCTATGGGCTAATTGATGATCGTGATTGGTTTGAGTTGCATGTTTTATTATTGGTGCTGTCCTATGGTGCTCTCCGTGTCGCGCAAGCGTGAGGGATCCTCGCTGTAGGGTTTGCAATATGTTCATGGTTTGCTTATTTTCTGCATTGCGTGAGTGACTGAAACACAAACACGGATAAGTGGGTCATGGCGTATGGGAATAAAGAGGACTTGATACTTTAATGCTATGGTTGGGTTTTACCTTAATGATCTTTAGGACCCCGACTCAATGGCACACCGGTCTAGCATGTAACACCTCATATCACTTTGCGGCCTCACGCACGGTATTCCCACGGGTGTCGCCTTACCAGGCCCGGGACCATTTGCGCCTTTTGGCACACGTATATGATAGTGTCGCTAGCATCCATGTGACAAGGAGCCCGGGCTGACATGGCTAGTCGTGAACCCAAAGTGGCACTAACTTACAGGGACAAGCATACATGACCCAGCAACGAACATGCCGGTCATCAGCGAGTGAATCCGGGCTATAGCAACTGGGCTAGCAGGACTCCGGTAAACCAGGCTGTAGCGGGCTTATAGGACTCCGGTAAACACCCGTGACATTTCCCCGAAGGGACAGACACAGGAACGAGGAAGGACACATGCCGGCCAGCCTAAGTGTTCCGGAGCAGTAGCAAACTACCAAGGCTTAGTGGAAGCACTAGGAGACATTTCCCGGTAAGAGAGGCTACCAAGGATAAACAACTAGATAGTCAGATCCCACACATATCAAGCATTTCAATAACATACACACAATATGCTCAATATGTGCAAATACAATATGGCATCACAACATGACTCTACAACTCTAGTATTTTATTTGATAGGCTCCGAGGAGCGAGATATTACAAACATGGGTCTCATGACCCAACATTCAGAGCACACAAGTCAAAGCACAAGCGGAAGCACAACATGTCTGGGTACAGACATCTATAAATGAAAAAAGGCCGAGAAGCCTGACTATCTACCATATCCTGCCGAGGGCACAAGATCGTAGCTGAGGTAACAAGCTAAACGTCGAAGTCCACGAGGAACTACTAATGAGACTGAAGTCTCTCTGCAAAAACATAAAATAGGCAAACGTGAGTACAAATGTACCCAGCAAGACTTACATCAGAACTATCTACATATGCATCAGTATCAACAAAGAGGGTGGTGGAGTTTAACTGCAGCAAGCCAGCTTTGACTCGGTGGCTATCCTGAACTACAACTGCAAGTAACTCTTTTGAGGTGACGCACACGAGTCCACATATTCACCATAACAATACACCACTATGGATCCGCTCCCGTCTCCCTACGAGAACGCCATCCATAGCACTCACGCTTATCTTGCGCATTTTAGGGTATCCACTTTCACTTGTCTATGAACTGTACAGGCAACCCAGAAGTCCTTTACCACGAACACGGCTATTCGAATAGATGATATTAACCCTGCAGGGGTGTACTTCTTCACACACGCTCTCGCCACTTACCACCATGTACACGTCGTGTATCTCGGCAACCTTCAAGTGGAAGCCTGGCGAGTGAGTCGGCCACGACCTGACTAACCAGACAAGTCTCTCGTCCAGGTTTATCGCCTATTCGGGTTCCATCCGCAAGGAGATCCGGCCGGGGTGTCGCTCACGGCCCCAAACGATGTGTGTAGGGTTCCCAAGCCCACCATCCGGGTGCCACTTGGTACACCGGGCCACTGTGCCTAGTCTGTCCCAAGCCCACCTATACTGGGTGCCACTTGGTAGACTACTAACACTACCTACAAACACCAGAAACTAGTTGCAACTCCTGGACAGAGATCAAGTTGATTAATAAGCCGAGAGGGGTCGAGTTACCGGAACCCAATGTGTGGTAGTAACTGTTCATGGATCACAAACACAGAACTCAGTTCCTGAGGACGGTTTCAATGAGACAACCCACCATGTACTCCTACATGGCCTCTCACCGCTACCTTTACCAAATCGTGTTCACACACTTAGCTCACACACAGTAGGACATGTTCACACACCTTCGATTCATCCCAGATGAATCAGACCTGACTCAACTCTAAGCAGTAGCAGGCATGACAAACAAGCATGAATGAGTAGGCACATTAGGGCTCAAATAACTTACTCATGCTAGTGGGTTTCATCTATTTACTGTGGCAATGACAGGTCATGCAAAGGAAAGGGGTTCAACTACCACAGCATGTAACAGTTGAATCGTTGTTGTCCTAATGTAGTAAAAGAGAGCAGGAGCGAGAGAGTGGGATTTTATCGGAATGAACAAGGGGTTTTTGCTTGCCTGGCACTTCTGAAGATAGTAAGAGTTCTTCATCGATGTCATCGAACTCATCATCGGAACAACGTCTACTGAGGGGGGACAAACACTGGCAACACAGAAAGAACACAATCAATGCAATGCAACAATATGATGTATGAGTGTGACATGTCAATATGATGTGGTTTGAGCTAATGCAACTAGCAACCAGATTAAATGAAGTTGGTTTGAATCAAAGATTCAAATTCAAACTCCATATGTGATTTCTTATATGCCATTTAATGGAATTGTTCTAAACAGTAGTCATAAGTTGTTCTAACATGCATGAAAATGGTACAAATGGATAGATTGGATTTTTCTGACAATTTTTCATATATAACTTATTTCCATCTGAGTTATGGTTGATTTTATATGATTTTTAGAAGTTTATAACATTTTCTGAAATAAATAAACCATTTAAGATTTATTTAAATTTCAGTTTTTTTAGAAGTTTATAGCATGACGTCACTATGATGTCAGCGGTCAACAGGGCCGGTCCAGGTCAAACCTGACCAGTGGGGTCCAGTGGTCAGTGGCTGGGGCTGGTTAGTGTCACTGACATGTGGGCCTAGTCAACAGCCACGTCAGCTTGGTCAAAGCTGACGCGTGGGTCCCGTCGAATTAGAATAATCCTATCTAATTTCGTTAGCTGGTTAATTAAACCGGTGGGGCCCGACAGTCATTGACCCTTGGGGTTAAATTAATTGGTGATTAGCGCTAATTAATCCTGCGCCACGTCAGCTAGTCGGGCAGCTAACCGCCGGCGGTAAGCAAACGCGGCGGTGCTCGTTGTTCCGGCGATTCCAGCGACGGGAGCATGCGGGGCTAGTCCCGTTGGAACGGCCATGACGCGGCGCGTCCAACGATGGTTGTGTCTGCAACTAGGGTGGCCGATAGTGACGGCGAGGAGCTCGGCCGCAGCGGCCGGAGCTCAGGTGAGGCGCGAGCGGTGGCTACCGTGCACAAGAGGAGCAATAGGTGAGGGTTTTGGGGTCGTGGCATGGCGATGAGCACAGTGGTGTGCTCGGTCGCGACCGTAGGTGACAGTGGCCACGACGGCGACATGAACGGCGGCGATGAGCTCTCGGCTCTGACGGCTAGCACGGCTAGTGAATGGAAACGAGCTCGAGGAGTAGGGGAGAAGACGGTGGAGCTCACACCGAAGTCGAAGCGGAGCTCGGCAGGCTCGGGGAGGCGTCGGAGACGGCGAATCAGCGACGACGATCTTCGGCGGCCGACGAGCGAGACTGCAGCGGTGGCGGCACAGTAGAGCTTCTAGCGCCGCGTGACTCGGTGGGGAGGACGAAAACAGCAAGGCGGAGACGCCTGGGATGGAGAGGGAGCGGGGGAGTGGCTGTGGCCGCGGCGGTGCTCGTCAGCGGTCTCTGTGCGTCCGGGGATGAGCGAGGGAGAGAGACAGAGGAGGGAGAGGGCACGGGGAGAGAGAGAGGGGCTAGGGGGTGCGTGGCGTGTTCAGGGCGTTGGGGGAGTGAAGCAGGCAGGGTGGAGGTGGCCTGCGCGTGGCCAGCAGGCGGCGAGCACGTGCCCCTGTCCTTGTGGCCAAGGAGGAAGACGACAGGGAGGAAGTGGCTGCTAGGCTAGGCTGGCCCTGGTGGGCTGACTCTGGTGGGCCGCACAGGTAAGTCTAGGTTAGCTCTTTCTCTCTCTTTTCTATTTTTGTTTCTGTTTTCTAATTATGCTGTTTGTTTTTGATCCAGTTTTAAAAACCAAATCAATCTTATAAATCTTGAAAATATTCATGAGCACTTTCTGAATTATTTCAGTGCCCCACAAATAATTCCAACATTATTTGAGCATTTAAATTATTTATAATGTTTAAATGCCCAAAGTCAAATACAATATGATTTAATTCAAAAATCCAGAAATGACTTAGAAATATGTTCATCATTTTTGGCAGAGGTTTTTACCTTTATCAGAAATGATGAACATTTCCAAAGGGCACTTTGGGTTCATTGAAAATATTTCATTTTGATCCTAGTTGGATTCTTTCTGATGCTAGGGTTTGATCAATCCCCATTTCAACTTTAATTGAAACTTAAACATGATGCAACACAAGATGATAGCACTAAGCATTACCAGAACTAAGGATGTGACAACTCAACCCCACTAAACAAGAATCTCGTCCCGAGATTCAAGACGTGAGTAAGAAGACAGAGGGGACACAAGCTAACACGATCTTCACGATCCAACTGTCCTTCTCAGAGATGTTGATTCATTGCATCATCTTGATCTTGACGTCTTTGCTTTCGAGATATTCATCCAACTCGATGGAGTTAGAAGGAAACTCTATCGGAAAGGATCATTGAAACTCTTCATACCAGGCTAATGGCAATTCACAAACGATGATTTGAAGGAATTCAAAGAAATGGCATACTCAGTTTTGGAAACGAAACTATGGTTATAGAATAATCGGCAAATGGAAGGAACATTCCAATTGATACCGAGAATATAACCCAGTGACTGAGCATGCTCTCAAGAACTTGAGCATTTCCTTACTCATCAGGGCCTTACCAACATCCATGTCGAGGATCCTGGTGATACAACATTCTACCATGATGAATACCTGTGGAGGATGCAAACGCAAAGGAAGATAACACTTCCTCAGATTTCACCTTAGCGAGGCTAAGGGGTCAAAATCTGGATGATCGACCGAGAGACATTTAGCACTCCGCTTCCAATGTTCTCCTTGATGTGCTAGCATAATCCATTCATAGTTATGGTTTGATATCTAGAACATCAAGTAAAAGGTCAGACTTCGGGAACACAAAAATCCATAAGGAACAACTACTTGAGTAAATCCTAGGAAATCCTTATGGGGAGGTGGCCAACTTCCTCAATCAAGATACTACAATAATAGGTCTTCCGGCTGGGTGTGTTGGCCACGACATCCATTTTATAGGGTTACAGAGAGACCAATATTATAGTTCTTGGGAAACGTTCCAACCATCATATCTGCCTGAGATTCAGATCTGGTTGGTGTTAGGATATTCCAGACTCATCGAGTCTAGGAAGAAAAATGAAAGTTTGCAACACAAATCAACGAGACGACGTTGCGAGATTCTCGGGGAATGAACTGCGACATCAAGCTCCAAAACCTGAGCTGGTTCTGCTACAACATGTGAACACGTTGTCCGAGACAAGCATGACCACATAGTAGTCTTATAATAAAACACTACCGAGTTCAGGTGGGGAGCCACCATCGAGGACATCGAAGTCCTTGTGCACTTATCGACAAACTTCTTATCCTTGAGCAAATCAATCCGTGGCTTAGTGTGCTAGGGACACATATAGAATGAAGGTTGCAAGTCTCCAAACCATAGAGTACTTCGCACGTATGCATGACTGATTTGGAGTGACTCCAGAGGAAGCAACATTGACTTTCTCAAATTCACGGCGACAACTTGCAACAAATGCACATGAATTAGAGGAAGTCACTTCTTTCACCTGGGCATAAGCTTCATGAGCTAGCATGAACAAATGCTTTCAAAAGTTTCCAACACCAGCTTAATGTTCAACAGAATTATGGAGAAGACAAGGATGTTGTCGATGGGCTCAACACCAATTCATCCAGGTTTCCATATAATTGGAGTTCCACAATTATGTGAACAAGGTGATAGCATTGGTCAGACCCAAGGAGTATAATGGTGTATGCTCGAGGAATCAACCACGAGTAAGACAACATTACGAATATCGTTGGTTCTGATTTGACTTGACAATAGCCCATGCTCAAATCAAAGATTGTTTAAGATAATAGATCCAACAACTGATCACAGGGACCAATCGATGAAGATATCATCTTTCTTCAACATACACACACAAAGATGTCCCTTTAAATGAACTAAGTTGGCAAGCTTCTATCTTCCAACTCTCTAAGTTGTTGTTTAGCTTAACCAACTAGCTCGGGCTATCCGACACAGGTTCTTGGAGAAGGGGTGGTTCATAGAGAAACCAACTTGATCACGAGCTTAACATAGCGGTTAGGTGACAACCTGGTGATACTTTCGAGAAGACATTTGAAAAATCACGAACCACCGACATGTTACTAAGCTCGAGAACAATCTTGCTTTTCAGGGCAAGACGATATGATCAACAGAGCGATGGATTGATACAATCCTAACTCATTGATTGGAGGTTGCACCGGAAATATGGACTAGGTAGCACGATCAATCTTAGAATGATGATTCCATAACCAACACACTAAGAATGAGATTATCGTCCATTAACCACTAAGAAACATGGTTGCTAGGGGTATTAATTTCACACATCATGATCCACTTGTCGGCGTGCCGGTTACAATAACACGGGGACCGAGACATGAATAATGATGGCAAGAAGTATCACTGTGTCAAGAATTCATAGGATGGTGTGCAATTTCCATGACATTCTTGACATAAAGTGGGTAATACTTCAGGGTAGAATAGACCGAAAGCTGGATTGGCATTTTGATTTGCGGATTACAACTGCTTTGACCCAATCCTGAATGTGGATGGGGTTCTGGAGTATGACTTGATGGACCACAAGAGTAAAAGACATTGATGAATGAATGCATGCATATCCTTGACTATCAATTGATAGACGAGGGTCAGAAAACAACTAAAGAGGGACAACTCAAAGAACATACGATTTTCTGAGTTGTGGATGCATAGATTAGTATGTTGAACCAAGTTCAACAGGTATCTTCCGGATAACCCATGAAGAAAGGTAGAAGTGCCAGAATAACAACATAGAATCCAGAACTCGTCAAGAGCACTCTGGTTGTGATCTTTCGATTCAGCGAGGAACTTCTGCCATAAACAGCTCATGGTACTTGGAAGAAGGTAATACCACGAACCTCGAGGTCTATTGCAAAGGTTACTAATATCCTGAAGGGACTAGCAAACACTATCAACATGAAGTAAGTGGATGTGAATCTTGGGTTCAAAAACCCTGGAATAGAATGCCTACTAACTAAATGGCATCACGGGATGCTTTCGAGAATGATGGCCAGAATCATCACACTGGGAACACAAAACATGGCTGGGTTACTAGGTGATCCTCTAAGACACCTAGGGTCATAATAGTGCTCCAACATATATGTCGAGGCAGCAGAGTACCTCAACTCACTGATTAGCGTGGTTAATCTGGCCCAAAGAAACATTGGGAACGACAAGGGAATTTGCAAATGCATCAGATTATTTAGAAACCTGGGATGACTTGGACATCATAACGGCTGTAAATTCTCAAAAAGATTTGAGACATCCTGTAAAATAGTGGCATAACCACTTAGCATCACAATATCAAGGTTCCGAGATCAATTGATAACATATCAAAGTAGTAGAAACTGAACTGGGGCTTAAATCCATCAATCCTATAAGTCTCTATCATAGTAACTCGTCATCCTGATAGATAGATGAGAAGGCCTAGTTCTTAATCCTTGTAGAAAAGAAGAGGTTGACTCAGATCAGAAGGGCATGAGGTAAAGGAGTAAAAAGATCCTTATGTTCCCTTCCACAATCAATTCCCCTACATATAACGAAAGAATTTCTAGACTCAACTTCAACCAGTTTGGCTTGGTAATCCTACAGGCAGTCAAGCTCTGATACCAAAGCTGTCAGGACCCTGACTAAATGGCACACCGGTCTAGCATGTAACACCTCATATCACTTTGCGGCCTCATGCACGGTATTCTCACGGGTGTCGCCTTACCAGGCCCGGGACCGTTTGCGCCTTTTGGCACACGTATATGATAGTGTCGCTAGCATCCATGTGACAAGGAGCCCGGGCTGACATGGCTAGTCGTGAACCCAAAGTGGCACTAACTTACAGGGACAGGCATACATGACCCAGCAACGAACATGCCGGTCATCAGCGAGTGAATCCGGGCTATAGCAACTGGGCTAGCAGGACTCCGGTAAACCAGGCTGTAGCGGGCTTACAGGACTCCGGTAAACACCCGTGACATTTCCCCGAAGGGACAGACACAGGAACGAGGAAGGACACATGCCGGCCAGCCTAAGTGTTCCGGAGCAGTAGCAAACTACCAAGGCTTAGTGGAAGCACTAGGAGACATTTCCCGGTAAGAGAGGCTACCAAGGATAAACAACTAGATAGTCAGATCCCACACATATCAAGCATTTCAATAACATACACACAATATGGTCAATATGTGCAAATACAACATGGCATCACAACATGACTCTACAACTCAAGTATTTTATTTGATAGGCTCCGAGGAGCGAGATATTAAAAACATGGGTCTCATGACCCAACATTCAGAGCACACAAGTCAAAGCACAAGCGGAAGCTTAACATGTCTGGGTACAGACATCTATAAATGAAAAAGGCTGAGAAGCCTGACTATCTACCAGATCCTGCCGAGGGCACAAGATCGTAGCTGAGGTAACAAGCTAAACGTCGAAGTCCACGAGGAACTACTAATGAGACTGAAGTCTCTCTGCAAAAACATAAAATAGGCAAACGTGAGTACAAATGTACCCAGCAAGACTTACATCAGAACTATCTACATATGCATCAGTATCAACAAAGAGGGTGGTGGAGTTTAACTGCAGAAAGCCAGCTTTGACTCGGTGGCTATCCTGAACTTCGACTGCAAGTAACTCTTTTGAGGTGACGCACACGAGTCCACATATTCACCATAACAATACACCACTATGGATCCGCTCCCGTCTCCCTACGAGAACGCCATCCATAGCACTCACGCTTATCTTGCGCATTTTAGGGTATCCACTTTCACTTGTCTATGAACTGTACAGGCAACCCAGAAGTCCTTTACCGCGGACACGGCTATTCGAATAGATGATATTAACCCTGCAGGGGTGTACTTCTTCACACACGCTCTCGCCACTTACCACCATGTACACTTTGTGTATCTCGGCAACCTTCAAGCGGAAGCCTGGCGAGGGAGTCGGCCACGACCTGACTAACCACACAAGTCTCTCGTCCAGGTTTGTCGTCTATTCGGGTTCCATCCGCAACGAGATCCGGCCGGGGTGTCGCTCACGGCCCCAAACGATGTGTGTAGGGTTCCCAAGCCCACCATCCGGGTGCCACTTGGTACACCGGGCCACTGTGCCTAGTCTGTCCCAAGCCCACCTATACTGGGTGCCACTTGGTAGACTACTAACACTACCTACAAACACCAGAAACTAGTTGCAACTCCTGGACAGAGATCAAGTTGATTAATAAGCCGAGAGGGGTCGAGTTACCGGAACCCAATGTGTGGTAGTAACTGTTCATGGATCACAAACACAGAACTCAGTTCCTGAGGACGGTTTCAATGAGACAACCCACCATGTACTCCTACATGGCCTCTCACTGCTACCTTTACCAAATCGTGTTCACACACTTAGCTCACACACAGTAGGACATGTTCACACACCTCCGATTCATCCCCGATGAATCAGACCTGACTCAACTCTAAGCAGTAGCAGGCATGACAAACAAGCATGAATGAGTAGGCACATTAGGGCTCAAACAACTCCTACTCATGCTAGTGGGTTTCATCTATTTACTGTGGCAATGACAGGTCATGCAAATGAAAGGGGTTCAACTACCGCAGCATGTAACAGTTGAATCGTTGTTGTCCTAATGCAGTACAAGAGAGCAGGAGCGAGAGAGTGGGATTGTATCGGAATGAACAAGGGGGTTTTGCTTGCCTGGCACTTCTGAAGATAGTAATAGTTCTTCATTGGTGTCATCAAACTCTGTCGGCATTCTGGGAATGGGGGTCCCCAGACTTGCCTGCCTGCGGCCTGTGGCGTAGCTCAAAGGTGGCCTAGCACAACCCATCTTCATCAACGCAAGCTCAAGACCCTCGCGAGGGGCCAAGCCTCGCGGGGCGGGCGACAAGGAGCTTCCTCAGGCGCGGCCTCGTCAGGCTGGCTCATGAGGAGGCGGAGAGTTCAAGGCGGGGTACCTCGCGAGGTTCCCATGACGCAAGCCATGACGACCAAGGGCGCCAGGCGGGCGCCAGCCCGCGCAGTGTCCTCCTTTCCTCTTTGGTGCAAAGGGAGCAAGCGTAGGCGAGAGCATCAAGCAAAGGTGTCCATTTTGGTGCAACAAGATCAAGACCAGCCCAACGGCAAGAAGGAAGTCATTGTGGAGCCCAAGCCGGCGTCACCACGAGAGCCTTTGACAGGCGAGGACCAACTTTAGTCAGGATAAGTGTACCCGCTGTTCCCCTTCAAAAAGGCCAATTGTTGGCGCCCTTCCCGCTCAATATTTGGGAAGAGGCCCAGGGCCTTTGCCTATAAATAGGACTAGCCACCCCCAAGGTAGGGCATCCAGAATGGGGACACAGAACCCTAACCAAGAAACCAGTAGATAGAGCGATTGAACTCCTCCCAGCAGTTCGTCACACCAGCCAAGAACAGACCCTCGCGAGGCTGTTTTGCCTTGTATTGTTCATCTTCAAGCCCAAGAGGCAATCCACCACACCACACACTGGAGTAGGGTATTACACCACAATGGTGGCCTGAACCAGTATAAATCTTGTGTCTCTTGTGCTGTTCTGTTTAGTAGTTTAGGTCCTAGCGATTCATCAAGGAGCGAGCCAGTAGAGGGTTGAATCTCCGCGCGCACCCCAGTGTTCCAACCTCAAGGGTCTGCCGGAACCCGAAATCCGACATTTGGCGCGCCAGGTAGGGGTGCACTGGGATCTGCCTTCTACCGCTTCGCGCCGCGTCGCATCGTCATCACCATGTCCGACGACCAGGCGGGCAACCCTGATCCTTGGGCGGTTTGGCCCGCCCGCGCAGAACCGCTCGCCCCGGGCGACCCCATGCCCCAGGCAGCTCGCGGTCCGCAGGGCGCTGCGGGCCGTGGGCGACACGAACAGGCCTTGACGGCTCTAACACCGCGACAGACGCGATCGGCAGCAAGAGCCTCCAACCACGCCGCGTCCACGACGCCGTACACCCGCTGGGAGTAGGCGAACTCAAGGGCCGCGCTCACGGTGGCCCGAGAGCTGCTGCAGCGCAGACTGATGGAAGGCGCCCGCGACGTGCTGCTGGAGCGGGTGGCGGAGCTCCTGGGCTTCGCCGCCTCGGGGGCTCACCCCTTTTGCACTCCGCTCCTGTCTCAGGCCCAGGGCGGCCCACGCGGGGCCCCGCGTGCAACCGCGGGCTCCAAAGCTACTCCAACACCAGCGAAGCTGTCAGCACAGGGCCGGCGGCAGCACCGACTCCGCTTCCCGCCAGCGAAGAAGGACTCGTCGTGACCCACGGCCCCCATGGGCCGCCGCGCTACCATCACCAGGCTGGCACGTCAAGCAGAGCTGCATGGCACGCAGAGCCCTACGACGCAACCTTCGGGGTAACGACCACGGAAGAGTACGTGCCCCACATGATGGATCAAGGGCACCCACGCGAGGGCGAACAGGGCTCACTCCTCAGCCCTAGCTGGGGGGACGAGGCGCCAGAAGCTGAGCTCTTCCAGGAACCCAGGGACGGCCCCACCGGACACACTGGAAGCAACGATTATCGGGTACCACTAATCCCTCAGGAGGAGGCATACACTAATCATGGGTCGCAGGAGGTGTAGGTCGCCACAGCGAGCAGCTGCCCCGCTCCAGCGGCCTCTTACCCCTCAGGAGGAGGGCGTCGGGGGCTGCAGGAGAGGGGCCGAGATCCGGCATCACCACCGCGGCGTTCGGAGCAAGGCATTCCCAGGAGGTAGGCCCTCCACTGGGGAGGTGCCTCAGGGCCTGCCCCTGGCGGAGGACCCGTGGTCGTCGAGGGAACCGCTGGCGACCGCTCTACCCCATCGGCGGCGTCCTGGTTTCCGGTCGTCGTTGATGGCACTAGAGTGTGGCGCAAGGCGGGGCCCTCGTCTGGCGATATGAAGCAAGGCCGGTACCTGTGAAGAAGGCCCAGTGCGTGTGAAGCTCGCCGCCCCGTGACACTCTCACATAATAATGAGTGGGGCTGTACACGCCCCGGAGTCTCAGGGGTGCCGGCCTCAGGCCCTGGGGCTCCCTCCCACGCCCAGTGGAAGCACTTAGCTCCGCGCTGCTGAGAAGACGTCCAAGACTAGACTAGGTGCCGGACGCGGCCTTTTGTTTGCTTTCATTGCTTTCCCCTTGGTTGTTGCTTTCCCCCGCTGGATTTAAGTTGAACTCGACTTTGAGATTTGCGTGTGTTGCGGAAGGGGTTCTTAGTCTCGTTCGAGCAATCTCTCGCGTTTCGGTTACAACCTCGCCTCAGCTGCCTCCCCTCGTGAGCCCCTCGCGAGCCGGGTCTGGCCTAGCTCGCGTGCAGCCCAGACTGCCGCCGTCATACCCCCTCGGGAGGCTATCTTCACTGCAGATCCTACGGATTCGGTCAGGAGGCGTTTAAGGCACCACAACCTCCCACAAATTATCTCAGGACCTGCGCAAGACGAAGGTAAACTAACCAGCTGGCTTGTCGCCTAGCCAACCACTTAGCACGGGCCTATGAGCAACGTAGCATTGACTAATGCGCTAAAACATTGGTTTTACATGAGGGGCACCCCCTCCCAAAATGCTCTCACAACCATCAGGACAAAAGCCTGAGTTCTATTCATGCAAGATAAGGAAACAGGGACGGCGCGCTGTCAGTCAGATAAATCCCCCAATGCGTCCTCAGGAGCGCCGTCCGAGCTGTCGCTGGCCTCGCCATCGCCCTCCGTGTTGCCGCCAGCGGCGTCAGGTCCATTCACCACGCCGCCCTCGTCGGCGGCCACAATCACGCCGTCATTGTACGAAGCGAAGGCCCTGACAAGGGCGTCCACATTGTCTTCCACCCAATACACCAGGTCATCTCGGATGGCCTGGGGGACTGGGGCGATGGCAGCGTCGAAGTCAAAATGAGGATCCATATTCCGGAGATGGCTGAAGACGCGGGAAAAGGCGCGCCCGAGCAGGGCTCGGCTCCTCTCCTCCACCAACCTATTGGCACGAACCGACCGTGCCTCCAGCTGCGTCACGATATTGGTGAAGAACTGAAGGTTGCCGGCGTAGTTAATGGCACGCGGCTCACCGACGGCCGCCTCGCAGATGTTACCTAAGGCCGTGTTGGCCCTCTCCCGGAGCGTGCTGAGCATGGGGGCATGCTCGTGTTCCAAGAGCCGCCGCTGACGCATCTCGTCCGCATTCTGATGGGCGATGGCCTCAGCCTCAACCACCTGTTGGCGAAGAAGAAGCACCTCGGCGCGGGAAGTAGTTGACTCCCCCTACACTGCCTCGAGCGCGGCTTGTAAGGCATCAAACCGCCGCGTCGCTTCCTCCAGCTTGGTCGTCAGGACGGTGGTCCTACCTTCGGCCTCGATCCGGACCAACTCCAGCCTCTCTGAGAACTCGCGCTCGAGATTCAGGTGCACCGTTGCCACCCGACGTCCAACCTCCTCCAAGACACGGGCTTCCCGCGCAGCGACTTCCTCCGCCCGTGTCACCCAGCGCTCCCTCGTCTCCAGGCGCTCGTGCTCGCGCGCGCGATCGGCGGCCTCCAGCGTCAACACCTCCTCACGCTCCTGGAGCTCCGCTGGGTCGCCGGAGGCCACCTTCATCAACGCAAGGGCCGCCTCGCGCAGCTCCACCTGCTCCTCCAGTGAGCGGCACCGGGCCAAGAGTTCCTATGACTGCTCCTCCGTGGCCTCTCGCCGCCGATCAGCTTCCCGGGCTTCTTCGAAGGCCTGGGAACGGGCCTCCCGAGAGGCCGCCAGCGACGCCTTGGCCTCCTCATCATCAAGATCACGCCAACGGTGCGCGAGGGCGGCAGCCGCCTCCAGCTCGCACCTCTCCGCAACCAGCCGAAGGCCCTCAGCCTCGAGGCGCGCGTCCTCATCAGCGAGTTCCTCACCAAGTAAGCTCACCGCGTCAGCCGCCCTCCGGAGGAACCCATGGCGAAGAGCGCGACGCTCCCGGGCGCGCTCAAGTACGTCCTCCACACCATCATCCGCCCCAAGCGAGCGCCATGGGGCTCGTATTAGCACTCCCCTCTCGGGTAGGGGGCTGGGGGCTAGCGCCCCCGAGATGACCGGGCGCACCCTGCCGAAGGCCCGACCTAAAGCCAGTCCATCTCCAAGTGAAGAGCGCCGGGAGTACCCCAGCCAATCACGGTCCACGGCCAGACGAGAAGCCCACGGCAGGCTAGCTATGCCCCGAGGAGGCCCGCGGAGGAAGGCCCCGGGGAGCGCAGGGCCGCGTTGCGCTTTGGGATGACTCGTCTCGCCAACCGGCCTCACCACAAGGGCCCAGCTGCTCGGGATGATCGAAGACAACGGAGGAGGTGGAGGCGAGGGGGATGGCTCCTCATCCACCCCCGTGAGCTCGGAAGGAAGGGCCCTGCAGGGAAAGGATCAGAACAAGCAACGAAAGAGTCAGGAATAGGGAAGGGAGAAGGCTTACTCGTCGATGGCGTAGTACTTCCTACACTTCAGCAGGCGGCAAGGGTAGTCATCGCCCAGGGCCTCCCTCCTCTTCCGTAGGGCCTCAAGTCCACGCGGAAGCGACCCAAGAGTTGAGCGCAGGGGTCAGCTTGCGATGAGGAGGAAGCATCAAGGCGACTCGCGTCAGGGGCGTCCGCCTGATGCGCGCTGCCCGTCGCCTCGCCAAGAAGAGCGGCTGGGGGCTCGGGAGCCTCGGCCGCAGGCACTACGGGCGGCCGCTCGCCACCCTCTACTGCGGCAGCACGAGCCTCGGGAGCCGCTCCCTCATGAGCACCACCCAGTGCTGTCACCTTGGCGAGGGCACCCTCCGCCTTCGGAGGCTCATGCCTCCCTGCCCCGCCACTTGAGGAAGAGTCACCTCGGGCGGCTGCGAGGGCGACCACCACCACTGGGTTCTCGCGGGGCCCCTGGAGGCCAGTAGGGCGCGACCCCCATTCGTCGAAGATGGGCATCTGGCTCACAAAGTCGCCTCTGTTCGAGCAGAGGTACAGCAAGGCCCCCCCCTGACGAATGTCGCCGGGGGAAGGATCCCCACTCAAGACCAAGAGCACCTTCCTTAGAGCTTCAGGCGTCAAGTCCTCTTCCTGGAGCCGCATGCGGTCCCCATGACCGCTGAAGGCCCACATTCGATGAGAGTGGCGCTGGAGAGGGGCGACGCGGCGCAGCAAGAACTCCTTCACCACCTTGGGCGCCGTCACGCCAAGCTTCCTCAGGAACTCGAAGCGGTGCCAGACGAAGGCGAGCCGGGGGCTCGCGAGCGTCTCCTGGCCCCAGCTTGAGTTGGGGACAGCAGGCGAAGATTGCTCCGTCAGCAGGGGGCTGGGTACCCCTACGTCCACATACATCCACCGCTCGCAAAACCCAGGCACGGGCGGAGGAAGACTGAAGTCAATTCCAGAGGCTTCTATCTCAGGCGCAACAATGAAGCTCAGGCACCCCAAGCATCGGATGGGGTCGACAAGGCGCAGAGAGAAGAAGTGGCGCAGCAAGGCAACCGAAGGAAGGATGCCCATCATTGCCTCGCAAACGAAGGCAAATACCGTGAGAAGGGTGATGGATTCAGGACCCAGGTGCATCATATGGATCTGATAATGGGAAAGCACGGCGTTGAAGAAATCAGAGAAGGGGGGAACCAGTCCCGCCCGCAGGGCGTCGGCGAAATACCGGACCTCGGTGGGAATCCTGTCAACGGAGAAGCGAGACGCAGGCCAGGCCTTCGTCCTCCCGCACTCGTTGAAGATGGTGGCCAGGGCTGGGCGCCCAGGCCTTCTTGATTGATTATGACCGGCCAATCGACAGCGGGGGCCGCCGTCGACGACGAGCGAGGCGGCGGCACGGGATTCTTCCATTTTCCCTTCCTCGGCGGAGCCATGACGACAGGGAAGGGATGGGGAAAGGTCCGAGATTGGATTGGATACGAAAGCTGGAGTTCGAGAGAACAAAGGACAGGGAGCACCCAAGCAGCAAGAAGGGGAGTGGCTGTTTGCGGCAGCGAGTCCGCCTAGCAAGGAACAAAATAAGGAGGCGTGGGGGAACAGTGCCGCCCACGTCCAATCAACCGCCATGCGGCGCCCAAGGCCACAGGCTGTTAGGGCCCGTGACACTTTGCACTTGCCCTTTCGCCTCTCTACTCGGCCATGTTCGGGTGCGCCGTGGGCCCGGGGGCTATTGTCGGCGTTCTAGGAATGGGGGTCACTAGACTTGCCTGCCTGTGGCCTGCGGTGTGGCTCAAAGGAGGCCCAGCACAGCCCATCTTCATCAACGCAAGCTCAAGACCCTCGCGAGGGGCCAAGCCTCGCGGGGCGGGCGACAAGGAGCTTCCTCAGGCGCGGCCTCGTCAGGATGGCTCATGAGGAGGCAGAGAGTTCAAGGCGGGGTACCTCGCGGGGTGCCCATGACGCAAGCCATGACCACCAAGGGCGCCAGTCGGGCGCCAGCCCGCGCAGTGTCCTCCTTTCCTCTTTGGTGCAAAGGGAGCAAGCGCAGGCAAGAGCATCAAGCAAAGGCGTCCATTTCGGTGCAACAAGACCAAGACCAGCCCAACGGCAGGAAGGAAGTCATTGTGGAGCCCAAGCCGGCGTCACCACCAGAGCCTTTGGCAGGCGAGGACCAACTTTAGTCAGGATAAGTGTACCCGCTGTTCCCCTTCAAAAAAGCCAATTGTTGGCGCCCTTCCCACTCAATATTTGGAAAGAGGCCCAGGGCCTTTGCCTATAAATAGGACTAGCCACCCCCAGGGTAGGGCATCCAGAATGGGGACACAGAACCCTAACCAAGAAACCAGTAGATAGAGCGATTGAACTCCTCCCAGCAGTTCGTCGCACCAGCTAAGAACAGACCCTTGCGAGGCTGTTTTGCCTTGTATTGTTCATCTTCAAGCCCAAGAGGCAATCCACCACACCACACACTGGAGTAGGGTATTACACCACAATGGTGGCCTGAACCAGTATAAATCTTGTGTCTCTTGTGCTGTTCTGTTTAGTAGTTTAGGTCCAAGCAATTCGGTGAGGAGCGAGCCGGTAGAGGGTTGAATCTCCGCGCGCACCCCAGTGTTCGAACCTCAAGGGTCTGCCGGAACCCAAAATCCAACAAACTCATCATCGGAACAACGTCTACTGAGGGGGGACAAACACCCGCAACACAGAAAGAACACAATCAATGCAATGCAACAATATGATGTATGAGTGTGACATGGCAATATGATGTGGTTTGAGCTAATGCAACTAGCAACCAGATTAAATGAAGTTGGTTTGAATCAAAGATTCAAATTCAAACTCCATATGTGATTTCTTATATGCCATTTAATGGAATTGTCCTAAACAGTAGTCATAAGTTGTTCTAACATGCATGAAAATGGTAAAGATGGATAGATTGGATTTTTCTGACAATTTTTCATATATCACTTATTTCAATCTGAGTTACGGTTGATTTTATATGATTTTTAGAAGTTTATAACATTTTCTGAAAAAAATAAACCATTGAAGATTTATTTAAATTCCAGAAAGAATTACTGCATCAACATGACGTCACTATGATGTCAGCGGTCAAAAGGGCCGGTCCAGGTCAAACCTGACCAGTGGGGTCCACTGGTCAGTGGCTAGGGCTGGTTAGTGTCGCTGACATGTGGGCCGAGTCAACAACCACGTCAGCTTGGTCAAAGCTGACGCGTGGGTCCCGTCGAATTAGACTAATCCTATCTAATTTCGTTAGCTAGTTAATTAAACCGATGGGGCCCGACTGTCATTGACCCTTGGGGTTAAATTAATTGGTGATTAGCGCTAATTAATCATGTGCCACGTCAGCTAGTCGGGCGGCTAACCGCTGGCGGTAAGCAAACGCGTCGGCGCTCGTCGTTCCAGCGATTCCGGCGATGGGAGAATGCGGGGCTAGTCCCGTTGGAACGGCCATGACTCGACGCGTCCAACGGTGGCTGTGTCTGCAGCTAGGGTGGCCGATAGCGACGGCGAGGAGCTCGGCCGTAGCGGCCGGAGCTCAGGTGAGCCACGAGCGGTGGCTACGGTGCACAACAGGAGCAATATGTGAGGGTTTTGGGGTCCTGGCGTGGCGATGAGCACGGTGGTGTGCTCGGTCGCGGCCGTAGGTGACAGTGGCCATGACGGCGACATGAACGGCAGCGATGAGCTCTCGGCTCCGACAGCTAGCATGGCTAGTGAACGGAAATGAGCTCGAGGAGTAGGGGAGAAGACAGCGGAGCTCACATCGGAGTCGAAGCGGAGCTCGGAAGGCTCGGGGAGGCGTCGGAGATGGCGAATCGGCGACGACGATCTTCGGCGGCCGACGAGCGAGACGGTGGCGGTGGCGGTGCAGCAGAGCTTCTGGTGCCGCGTGAGTCGGTGGGGAGGACGAAAACAGCGAGGCGGAGACGCCTGGGACGGAGAGGGAGCGGGGGAGTGGCTGTGGCCGTGGCGGTGCTCGTCGGTGGTCTCGATGCGTCCGGGGATGAGCGAGGGAGAGAGACAGAGGAGGGAGAGGGCACGGGGAGAGAGAGGGGGGCCCGGAGGGGTGCGTGGCGTGTTCAGGGCGTTCGGGGAGTGAAGCAGGCAGGGTGGAGGTGGCCTGCGCGTGGCCAGCAGGCGGCGAGCACGCGCCCCTGTCCTTCTGTCCTAGCAGGAAGACGACAGGGGGGATGTGGCTGCTGGGCTGGCCCTGGTGGGCTGACTCTGGTGGGCCGCACAGGTAAGTCCAGGTGAGCTCTTTCTCTCTATTTTCTATTTTTTTTTCTGTTTTCTAATTTTGCAGTTTGTTTTTGATCCAGTTTTAAAAACCAAATCAATCTTATAAATCTTGAAAATATTCATGAGCACTTTCTGAATTATTTTAGTGCCCCACAAATAATTCCAACATTATTTGAGCATTTAAATTATTTATAGTGTTTAAATGCCCAAAGTCAAATACAATATGATTTAATTCAAAAATCCAGAAATGACCTAGAAATATGTTCATCATTTTTGGCAGAGGTTTTTACCTTTATCAGAAATGATGAACATTTCCAAAGGGCATTTTGGGTTCATTGAAAATATTTCATTTTGATCCTAGTTGGATTCTTTCTGATGCTAGGGTTTGATCAATCCCCATTTCAACTTTAATTGAAACTTAAACATGATGCAACACAAGATGATAGCACTAAGCATTACTAGAACTAGGGATGTGACAACATTATTGCTTCTTTATCTTAACAACCCCTAATTTTTATTTATGCGCTCTTTATGATCTTGCAAACCTATCCAAAAATACCTACAAAGTACTTCTAGTTTCATACTTGTTCTAGGTAAAGTGAACGTTAAGCGTGCGTAGAGTCGTATCGGTGGTCGATAGAACCTGAGGGAATATTTGTTCTACCTTTAGCTCCTCGTTGGGTTCGACACTCTTACTTATCGAAAGAGGCTACAATTGATCCCCTATACTTGTGGGTTATCAAGAACGCGCCGAGGCATAGTGCATCTACGCATAAAAGGTGGTTCTACGCATTAAATTAAAATAAGAAATTAAGTTTTTTGGATGAGATCATGAATTTTGCAATTCACGTATGAACGAACATTGGTCTATCAGACACCCATACTCTATTGAACTCGAGCATGTGTATGGGTTTATTTCATATTATCGATCCATAGAGTGAGAGTGGTTTGAAATCCAGAAAATGCATGGCTTTTGCAATTCATATATAAACATTAATTAGTGCACCATGTTGTTAGTGTCAGGCACTTTATACATTTATCACATACATGGATACATTCCAAATTGCTAGCTATGAAATAGAATACATGTTCAATTCAACATAAAGGTGGTTTCGAAGATTCGAATTCATAGGAAGTGCATTCATCTGTTTGAATTCAAGATAATGGCATTTGTAAATCGGATCTAAAAGGGGCATCAATATTTGTTGTGCATTTGAACATGCTATATATTCACACGCACGTCTAACTACTTTTTTTTGCATCCAAGGAGATTATATTTGGAACCATTCATGAACTGAGCTAAGCTGCATATTTTTTAATATATACTCGTGTACAATGTATATTCAAAATGTACCCCCTTCATTCCAAAATAATCGTAGTTTAGGATTTTCAAGAGTCAAGACATTTGAAATTTGGCAAATCATGAAAGTTCAATTCAAGAGAACTGTAAACGTTAAGGCCTCATTCAGTTAGGAGGATTTCTGTAGGAAAAACATAGGAACAAGGATTCCGGAGGTAAATTTCCTATATATGCATTTGGTTTGTAGGAAATGCATACATGAATTTTGTAGGAGTGCTACTCATTTCCTGTGTTTTTGGAGGAAACTACACATCCACTGGAAGCTCATTTTGCGCGTAGGAACGAGGCAAGTGCCATCCTATCAATTTCCTATACTACTCCCAATTCCTATGTTTTGATTTCCTCCAAACCGAATGAGCCCTAATGCTTCTGCTCCCAAATATTGAACGAAGCGCCAAAAATAAGCCTATGGTCACTCAAAACCACGCGAGACTAACGTCTGGCGGTAGGAAATTACTGTCCTGACTCTGACCCGTGTAGCCTATCAGCCCGATGTCCAAAGGTCTAAACTGGGGTAGGTTTGTAACTTCACCAACATGCCAGTCTCAACCACCTCTGAGAAGCATTCATACACCGTGGGCACCTAAACACCCATGCGCTCAGCTGAAATCCATCTCGCCCACTATTTGGGACACCTGGGATTACTGTCCTACCTCCGACCTGCAATATGTTCGAAATTTTAGATGGGGGCAAAGTTTGTAACCATCCCCAAATTTCACACAAGCGCGTCCCAAACCGAAACATTGTTCCTCTTTAGTTTCCCCCTCCCTCCATTTCCCCATTCATACTTCATGGGCACCAAAACACCCTCTCCACCAGCCGCGAAACCCCAGCCTCCTCCATCCTCAACCCCATCGCGCCCAATCCACCGCCGCCCTCCTCCATCATGCTGAAGTCGATACCCCAACATCGTCGTCCAACGCAACCGCAACTGCAATGCTCTCAAGGAGTTAGCAGCTGAAGCCAGGGCAGAGCTGCCTCCACGACACCGAGACCGATGTGCGCTGTACCAGAACCACTTCGACCACGCCATCCTACGCCTCACCGCTGCCGCTCCACTGTCGCAACCGTCCACCGCAGCGGAGCTGTTCCCGCTACACCGTCGTTCGCCGCCTCAGATCTGGTTCCCCGCTGCCGACAGACAGCCACCACACCACTCTCAACAACTTGGCCATGGGTTCGTCCAAGGCTCCACTGTCCTCCACAACTTCTTATTTCCAGCGAACCACAAGAAAATCGTTGGAAAAACAGAAGGAGGACACAACACTACCAGCAGACAAAGGTACTCCTCTTCCCTTATTCGTGCAAATCTTACGTCTCTGCTCACATGGCATTCATCCCAAGAAAGAAACTAGTTGAGCGCTTCTTATTGCACCTTCTTCGTGATACTAAATGCACAAGGTCTCCTCCTATTTACTATTTCACCTTAGCTAGAGGTCAGTCGCCCGCCTGGATTTCAATTCAGGGTCAGTCGATTCGCAGTTAAAAGAAGCAGCACCCGCTTAGGCATGCGGAGCACCTAGTCCGCATGTTCATCAGGGAAGCGGTGCATCGGTGTCTATCATAGGGGGTATGGGGCGCAAGAGCTGCTTGCGCCTGATCTGGAGGTTGGCGGGGCTTGAAGGGATAGTCGGGGCGGTGCCAAGTACGGTGGTGCGGTGAGGTCAAGGGGAGGGTGGAGGCAGGGGACTGGGCCTTTGGTCGCTGGAGTTTCGAGGAAGATCGTCAACACTGACTGGCTGGAGCTAGATGAAGGTGATCTGCCCGTTCTTTGTACATCAGACGGTGCAGAAAAATGGACTTACCTATTTGTTTTTAGTCGACTGTTATTTTCATAGGACCACACCTTGTGGTGTGCTGGAGGAGTATCTGCATTTCCCAGCCATTCCTGTGCTCTTATTTCAAAATCCTAGAATCTAATTTCGTGTGCCATGTGATAGTCTCCAACGTACCTATAATTTTTGATTGTCCCATGCTGTTATATTATCATTCTTGGATGTTTTACAATTATTTGATAGTCACTTTATATCATATTTTGGTACTAACCTATTGACATAGTGCCAGTGCTAGTTGTTGTTTTCTGCATGTTTTTTACATAGAAGGAAATCAATACCAAATGGAGACCAAACACAGCGAAACTTTTTGAGGACTTTTTTGGGCTAGAAGACATCCAGAAGTAGCAAGCAACTAAGCTTGGGGATGCCCCCGAGTGGCATCCCCGCTTTCTTCTAACAACCGTCGGTATTTTACTTGAAGCTATATTTTTATTCGTCACATATTATGAGTTTTGCTTGGAGTGTCTTGTATGATATGAGTCTTTGCTTGTTTTGCTTTGTGTTCTAAGTCTTGAATCCTTGCTGAACACACTCTTTTGAGAGAGCCAAAAATTATGCAATGCTTGCTCCTATGCTTCACTTAATTTTTTTAGAGCCATGGATTTGCTCTAGTGCTTCACTTATATCTTTTTTAGCATGGTGTGCTTTGTTATTTTTGAAGAAATGCTCTCATGCTTCACCTATATCTTTTTGAGCACGGTGTGCTTTGTTATTTTTGAAGAAATGCTCTCATGCTTCACTTAGATTTATTTGGGAGTTAGTAAAATTTTCAGAAATTCTCTCTTGCTTCACTTCGATTATTTTGAGAGAAAGAAAAATTATGCTCATGATCTTCACTTATATTTGTTTGAGCTTATCAAAAGGAACATATGAAAATAGTCCCAAAGTGATAGATATACAAGGAGGATATAATAAAAACTTTCATTAAGATCATTGGACAAAATAAACTTGATTCTTAGTAATAGTTTTGAGATATGACGATATGATATGTGAGTCATGTTGATGAGTAATTGTGCTTTAGTAAGAATATTGATGTTAAGGTTTGTGATTCCCTATGCAAGCATGAAAGTCAATAGTTATGTAATGAAATTTATATCCTACTTATGGTGCATTATTCGGTGTTACTTATGCTTAATGCTTGGGTACGAGATTTTTCGCTTTTTGGTTGGTCGCTTCTCAATCTTTTTGCTAGCCTTAATTTTGCACTAAGTATGATCACTACTTATGCATCCAAAATCCTTTAAACCAGTTTTGCCTTATGAGTCCACTATAACTACCTATATGCGGTATTTCCATGCCGTTCTAAGCAAATTTGCATGTGCCATCTCTATTTTTCGAAATAAATTTCTCTTTTGTGTGCTCTACCGCTAGTGAGGCGGTGAAGGGTGACCAATATTTTCCATGCAAGATGTGTTATTCTCACGACGAGTCTTTATTCACTTGTCATTGCACGAGAGTATGGCAAAGGTATTAGGGATGCCCAGTCCTGAAATGAAAAATGAATTTACTTTATGTTGTCAAATAACATTTTCCTTGGATAGTGTTGGTATGGAAGGCAACCGTGGATTCGGATAGCCATGGAAAGTGAAAGTAATGGTGGAAAAGGGAATAAACTTTATTTTTCTGTTTGGGAACCACCTATGATGTATCTAGCATGGAAAATGTTGAGATCTCTAAGTCGTTTTCGTTGGTGGGAAATGTATGCCTCCCAAAAATATTTTTATCTCTCAATTTAAGCTTTGAGCTCTGGAACCTCTACAAATCCCTACTTCCCTCCATGAAGGGACTTTCTTTTACTTATGCAATTTTTATTTTGAATTTGAGTCTCCACCTTCTCTTATAAAGCACCAACTAAGGGGCACTATGATCGTATTTTAGCATTGGGTGTAGCTAATATTCGAGTGTGTTTCGTGAATGGACCAATGATTGAGCATAATGGGCTAGGGATAACTTGCATTAGTGTTGATATT
Source organism: Triticum aestivum (assembly GCF_018294505.1). NCBI lineage: Eukaryota > Viridiplantae > Streptophyta > Magnoliopsida > Poales > Poaceae > Triticum > Triticum aestivum. The sequence goes on from NC_057798.1 coordinate 405,461,710, forward strand.
TCTAAAGACATGGTTGCTTGTTGGTATGCTTGAGTATTAAAGTCTTCATGTCAAAACTAGACTATTGCTTTGAATCATATAAAAGTCCATATGTCCACGCTATAAAGAAAAGAAATGTGATGAATATGTTAGGCAGCATTCCACATCAAAAATTCTGTTTTTATCATTTACCTACTCAAGGACGAGCAGGAATTAACCTTGGGGATGCTGATACGTCTCCAACTTATCTATAACTTTTGATTGTTCCATGCTGTTGTATTATCATTCTTGGATGTTTTACAATCATTTTATATCATTTTTTGGTACTAACCTATTGACATAGTGCCCAGTGCCAGTTGCTTCTTTCTGCATGTTTTTTACATCACAGGAAATCAATACCAAACGGAGTCCAAACGCAACGAAACTTTTTGAGGATTTTTTGGGCCAGAAGACATCTAGTGGGCCAAGGCTGCACCTGGGGGGTGCCTCGAGGAGGGCAGCACCGACTAGGGTGTGCCAGGAGGCCTAGGCGCGCCCTGGTGGGTTGTGCCCACCTCGGGTGCCCCTTGAACCGCCACTTTGCTCTATAAATACCCCAATATACCAGCAACCCTAGGGGAGTTGACAAAAATCAGTTCCAGCCGCCGCAGAGTCCGGAACCACGAGATCCAATCTAGGCACCATCACGAAGGGGTCCACCACTTCCATTGGTGCCTCTCCGATGGTGCGTGAGTAGTTCTTTGTAGACCTAAGGGTCCGTATTTAGTAGCTAGATGGCTTCCTCTCTCTCTCTCTCTCTTGATTATCAATACAATGGTATCTTGGAGATCCATATGATGTAAGTCTTTTTGCGGTGTGTTTGTTGGGATTCGAGGAACTTTGAGTTTATGATCAGATCTATGTTTTTATCCATGAAAGTTATTTGAGTCTTCTTTGATCTCTTATATGCATGATTGCTTATAGCCTCGTATTTCTTCTCTGATATTTGGGTTTTGTTTGGCCAACTTGATCTATTTATCTTGCAATGGGAAGAGGTGCTTTGTAGTGGGTTCGATCTTACGGTGCTTGATCCTAGTGACAGAAGGGGAAACGACATGTATGTATCGTTGCTACTAAGAATAAAATGATGGGGTCTATCTCTACATAGATAGATCTTGTCTACATCATGTCATCGTTCTTATTGCATTACTTCATTTCTCCATGAACTTAATACACTAGATGCATGCTGGATAGCGGTCGATGTGTGGAGTAATAGTAGTAGATGCAAGCAGAAGTCGGTCTACTAATCTTGGACGTGATGCCTATATAATGATCATTGCGTGGATATTTTCATGATTATTTGAAGTCTATCAATTGCCCAACAATAATTGTTTTCCCACCGTTTGCTATTTTTCTTGAGAGAAGCCACTAGTGAAACTTATAGCCCCCTGGTCTCCTTTTATCATATTTGCCTTTGCGATCTATTTTCCTTTGCATTTATTTTTAGATCTATTAAACCAAAAATACAAAAATACCTTGCTGCAATTTATTTGTTCCGTGATCTATTTATCTTATCTACCACTTTTACCTCACATTATTTGTCTGTCTTGAGGCGCCGTACCCGAAGACAACCCCTTTAACACGTCGGGTTGCGAGTATTTGTTATTTGTGTGCAGGTGTTATTTATGTGGTGTGAGGAGGTTCTCCTACTGGTTCGATAACCTTGGTCTCGTCACTGAGGCAAATACCTACTGTCGCTATACTGCATCATCCCTTCCTCTCTGGGGAAATACCGACGTAGTTCTAGCAGACATCACCATGCATGTTGTAGAGCTATCATATGTCTCCCGTCATTTATTTATCCACCATCCTGCTATTTGCTACTTTTACACTATACTACTTGTGCACACACTTCACCCATAGTCACACTATTGTTTTTTTATGCATGAGTATTTCAGACTCTGGCGCGCTATTGATGAATACACAAAAGAAAGGACATAAGTCGCTCCAGTGTAATTCGAGGATAAGAACTAAGTGTTTCAGTGCTCTAAAGGGTGTAGAGTCAGCAGATGGGGATAGTAAACATAGCTCTACAGTTGATGATCTCAATTGCCACACACAACCATCCCGGGTGCTTGCTTTAACTTCGCGTTGTCAAATGTGGTTGCATTTTGCATATGGTGTCTAGCTTGTATTGCTTCCAATTTGGTTAAATTGCATCTACTTAGTTTACACATTATACCTTTGATAATGACATGCCTTCATGTTTTTAATACATACTACATTTGTCTATTAACCATGTTGTTACATCAAACTACTGCTCTTGTGTATCCCTCATCAATCACTTATGATGAGATAGTCACCCCAGTGTGTTACTGTGAGACACGCTACTCTTTTAAAGAGTGCAGTGTCATCCTCTCCACATGATTCTCAAGAAACAACAAGGCTAAATGAAGATAGTCAACGTAGCTCTGTAGTTGATGACCGCAATTCCCCTACACCACCATCGCAGGCGCTTGCTCTTACTTGGCAATGTGATATGTGGTTGCATGTTGCATATGGCGTCTACCTTGTAATGCTTCTAATTAGGTAAATTGCATCTGCTTAGTTAACACATTATACCTGTGAATATGACATGCCTTCCTGTTTTTGGTACATACTACGTCTTTCTATTAACCATGTTCTTACATCAAACTACTTTTCTTCTGTATCCCTCATCGATCACTTCTAACGAGACACCTTCAAATTGATAGTGTAATATTGGTTGCATCTTGTATATCATTTCAAGCATGTACTTCCTCTAATTTGTTGAAATGCCACTTATAATGAGACACTTCTAACTTGGTGGAGTGATTTTGGTTGGATCTTTCATATGCTGTCTAGCTTGCATTGCTTCCAATTTGTTGAAATGCCTTCTGCTTAGCGTTTTTCCTACATATTCCATCCTCCTACAATGTGGTTGCCTTACATAGAAGTTGTGTTCGTCAGTATCATGCATCAACGAATTTGGAGGAGCGATTTTCATTCATTTTTCTTGTGTGTTTGACTTGACAAGGCAAAATCTAAAAGGATGAACGCACAGGATGATGGTGGTCCTCTAGAGCAACTGAAACAAATGATCTTTGCAGATTCTCCTGCTACTCTCACTGTAGTGCAAGTTCCAAATCTCATTTCCCCTAGTCCACAACCCCAGGTGCTTGCTCTAACCTGGCAGTGTGATATGTAGTTGCATGTTGCATATGGTGCCTAGCTTGTATTGCTCCTAATTTGTTAAATTGCATCTCCTTAGCTTACACATTTATACATGTGAATATGACACACATTCCTATTTTTGGTACATACTACATCTGTCTATCACACCATGTTCTTACATCAAACTACTATTCTTGTGTATCCTGCATCTATCATGGGCGTGACTGTCTCATCATAAGTGGGTTAGTATGAGATGCACTACTCTTATAAATGGTGAAGTTTCATCCTCCCCACATGATTCTCAAGAAATAGCAAGTCTAAATGAAGATATTGAACGTAGCTTTGTACTTGAAGACCACATTTCCTCTGTAGCACCATCGCAGGTGCTTGCTCTAACATTGTAGTGTGACATGTGGTTGCATGTTGCATATGGTGTCTAGCTTGTAATCCTTCTAATTAGGGTAAATTGCATCTGCTTAGTTTACACATTATACCTGTGATATATGACTTGCCTTCCTATTTTTGGTACATACTACATCTATCTGTTAACCATGTTCTTACATGAAACTACCGCTCTTCTGTATCCTGCATCAATCACTTACGATGAGACAATTTTATTCATTGCATATTGCATACTATTTCTAGCCGGTTGCCATGTATTGCTTCTAATTTGTTCAAATACATTTATGAGGCCACCCTTTTAATTTGGCAGAGTGATATTCGTTTCATCTTTCATATGGTGTCTAGCTTGCATAGCTTCTAATTAGTTCAAACACCTTGTGCTTAGTTTGCACTTTACACATCATACATGTCAATATGTCATGCCGTCCTATTTTTCATACATATTCCATCCTCCTATAATGCGGTGCCTTACATGAAAGTAGTGTTCGTCAGTATCATGCATCAATGAGTTCTGAAGAGCAAATTTTATTCCTTTTTCTTGTGGGTTTGACTTGACAAGGCAAAATCAAAAAAGAGGAAGGAAAAGAGTAAGGAAGGCGATGATGGTGGTCCTCTACATCAACATAAATGGAGCATCGGTACGGATTCTCCTCGTACTGCTAGTGCATTACAAGTTCCAAGTCTCCTCTCCCTTCCTCCACCATCCCAGGTGCTTGCTCTAACTTGGCAGTGTGATATCTAGTTGCATGTTACATATGGTGTCTAGCTTGTTCTGCTTCTAATTAGGGCAAACTGCATCTGCTTAGCTTACACATTATACATGTGAATATGACACGCCTTCCTATTTTTGGTACATACTATATATGTCTATCACACCATGTTCTTACATGAAACTACTCTTCTTGTGTATCCTGCATCAGTCACTTATGATGAGACACCTTTAAGTTGGCAGTGTGATATTGGTTTGCGTCTTGAATATGATTTCTAGCTTGTAGTGCTTCTAATTTGATGGATGCCACCTACGGCGAGAGAATTTAACTTGGCAGAGTGATATTGGTTGACCCTTCCATATGGTGTCTAGCTTGCAGTGCTTCTAATTTGTTGAAGTACCTTCTGCTTAGTTACCACATCATAGGTGTGAGTATGTTATGCTGTCCAGTTTTTCATACATATTCCATCCTCGGATCATGAGTTCACCTTTCATCAGAGTAGTGTTCGTCATTATCATGCATGAATGACTTCTGAAGAGCAAATTTTATTCCTTTTTCTTGTCGGTTTGACCTCACAATGAAAAATCAATAAAGCAGAAGGAAATTGGCAATGCATTAGATGATGGTGGTCTTTCCGAGCAACTGAAACGAAGTCTATAGATTCTACTCCGCCATCCTCCCAACAAGATTTGCAAGACAACACAAGGCTAGACAGTCAACATAGTTGTGTAGATGATGAGCACATCTCCCCTACTCCACCATCACATGTGTTTGCTCTAACTTGGCACTATTATATGTGGTTGCATGTTGCGTATGATGTCTAACTTGTATTGCTTCTAACTTCATTGTATTGCATCTAATTACTTTACACATCATACTTGCGAATATGACACGTGTTCCTATTTCTAGAACATACTGTATCTGATCACACCATGTTCTTACATCAGACTACTGTTCTTGTGTATCCCGCATCAGTCACTTACGATGAGGAACCTTTAAGTCGCCACTGTGATATTGGTTGCGTCTTGCATATGATTTCTAGCATGTACTGCTTCTAATTTGTTGAAACATCGGACAGTTTGAACTTGGCAGATTGATATTGGTTGCATCTTTCATATGGTGTCTATCTTGCAGTGCTTCTAATTTGTTGAAATGCCTTCTGCTTAGTTACCACATCATACGTGTGAATATGTCATGCTGTCCTATTTTTCGTACATATTCCATCCTCGTATCATGTGTTTGCCTTTCATCCGAGTAGTGTTTGTCAGTATCATGCATGAATGAGTTCTGAAGAGCAAATTTTATTCCCTTTTCTTATCGGTTTGATTTCACAATGCAAAATTGGTACAACTGAAGGAAATTAGTAAGGCAGTGGATGATGGTGGTCCTTCGGAGCAACTCAAATAGAGGGTCTCTATAGATTCTACTCCGCCATCCTCCCAACAAGATTCGCAAGACAACATAAGGCTGGACAGTCAACATAGCTGTGTAGATGATGAGCACATCTCCCCTAGTCCACCATCACAGGTGCTTGCTCTAACTTGGCACTATTATATGTGGTTGTGTGATCCGTATGATGTCTACTTTGTAATGCTTCTAATTTTGCTAAATTGCATCTGCGTAGATTACAACTTATACTTGCAACAATCACTTGCCCATAACACACCATTAACTTGGGAGTGTGATGTAGGTTGCATCGGCATTGTCTTTTAGCTTGTACTGCTTCTAATTGTTGAAATGGCACTTATGACGAGACACTTTTTCCTGGTAGAGTGATATTGGTTGCATGTGTTGGGAAACGTAGCATGCAATTTCAAAAAAAAATCCTACGCTCACGCAAGATCTATCTAGGAGATGCATAGCAACAAGAGGGGGAGAGTGTGTCCATGTACCCTCATAGACCGAAAGCGGAAGCGTTAACTTAACGCGGTTGATGTAGTGGAACATCATCTCGAATCAACCGATCAAGTACCGAACGTATGGCACCTTCGACTTCTGCACATGTTCAGCTCGATGACGTCCCTTGAACTCTTGATCCAGCAGAGTGTCGATGGAGTCGATGAGTTTCGTCAGCACGACGGCATGATGATGGTGTTGTGATGTGATCCGCGCACGGCTTCGCCTAAGCACTATGATGATACTATCAAAGGAGTAAACGGTGGAGGTGGGCACCGCACACGGCTATGAATAACTGTTGAGCCTTCGGGGTCCCCCCCGCCCCTGTATATAAAGGAGGTGGAGGAGGCGGCCAGCCTAGAGGGGGCGCGCCATGGGGCGAATCCTACCAGGACTTCCAGTCCTAGTAGGATTCCCTTTCCTATTCCGGAGTAGCAAAGGGGGAAAGGGAGAGGGAGTAGGAGAGGGAAAGGGGGCCACACCCCCACCCCTAGTCCAATTCGGATTAGCAAGGGGGGGGGCGCTGGCGATGCCATGGACCTAGGGTAGGGTCATAGGCCTGACCTATACGCCCTACCCAAGGTCACTACCCTAGAATCAAGGACATTCAAAGTATAGCGAGAGACACTGACTGAAGTAACCATGGAGTGCAATCCATTCGACTAGTTACCCCACTCGGATACCCCCAATTTCACTCGACCAAGATGAAGTCATTCGACCATACAAGAAACCACCCGGAGTACAGAAGACCTAGAGTCACTCAGGATGTCAATGGCCAGGCGTTCACTCCGTAGTCTTAAATATCATTAATAGCACTTTATAGCTGGCATTACCAGTAATGCCCTATCTTAATGTACATTGAACCCTGTAACGGGGGACGGCTGGGGTCCTAGCGCACCCTATATAAGCCACCCCCCTCCTCTGGGACAAGGGTTCGCACCCCCTGTAACACACACCCATATTCCAGTCGACCGCCTCAGGGCACCGAGACGTAGGGCTTTTACCTCCTCGAGAGGGGCCTGAACTCGTAAGCTCGTGTATACAACCTCGTCGTAGCTAGGGCCTTGCCTCCTCATACGTACCCCCTACTCTTACTGTCAGACTTAGTACCACGACAGTTGGCGCCCACCATGGCGCAAAGCATGTTGGAAACTTCCGGCGAGGTTGCATTTTTTCCGATCTTCATCAACATGGTTTCCGGCGGTCGTTTGATCGTGGGCCGCGAGTTTCGACTTGGCGCACTCAGCTTCGTCGCCGATGACTCCACCTGGCTCCAAGAAGCCCCCCTTGAGGTCGAGGCCCTTCCGATCCGCGGGACGTCGCACTTCCGTGCGAGTACCCGCGGCGTTGTTCTACGACAGCCGTCGACTCCTTATTGGTCGGCTCTCGCATCATCCGCTCACTCCGCTGGACGCCGCCGCAAGCGATCCGGTCGGTCGTGGCTCAAGTGGTGGGTAAAGCATGCGGTGGCCCGTTAGGCGTCCACCGTTCAAGTCGCGGCAATCGAGCCCGACAAATTTCTCTGCAGTCCAGTCGACCCGTCGACTGGCTCTGCAGATACTCTTTCCGAGCGCGGGAGCAGCGACCCTGCGGCAGAAGTCCTCATGGTCGATTCCCGTCGCAGCCCACCCAGGTTTCGCTGCAACGGAGGCAACGGTGATAGTGACGGTCCATCATACGGCCATGATAAGTACGAGCCCCAACCTCTCAATTCGCAGCAGAGGGAAGAGTTGCACCGCCGCAATGTTGAGGCACTCTAGACCCCCATCATGGGGGAGACCGCCAAGGCTCTGGCCTTGGAGGCTGCGCGCCTGGCCACGTTGGCCGAGCGCGCGTCTGGAGAACCTCCAACATTCTCTCGATGAACGCGCACGTCGACTGATCCCCGAGCCCAGTCGATGACAACGACAATTGTTTCCGCCTGAACCCAAGGTATGCCGCACTCCGATCCAGAATCTTACAACTGATGCACGTATACCAGAGTCTATTCAGCCGTCTTGTTCAGAAGCTGGAAGGGGATTGGAGCAGATCCGAGCACTGCTCCTAGCAGCAGGAGAGCAAAACTCCACCGTTTCTCAGTCACGCAATAGGATCCACAACAGGTAAATGAGGGCAGATATAGTTCAGTCGGTGCACAGCCCTGGGTCGCCTTTGCAGCTTGAAGATCGTGATCACCGTCGAGATCGGCACCTAGGAAGAGCCAATGGAGAATTTGATCATGACTATGCCCGTGACAACCACCGTCGAGTGCCTTCACCCCCTCTGAGGGACGGGTCATACGCACCCCGATGGTATGATGACAGGCGCCCATATGGTAACGACCGCAGAGTTCCAGTCGACCCAAGAGAGCCTTGGTTCGACGCAAGGTCAGTCCTTCTACAAGGTTTGGTCGACCGGAATAGAGCATACAGAGAAGGGTTGGATAGAGATCGACCCATCGGAAGCAGAGTGCACGTTTCTGGCCCCAAGTGCTTCGGAAGAGCCATCTGAGATGCTGAGAGCCCTCACAACTTCAGGTTGGCGACGGGCGTAAGTAAGTTCACTGGAGAGTCAAAGACCGACACTTGGTTGGAGGATTACCAAGTGGCTGTGCACATTGGTGGTGGCAACGACGAGGTGGCCATGAAACACCTTCCTTTAATGCTTGAGGGTTCTGCCAGAGCCGGGTTGAATCAGTTGGCCCTTGGGAGCATTTTCAATTTGGAAGAATTGGCCCGAGTGTTTACCAAAACATTTGAGGGCACCTGCAAGTGACCTACTGGTTTGGCAGAATTACAACGTTGTGTTCAGAGATGGACTACTCTTCATCACACAGTGGATAATGTGTCAGAGCACCAAGCAGTTTGTGCCTTTAAAGAAGGAGTACGCTATAGAGAGCTCAATCTGAAGTTCGGTCGGACCGGAGACATGTCTCTGACTCGGATGATGGAGATTGCCACCCGATACGCCAATGACGAAGAGGAGGACCGACTCCGGAGCGGCAAGAACAAATCATTCGCCCAGGACACCGGAGGGGGAAACTCCAGTCGGAAGCAGAAACGGAAAGCTGAGGCTACAGGTCCCGCTGAGGCAGCAGTTTTGAACCAAGGGAAGTTCAAGGGGAAGCCTAAAGGGCCTTGGACCCCTAAAAAGTGAAAGATCAAGCGGGAAATGATGTGCTTGATTTACCGTGTCATATACACAATACACACCAAGAAGGATGAAGAGGGAAATTTGATTCTTCCCAAGCATACCACTCGACAGTGTTGACTCCTGATTCAGATTTTCCAAGAGAGCCAGCCCAGCGAAAAGGACAAAGAGTCTCATAAGGAGGAGGACAAAGAGGAAGATCGTGGTTACCCCAATGTTAATGCCACTTTGGTGTTTTTTGCTGACCTCGAGAGCAAAAGTCGACTGAAGGTTATTAACAGAGAAGTAAACATGGTTGCTCCGGCAACTCAGAGATATTTGAAGTGGTCAAAAACCCCTATTACATTCGACCAGTCCGACCACCCGGCACACATTGCTACCCCTGGGCGGCAAGCATTGGTGGTTGACCCAGTCATTGGGGGCACTTGACTGACCAAGGTTTTGATGGACGGTGGCAGCGGTTTGAATATATTATATGCTGAGGCCCTCCGAGGGATGGGCATTCCGATGTCCAAGCTCAGTGAGAGCAACTTGAGATTCCATGGTGTCATCCCAGGAAAGAAAGCCGACTCACTCGGTCAAATCACTCTTGATGTGGTTTTCGGTGATTCAAAGAATTACCGCAAGGAAAAGTTGACGTTTGAGGTTGTGGATTTTGACAGTGCCTATCATGCCATTCTTGGCAGATCTGCTTATGCTCATTTCATGGCTCGACCGTGTTACGTGTACCTCAAGTTGAAGATGCCTGGACCCGGAGGCATGATCACAATCACTGGAAATCGGCAGAGAGCAGAAGATTACCTCCAGAAAGGCTCAAAGATGGCCGATGAACAGATGGCAGCAGTAGAAATGCAAGAATTCTAGAAGAATGCAGATCCGAGCGATTTGTTACGTGCCAAGAGGCCTGCTTCAGAGTCTGCATTTCAGTCATCTGGTGAAACAAAGCCGGTTCACATTTACCCGACCAATCTCAATGCTGCTCTGACTCGTATCTCAACAACACTCGACGGCAAATAGGAAGAAGCACTCATCCAGTTCCTCCGTGAGAACTGGGACATCTTCACATGGAATCCATCTGACATGCCAGGTGTACCTAGGGGACTGGCTGAGCACCGTTTGTGAGTCAACCCGAAAGCAAAACCGGTTAAAGAGCATCTCCGTGGGTCCACCACGAAGAAGAGGAAGGCAATTGGTGAGGAGGTGGCTCGGCTTCTGGGTGCCAAGTTCATTCGTGAGATATACCACTCCGAGTGGCTCACCAATGTTGTTATGGTCCGCAAGAAAGATAAGTCACTTCGAATGTGTATTGATCTCAAGTATATCAATCGGGCCTGCTCGAAGGATCATTTTCCTCTACCCCGCATCGACCGGATAGTCGACTCAACTATGGGGTGTGAGCGATTGTCCTTTTTGGATGCTTGTTCCGGGTACCATCATATCCGACTGTATGGACCCGACGAGATAAAAACAGCTTTCATCACCCCATTCGGGTTTTTTTTCTATGTTACTATGCCCTTTGGCCTCAAGAATGTTGGTGCCACATTCATGCGCATGATTCAGAAGTGCCTGCTCACTCAAATCAGTCGGAATGTGGAAGCATACATGGATGACATAGTGGTCAAGTCACGCAAAGGTTCCGACCTACTGACTAACCTCACTGAAACCTTTGCCAACATAGAAGATATGATATCAAGCTCAATCCATCAAAATGCACATTCGGAGTCCCAGGTGGAAAGTTGCTTGGTTTCCTCGTTTCCGAACAAGGGATCGACGCAAACCCAGGGAAAGTTGGCACAATCATCCGAATGAAACACCCTGTGCGTGTGCACGATGTTCAAAAGCTTACTGGTTGTTTGGCTGCATTGAGTCGATTCATCTCACGCCTCGGTGAAAAGGCATAACCTCTTTACCGACTGATGAAGAAGTCTAACAAGTTTGAGTGGAATGATGAAGCTGAAGCAGCTTTTGAAGAGCTCAAAGCCTTGCTTTCCACCAAGCCGGTGCTTGCCGCTCCAATCAGCAAGGAGCCTTTACTGCTTTACATTATAGCCACTGGACAAGTTGTCATCACAGTGCTCACAGTCGAGTGGGAAGAAGAAGGCAAAGCCTACAAAGTTCAGCACCCTGTGTAATTACATTTCTTAAGTCTTGACTTCGTCCAAGAAAAGATATCCTCATTATCAGAAGCTTGTTTATGGAATTTACTTGACCATGAAGAAAGTTGCACACTACTTCTCAGACCACTCAGTTTCAGTCGTCAGTGATGCTCCATTGTCAGAAATTCTGAATAATAGGGATGCAACTGGTCGAGTGGCAAAGTGGGCGATTGAACTCCTTCCGTTGGATATCAAGTTTGAGGCCATCAAGTCTCAAGCAATAGCAGATTTCCTCGCAGAGTGGATTGAACAGCAGCAACTGACTCAGATTCACTTGGAACATTGGACTATGTTCTTTGATGGATCCAAGATGTTGAATGGCTCTGGTGTAGGAGTGGTTTTGGTATCCCCAAGAGGAGACAAGCTCAGCTATGTCCTCCAGATTCACTTTGATTCTTCAAATAATGAAGCTGAGTATGAGGCACTGTTGTATGTGTTACGTATGACCATTTCACTCGGCGTCCAACGCTTGATGGTCTACGGCGACTCAGACTTAGTGGTTAATCAAGTAATGAAGGAATGGGACATCCGGAGTCCAGCAAAGACCGGTTATTGCAATGCAGTGAGAAAGCTAGAGAAGAAGTTTGAGGGGTTAGAGCTCCATCACATACCCCGAATCAAGAATCAAGCTGCTGATGATCTGGCGAAGATAGGTTCCACTCGGAAGCCTATCCCCAGTAATGTGTTCTTGGAGCATCTCCACACCCCGTCAGTACAAGAAGATCCCTTCAAGGAAGAGCCCCCGCAACTGATAAGTTCAACTAATCCGACTGAGATTGAAGTCCCAGCTGTAGTCGACTTGGTCATGGAAGTTTTAGTGATCATGCCCGACTGGATGGTGTCGTATATCGCGTACCTGCTCAGGCAGGAACTCCCAAAAGATGAAGATGAGCCCCGCCAAATCGTCCGTCGATCCAAAGCTTTCACCGTGATAGAAGGGAAGCTTTACAAGGAAAGTGTCACAGGAGTGGCTCAGTGTTGCATCTCCCCAGAAGAAGGTCGAATGATTTTAAATGAGATCCACTCAGGGACCTGTGGTCACCATGCGTCCTCTTAGACCATCGTGGCCAAAGCATATCGAGCGGTATTCTATTGGTCGCGTGCAAATGAGATGGCAAAGGATATAGTCGACAAGTGCGCAAGTTGCCAGTTCTACTCCAACATGTCTCACAAGCCCGCATCCTCCTTGAAGACTATTCCACTTGTCTGGCCGTTCCCAGTCTGGGGGTTGGATATGGTTGGACCCTTCAAGACCGACAGAAGTGGTTTCACTCATTTGCTCGTGGCAGTCGACAAATTCACCAAATGGATCGAAGCCAAGCCTATCAAGAACCTTGACTCAAGCACTACCATCAGTTTCATCAAGGAGTTGATATTCAGATATGGAGTCCCTCACAGCATTATCACAGATAACGGCTCCAACATTGATTCTGATGAGTTCAGGGTGTTTTGTGCTTCCCAAGGCACTCGGGTCGACTACGCATCCATTGCGCACCCGCAGTCGAATGGGCAAGCAGAAAGGGCGAATGATTTGATCCTTCAAGGGCTAAAACCCCGACTGATGCGCGACCTCAAGCACGCTGCTGGAGCGTGGGTGACTGAGTTGACGTCCGTCTTATGGGGATTGAGAACAACTCCTAACCGATCGACTGACCGAACCCCTTTCTTCATGGTCTATGGTGCTGAAGCTATGCTTCCGAGTGACTTGCTGCACAACGCTCCCTGAGTCGAACTCTTCTTTGAAGCTGAAGCAGAACAGGCATGCCAGGATGCAGTTGATCTCCTGGAGGAGGAACTTGAGATGGCTCTGAACCGGTCTACCATCTATCAACAAGACATGCGTCGATTCCATGCCCGTAATGTCAGAGGTCGAGCATTCCAGGAAGGAGATCTTATGCTCCGAGTGCATCAGAAACGACCTCACAAGCTCGCTCCGGCCTGGGAAGGTCCCTTCATCATCACCAAGGTGCTCCACAATGGGGCATATCACCTCTACAACGCAGCCAAGAAAGAAGATGAGCCGCGCTCATGGAATGCGGAGCTGCTCCGCCGTTTCTATACCTAAACCACTCGGATTGACGAGTTGTAATATGAATCCTTCAGTTTTCTTATCAAAGACAAGATTTTTGCAGTATCTTAATGATTGTTTTTTCATAGACAAATGTGTTCAAATCCCCCAGTGGGTGGCTTAGCCGCGAACCTGATTCGCCTATGTTAAAAAACCACTCTGAGTGAAGAGCAACCCTCTCTCTCGGGGGCTTAGCTGCGAACCTGATTCGCCTAAGTTAAAAAACCACTCCGAGTGAAGAGCAACCCTCTCACTCGGGGACTTAGCTGCGACCATGTACTCGCCTAAGTTAAAAAACCATTCCGAGTGGAGAGCAATCCTCCCACTCAGAGGCTTAGCTGCGACCCTGTACTCGCCTAAGTTAAAAAATCATTCCGAGTGGAGAGCAATCCTCCCACTCGGGGGCTTAGCTGCGACCCTGTACTCGCCTAAGTTAAAAAACCATTCCGAGTGGGGAGAAATCCTCCCACTCGGGGAATTAGCTGCGACCCTGTACTTGCCTAAGTTAAAAAAGCATTCTGAGTGGAGAGCAATCCTCCCACTCGGGGGCTTAGCTACGACCCCGTACTCACCTAAGTTAAAAAAACCATTCCGAGTGGAGAGCAATCCTCCCACTCGGGGGCTTTGCTGCGACCCCGTCCTCGCCTAAGTTCAAAAACCATTCTGAGTGAAGAGAAACCCTCTCACTCGGGACTTAGCTGCGACCCCGTACTCGCCTAAGTTTAAAAACTATTCCGATTGGAGAGAAATCCTCCCACTCGGAGGCCTAGCTGTGACCCCGTACTCGCCTAAGTCGCAAAGATCCTCTGAGCTGCATCACAAGTACAATGTCCACTCCATCCTGATCCGCAATGACGACGAGGTGCCAATTGAACACATCGTTGGAGCTGCATCACAAGTACAACGTCTATTCCGAGTGAGAAGTCAAGTTCCACTTGGAAATAATAAAGATCTAAAAGTGGTAAAGGTAAAGCCACCATATTCAATGAGAAACCAAGTTCAGATAAACCTAGCAAAGTTTGGAACCACATGCAGAAGTACTCAGGCATCAGGCCTGAAAGAGTTTAATGGTTACAAAATCACTCTGCATTCCAAGGCACATAAAGGTGAGGCATAAAGTTTGTTCACTCGGCAGAGGAGGGCTTGCGAGCTCGATGAAGCTGTCAAGGTCGATGCCGTCTGCGATACGAGTGGCAGCGTCGATGAAGGTCTCCATGAAGGACTGGAATTGGAGCTTCTTGGTGTTGGCAACCTTGAGAGTCGCCAGCTTGTCTTCTCTGACCTCCTTGCAGTGGATTCGGACTAAGGATAGAGCCACATCGGCGCCACAGCAAGCAGACCACTTCTTCCACTCTTGCACTCGACCAGGGATTTCATTTAGTCGATTCATCAAGGACTCGAGATCATTCTGGAATTCCGCTCGAGGCCAGAGCTCTGTGTCAATCCGCGACACCGCCACTTTCAGACGAGCAAGATAATCCACACCACTGGCAAGACGAGACTCCAATCGCAGCACATTCATCGCAACATCATCCTTGACGGGAGAATTTATGGGGTCTAGGTCCGTCTCGATCTGCCCAGTCTCTGCATCGAAGTCTTGACAGAATTCTGCATGTCCGGAAAAATGGTGATTCGATAGTTAAATGGTGAGTCGGCAGTTATATGATGAGTCGACAGTTGCAAATCAGTCAGACAAGAGAAAGTACCTTCAAGCTTCAGGAGCATCTTCTCAGCAAGTCTTCCCAGATAAGCCTCTAGTTCACCTCTCTTTTGAGTGATATCTCCAACCTTGTCGGTCAGGGTTTGCTTGTCCTTCTTCAGCTTCGCAACTTCTTTGTTGGCTTCGGTAACAATAGTCTTCAGTTGGGCGTTTTCTTCTTCTAACTTGCTGACTGAAGCCAGCTTCTTGTCGGCAAGATCTGTTTTCTCTCGCGCCTCCCTTTGTGCTGCGGCAAGGTCAAGGTCTTTCTGCTCCAGGTCCTGCTTCATTTTGACTAAAGAATAACATTCTTCAGACAAGCTTGGAGTTGACGGTTTTCACTATGCACATCTGTTCGAGTGGAGTCACTCGGTTCAAAAGACTAAAAGGGAAAGACTATAAGGTGGACAGTCGATGAGTTATTACCTCCCATATCAGCAACAACATCCTTGGCCTTTTGAAGATTCTTCTTGGCTAGCTCCCGGTTGAGGTTGAGACTGATTTGCTTCTTCTCCAGCTCAGCAAATAGGGCCCCCAGCTCATAAGATTTCTGCAGTCAACAAATTAGACACGTCAGTCGACAGAAACAAAAGTCAATCCCAACAAAAAGTGTTCTAAGACTATTGCCGAATCAAACATTCAACAGTAGTCTCGGGGACTACACCCAGTGGGTGCACTTGGCATGCCCCCACTGGTCCGATTTACCACTCGGCATGGTCTACCCAGCATGAGTATATGTACAAAAAAAGAAGAAGAGAGATTCTCAGACCCCGGCCGACTGCTCGCAGTCGACCATGGTCTCGGGGACTACACCCAGTGGGTGCACTCTGTGTACCCCCACTGGTCTGGATCCCACTTGGTTCAATCTGTTCCGTCGAGTGAGAGAACTATGAGGAGACATTTGATAAAACCCCTACTGAATCAAACATTCGACAACGGTCTCGGGGACACACCCAGTGGGTGCACTTTGCGTGCCCCCACCGGTTCAGAAGTACACTCGACTCGACCTGGTCAACTCAAGAGGAAGAACTATTCAGCTAAAGTTAAAACACCCAGTGGGTGAGTGGATATAAAGTGCAGACTCATGATAGATGCACATAAAAGGTTCCAAAACACTCATCCAGGGACATCTACGGATAACAAAGCAGTAGTTGTTCAGTCAGAAATCAACTCACCTTGAAATTGATTTGCAGAGCAGAGCTGGCATCATAGGCAGCCTTGCTAGCCTCTGCACCACCTTTATTTGGTCCATCATAAAACCTGATTGGGGTATAGCTTCCTTAGCAGCACCCACCGGGTCTTCTGGAGTATGATGGGTAACAAAGAGAGGAGTTGGTGGAACAGCCGGAGCAGCCAGAGGATCTGAGGCATGGAGTTGCACGGACGGAGCAGGGACTTGAGCAATCGACGCTGAAGGACGGTCAGTCGACACAGGATTGGCAAAAGAAATAGAGGCCCGAGTAGGATCTCCGGACCGTTGGACCACTGTTTCCGGTGCTGATGTCGATTGAGGCACCTGGCTGGCTGGCGTTCTCCTGCTTGAAGTCTTGCCCCTACTTCCCGTATTCTTCTGAGGCACTTCTTCATCGTCGTCTGGAAGTTCAATGACATCTTGTGGGGCTGCACAAACTTCAACCATAAGAAGTTAGTCGACCGACAGTCCAACTGACAAAATAAGCACAAGATTAAGAATCTTACCTGTTCAGAAGTAGTCGCGTCTTCAGTTTCTTCATCATCTTGAGCCTTGTCAATGTCCATGGAGGTCCCAGAAGTTGCAGCACTGAAAGATTTAGAACTCACTCGGTCAAGCAGAAGTATGAGTCGACAGTGAAATACAGAAAGACAGAACACTTACGCAGAAGCGACGGGAACGTCCATCTTGATCTTGGGCAAAGTCTTCCGAGGCTTTGACGGGACAACCTTGGGCTGCTTGGCGACCTTTTTAGACGACTCTGGAGTCGAAGTCCGAGTGCGTTTATGCACTTGTGTGCTTGGATGAGCTGCCTTGTTGTGCCCACCTGCAGGATCGTGAGACTGTTTGGATCGGCACTCTGTGCGGGGTGGTGAGTCGACCTCTTCTTCATTGTCTGACTCATCACTCTCTTCCTCATCGTCGTTGTCGAGGGATTGCCAGTCCGCGCTCTCCACTTCCTCCTGGGCCTGCTCCCCGTTCAGCATCGAGTACATCTCAGTATAAACTGCAAAGCAAGAAGTTAAACAAACGTCAGTCAGATTCAAAGATGGTTGCAGGTCAGAATGAAAATACACTCAGTAATAAGGTTGAGACCTTGTCCGGGTGACTTTCAGCGTCAAATGGGACGACTCTTCTGGACCCCCTGGGGTTGTCTTTGTTTCCAGTAATGCCCTTCAGCCACTGGGCCACCGTCCCATCGGCGACCTCCTCTGGGTGCACCCGAGCAGTGTCATTGGAGCCCGAATACATCCACATGGGATGATCGCGAGCTTGGAGTGGCTGGATGCGTCGACTGAGAAACACTTCCAATAAATCCATGCCAGTCACGCCCTCATGGACCAATTGGACTACTGATGTCTACTACGCAACCTTCTTCTTGTAGATGTTATTGGGCCTCCAAGTGCAGAGGTTTGTAGGACAGTAGCAAATTTCCCTCAAGTGGATGAGCTAAGGTTTATCAATCCGTGAGAGGCGTAGGATGAAGATGGTCTCTCTCAAACAACCCTGCAACCAAATAACAAAGAGTCTCTTGTGTCCCCAACACACCCAATACAACGGTAAATTGTATAGGTGCACTAGTTCGGCGAAGAGATGGTGATAGAAGTGCAATATGGATGGTAGATATAAGTTTTTGTAATCTGAAATTATAAAAACAGCAAGGTAACTAATGATAAAAGTGAGCAAAAACGGTATTGCAATGCTTCGAAACAAGGCCTAGGGTTCAAACTTTCACTAGTGCAAGTTCTCTCTACAATAATAACATAATTGGATCATATAACTATCCCTCAACATGCAACAAAGAGTCACTCCAAAGTCACTAATAGCGGAGAACAAACGAAGAGATTATTGTAGGGTACGAAACCACCTCAAAGTTATTCTTTCCAATCAATCTATTGGGCTATTCCTATAAGTGTGACAAACAGCCCTAGAGTTCGTAGTAAAATAACATCTTAAGACACAAATCAACCAAAACCCTAATGTCACCTCAAGTATCTGTGGGTTTGATTATACGACATGCAGCACACAATCTCAGATTCATCTATTCAACCAACACAAAGAACTTCATAGAGTGCCCCAAAGTTTCTACCGGAGAGTCAAGACGAAAACGTGTGCCAACCCCTATGCATAAGTTCACAAGGTCACTGAACCCGCAAGTTGATCACCAAAACATACATCAAGTGAATCACGTGATATCCCATTGTCACCACAGATAAGCACATGCAAGACATACATCAAGTGTTCTCAAATCCTTAAAGACTCAATCCGATAAGATAAGTTTCAAAGGGAAAACTCAATCCATTACAAGAGAGTAGAGGGGGAGAAACATCATATGATCCAACTATAATAGCAAAGCTCGCGATACATCAAGATCGTGCCAAATCAAGAACACGAGAGAGAGAGAGAGAGAGAGAGAGAGATCAAACACAGAGCTACTGGTACATACCCTCAGCCCCGAGGGTGAACTACTCGCTACTCGTCATGGAGAGCGCCGAGATGATGAAGATGGCCACCGGTGATGCATTCCCCCTCCGGCTGGGTGCCGGAACGGGCTCCTGAGAGGTTTTTGGTGGCTAAAGAGGCTTGCGGCGGCGGAACTCCCGATCTAGGTTATTTTCTGGAGGTTTGGGTATTTATAGGAGGGTTTGGCATCGAGAACAAGTCAGGAGGACCCACAGAGAGTCCACGAGGCACAAGGGCGCACCCCAGGGGGGTGGGGGCGCCCTCCACCCTTGTGGGCCCCACGGGCCTCCTCTCCGATAACTCTTTGTTCCAGTATTTTTTATATTTTCCAGAAAAAATCTCCGTTGATTTTCAGCACATTCCGAGAACTTTTATTTCTACACAAAAACAACACCATAGTAGTTCTACTGAAAACATCATCAGTCCGGGTTAGTTCTAACCAAATCATACCAAAATCATGTAAAAATATTGTAAACATGGCATGAATACATCAAAACTTATAGATACGTTGGAGACGTATCAACTACTCGCTCGACTAGCATGTTCTCCTCTACTTTCTCCGATGCAGACACGATCAATGAAGAAGGTTGCTGGACTCGATCTAGGGTGAAGGAAGGAAGACCGGTCGACTGACCGGGGGTCAGAATATCTTGGCAATAGAACCAGTCGACTGCCATCCCCTAACCGACTCGGGAAATGTCATAGGAGGAAAAGTGCTCCTAACCCTCATTTGGATCCCTAAACCCCCGCACATTTGAATCACGTGCGTCCTCTCGTCAGTCGGATTGGCCTTCTTCACAGATTGGGAACGGCAAGTGAAGATATGTTTGAATAGACCCCAATGCGGTCTACAACCCAAGAAGTTTTCACACAGAGAAACATATGCAGCAAGGTATCTGATAGTGTTGGCAGAGAAATGGTGAAGTTGGGCACTGAAAAAGTTCAGGAAACCCCAGAAGAAAGGATTTGGAGGCAGAGAGAAACCACGGTCGACATGGGTTGCGAGGAGGACGCACTCAGCCTCCCATGGCTGAGGCTCAATCTCGTCCCCTGGCAGCCTGCAAGACCCGTCGGTGATCAAGCCCGCGGCAGCCAGATCCTCCGGATCTTCTTTTTGGAGCGTGGACCAAATCCAGTCCCCCTGGATCCAGCCAGGCGGCTATCCGGACCACGACGACGACCCCCGACTCGTCTTCTTGCCCTTTGCCGTCGTCGTCACCTTCTTTGCACACTCCAGGGCCACCGTCTTGTCCTTGACCATTGCGGCGGATTACGCACGGGCGGGGCAGCGGTGTAGAGAGTGGAGGAGGACGCAGTGGAGAAGCAGAGGAAGAGCAAGGGGAATGGGGCGCACTGTGCAAATGCATCGGCCTCGACGCCTATTATGAACCCGCTTCCGAGTGGTTGACGCGTGGGCCCGAGCAATCCTATCAAATCCTGCAACAGTTGCGCGCCCGATGTGTGGCGAAATAGGTGGTGCAAGAATCGACGCGCCCCTGTCTATCCATCCCGTTTACTGCGGTGCGCTCTACCTCGAGCGCTTTCCCAAAGTTATGAATCCCGTGAGATCCAGGAACCGCAATAACCAATCGCACCGAAGATTTCGCACCATATCAACACTCGAAGACTTCTAATACAAGTTCATTCGACGACCACTGAATCGATCAAGGCGACTAAAATGAATTCGAAGTTTCAACATGATTCTCGAACTCAGTAAGAATGCCTATGAGGCACAAGAGTCAGGACAGGATCAACTTCAATTCTCTTTTCACTCAGACCTCAATCCATTCGGGGGCTAATGACGATGCCATGGACCTAGGGTAGGGTCATAGGCCTGACCTATACGCCCTACCCAAGGTCACTACCCTAGAATCAAGGACATTCAAAGTATGGCGAGAGACACCGACTGAAGTAACCATGGAGTGCAATCCACTCGACCAGTTACCCCACTCGGATACCCCCAATTTCACTCGACCAAGATGAAGTCATTCGACCATACAAGAAACCACTTGGAGTACAGAAGACCTAGAGTCACTCAGGATGGCAACGGTTAAGCATTCACTCCGTAGTCTTAAAGATCATTAATAGCACTTTATACCTAGCATTACCAGTAATGCCCTATCTTAATGTACATTGAACCCTGTAACGGGGGACAGCTGGGGTCCTGGTGCACTCTATATAAGCCATCCCCCTCCTCTCGGACAAGGGTTTGCACCCCCTGTAACACACACCCATATTCCAGTCGGCTGCCTCAGGGCAGCGAGATGTAGGGCTTTTACCTCCTCCGAGAGGGGCCTGAACTCGTAAACTCATGTGTACAACCTCGTCGTAGCTAGGGCCTTGCCACCTCATATGTAATCCCTACTGTCGGTGTCAAAACCGGCGGATCTCGGGTAGGGGGTCCCGAACTGTGCGCCTAGGCGGATGGTAATAGGAGACAAGGGACACGATGTTTTTACCCAGGTTCGGGCCCTGTCGATGGAGGTAAAACCCTACTCCTGCTTGAATAATATTGATGATATGGGTAGTACAAGAGTAGATCTACCACGAGATCAGAGAGGCTAAACCCTAGAAGCTAGCCTATGGTATGATTGTTGTTCGTCCTACGGACTAAAACCCTGCGGTTTATATAGACACCGGAGAGGGCTAGGGTTACACAGAGTCGGTTACAATGGTAGGAGATCTACATATCCGTATCGCCAAGCTTGCCTTCCACGCCAAGGAAAGTCCCATCCGGACACGGGGAGGAGTCTTCAATCTTGTATCTTCATAGTCTAGGAGTCCGGCCAAAGATGATAGTTCGGCTATCCGGACACCCCCTAGTCCAGGACTCCCTCAGTAGCCCCTGAACCAGGCTTCAATGACGACGAGTCCGACGCGCATATTGTCTTCGGCATTGCAAGGCGGGTTCCTCCTCCGAATACTTCATAGAAGATTTTGAACACAAGGATAGTGTCCGGCTCTGCAAAATAAGTTCCACATACCACCGTAGAGAGAATAATATTTACACAAGTTCAATCTGCTGACGTATTTCGTGGCGTGACATCACACCACGGCCAAGCCCTTATTCGAATCGTTTTAACTGTCCCACCTTAGCGCGTTTAGCGAAGCGGTTTCCTTGGCACGTCTTGTCAAAGCAGAGATCATGTCCCCTTATTTCGGGATTCTCATCAATACGGGCGTGGGTAACCCAACCGCACCATTGATTATGGCGCTTGGGAGATAAGCGAGTTTTACCAGGCTAGTGGGGACGCATAGTTTCGTCCGTCCATATAAGGGGATAGGATCCACCTTTTTACCTACGTCTTCTTCCTCCTTTACTTATCCATTTCTGCATACTCGAGCTCCAGCGCCCAAGTCCGCATAGCTCGCCTCAACCTTCCCCAGCCATGTCCGGAGTGGGAGGCAAGTGGATGGCCTCCTCCGTCACGGAGGGGCACATCAAGAGGCTGCGAAAGGCCGGATACTTGTCCAGCGACATTGCGCATCGGCTCCCCGACAAGGGGCAGCTCATCCCTACCCCCGGGCCCCATGAGAGGGTGGTGTTCCTCACCCACTTCCTCCGTGGACTAGGTTTTCCACTTCACCCATTTGTCCGGGGGCTCATGTTCTACTATGGCCTGGATTTCCATGATCTGGCCCTGAATTTCATCCTCAACATCTCGGCGTTCATCGTCGTGTGCGAGGCCTTCCTCTGCATCTAGCCCCACTTCGGCTTATGGCTGAAGACCTTCAATGTCAAGCCGAAGGTAGTGGGTGGCCGCCAAGCGGAGTGCAACGTCCTATGGCTCGAGGGCTCCTTTGTGGAGACCATAAAGGGGTGGCAATCGGGGTGGTTTTACATCACCGAGCCGCGTGACCCTGAATGGGCAGTGGCCCCCGAATTCAGATCTGGCATCCCCACACGGCTCACCTCCTGGAAAGAGAAGGGCCTATCATGGGGTGATTCGGAGGAGCTGACCGGACTCCAATCCTGCGTCCAAACCTTGGTGAACAAGAAGCTCAAGCTTGTCAACATAGTCCAGGTCATGCTCATCCGCCGGATCCTCCCGTGCCAACAACGGGCTTTCAACTTGTGGGAGTTTGATCTAGCACAACACCAGACCTTGAGCAGGCTCTTCGACACAACGTACGAAGACGCTTGGAATGTGCTGTTCAAGGGCGCCGAGGCCCCCATATCCGCTACCGAAGATCGCGGATTCAGCTCGCAGCGTCAAGCCGGCAAGGTAAGCTATTTTACCCATTACGGGACGCTTGTTGTTCATAGTTTGACTCTATGCGGAATCTAAACTCCCTTTACCTTTGATAGGCCTGGCAAAAGACGTCCGGGCAGGTTAACTGTCCGGCTCCCTTGCCAGAAGACCCAGCAGACGCCCAATTATTGGGGTTGCTGGCTCCGGCGCCTTACATGGTGCCAGAGAAGAAGGCCAAGAAGAAGGCCACGAGAACTTGGAGGAGTTCCCGGCGCCAGGTGTTATCGGACTCGTCGTCCAATGACTCCGAGGCGGACTCCTCCCGCGAAGACGAGGAGGAGAAAAAAGAGGCCTCTCCCCCAGCGGGGGGAGAGAAGAAAAGGAAGGCTTCCCCAACGGGGGAGGCCGAAGGGTCCAAGAAGGGAAGGACCCTCCCCCCGGACTGCTCCACCAACGCCGACGACGATGAAGAGGAGTGGCCACCAAGGACTAAGCCCCTGGCGACTTCGTAAGTGTCCGGATACCAGAATAACCCATGGTGTTTCATTTGTTGCATAGAATCTCTTAACGCCGAATATAACCCTACAGCCCGCCCAAGGACGGGCTCGACACTTCAACGAGCGGCTCCCTGGCGCCATCGGACGTGGATAGCACTTCACGTCCGGCCGTCTCCTCTCCTCGCGCTGCGGATGACGCTGAGGTGGGGTCCCAAAAGGGGCCCAGCCAGGAGGAGGAGGTTCCAGAGGTGCCGCAGGGCAACCTCCCGGACTTTGGGCACGAGGGGTATCAACCCCTAAAGGGTTCTGAGTTCGGCCCTGGGCCGAACTCCGCACCGGAACCTTTAGTGGTTCCGAAGTCCGGCGGGTGGCCCCTCCGTAAGAAGGGCGAGATTGCGACGTCGGTGACCTCCGTCCAACCGGAGGCGCCGGATAATTTGCTGGAGGCGCTTAACGGCGCCTCCATCGACGAGGAGCACCGCACTGTTATGAGTGCGGTGATCCAGAAAGTTCAGTCTGCCAGGGGTGGGCTGACTGAAGCCTGTACCAGCCTTCTAACAGGCTTTGAGGTATGTAATTAAGATATGTAAAAATAGTACCGCATAGACAGTAGCCCCTGATGCTCAGTTTGGTGTTCGGAAAGAAAAGCCGAACTGAGGATCTAAAAATATATACACAGGAGTCTAACATGAGCATGTCAATATGGGAATGCAGGCTGCGCTGCTGACCTCTGCCGCACTGACTGCAGAGGTCAATGTATTGAAGCAGAGCCTCGAGCGGTCCGAGAACGGGCTCGGCCGTGCCAAGAAGCAGCTCGAGGACAAGGAAGGTAAGTAATACCTTATAGAAAGGATTTGGTTGCAAAAAATGGCAGGAATAACATGAGTGTTGCAGGGGCCACGAACGAGGTGGCGACCCGGAAGGAAGCGGTGTCCAAGGCTGAAAGCAATGCGGTTGCGGAATGCACCGAGCGAGAGAAGCAGGAGGCGCGGGTGGCGGAGGTGCGACAAGAGCTCCAGGCTCTCGTGGAAAAACACGAGAGTTTGGAGCGTGACTCGAAGACTCGAGAGTCCGAGCTCGCCTCGGCTCTTGAGAGTGCCAAAGCCGCTAAGGCCGAAGCCCAAAAAGCCCTCCAGGAAATTGAGGCAATAAAGAAGATAGCGGCGGGTAAGGCATTCTTCATGCAAAGCAAGCACGTGAAAGTGAATTACTTGTTACGTACCCGAATGCGGAGCTCTCCAGGAGCATTCGCAGATCTGCCCCGCAGTGTGTCCGACGCTGCCGCATTTTACCGGGCTGAGGAAGGGAGCTCGACGGAGAAGGTATTCTGGTCTCAGTATGCTGAGGCCGGACACCCGGTGCCCTTGAGCGACTAGCTGAAGCAGCTGGTCGAGCTCCATAAGGTGGCCAAACAGGCCATGAAGGGCCTCATAGCTCGGCTGTGGCCGAAGGAGGCCATGCCTGGGAGCTACTTCGGGCTGGTGCGGTGGCTAGTGGACGCATGTCCATGGATTGAAGTCGTCAAGCGCTCCGTCTGCATCGAAGGTGCCCGTAGGGCCCTTGCCCATGCTAAAGTGCACTGGGGCAAGATGGATGCTGAGAAGCTTGTGACGGACGCTCCACCGCCGGGCAGGGAGTATCGCAAGCCCGAGATGTATTATGAGAACGTCCTGAAGGGTGCCCGCCTTATAGAGGGTGAATGCTCCAAAGATGTAATTTTTGAGTAGACTCGCATTTGTTATCCTGTGCGCTGAAAACTTTGTTCATATGCGCTAAGCAATGCTTTTTAATTTAAAATATTACCTTCTGTGCGGCCGTTTATCAAATTTGAGACATGGCAAGTCGTTGGCTTCAGCCCCCATGCCACGAGTGCTGGGGTGTTCGGGATAAACTTGAGCGCTCTTGTTCCCATTTTTGGGTCCTTCGAGGGAGGCGCTCAACACAACGAACGAGGCAACCGGACTTATAATGCTTGAACACTCCCACTTAGCCATAGAATTCTATAATTTTAAATTTCGGCGAAGCCCCTAGTGTTCGGAAGACCGAATTCGGGGCGCTATCTACGCCTGGGCCGGACAAAGCCGGCTCCTCGCTCTAAGCGGCATAAGTCTTTAGGGACTCGAAAAACCTCTCGAACAGCGACTGGCTCTCGCCCTATCATGACGATCAGTTTTACCTTTCTCCACTGAGGTGCTCAACCCAGCTCAACTGGGGCACAATCGCAGTGGTTCTTCCAGCGCTACCTTAGCCGATATAACGGAACGTAAGGTACCAAAACATGGGAGCCGGGCAAACCCAACTATTGACCCAAGACATGATTCGGAGCCGATGCATATAATGCTATAAGTTCGGGGTGCCGCACTTGTGAAAGTGTTCGGACTTATCACACCATATTTTGGGGAACTTAATCCCCTGGTGTATTTGGCCATACCAAAGCGTACGGATGCAACATGTCATAAGTGAACATAGATAGAAACAAGAATGCAATAATAGGCAAAAAGCGATGCATTGTTTATTCAAAAAATACTGCAATGAAAGCAGAACGATGCAAATAGTGCGATAAGCAAGGGATGGGACTATTTAACATGTCCCCCTCCAGGGGTAGGCTGCGGGATGGTATGTAAAACAGGTATACTGCTCGTAATAGAGACCACCTGGACACTCGACGTAGCTTTTCTGCTTCCCTGGCTGTTGCATCGTGAGTTCGGGAGGTCTACTGCCGGGCAGGGCTTCTGAAAAATGGAGTCCTGCGAATAAGAAAAAAAAGAATGACACAATTGGGAGCCCCTGGTGCGGTTGAGCCGCTCTCCGGGCATGCTGTGGCCGTGCCCCTACCCCTATGCCCATGGTATCTCCAGAGCGTAGTTATGTACGCGTGGTACTGGTCTCGCGATTTCGCGAGGGCTGGGGTTGGGGCCGCATTGCTACGCGTGCTCGGAACGTGCCAGGTGGTCTTGTTGTAGGTTACTCCGGGAGCGCTTGATGGTGTCCAGCCGCTTAACAGCCGAACTCGAGAATTGCCTTAAGAGGCTGCTTTGTACTTCCGCCGCGAGAGCCGCTGTATGCTCCTCCGTTCGGAGAGAGCGTTCGGTGTTTCCGTTGACCGTAATGACTCCTCGAGGGCCTGGCATCTTGAGCTTGAGGTATGCGTAGTGCGGCACCGCATTGAACTTTGCAAATGCGGTTCGTCCGAGCAGTGCATGATAGCCGCTGCGGAACGGGACTATGTCGAAGATTAACTCCTCGCTTCGGAAGTTATCCGGGGATCCGAAGACCACTTCAAGTGTAACTGAGCCTGTACAGTTGGCCTCTACACCTGGTATGACGCCTTTGAAGGTCGTCTTTGTGGGTTTAATCCTTGAGGGGTCTATGCCCATCTTGCGCACTGTATCCTGATAAAGCAGGTTCAGGCTGCTGCCGCCGTCCATCAGGACTCTAGTGAGGTGAAATCCGTCGACGATTGGGTCTAGAACCAATGCGGCGAATCCGCCATGGCGGATGCTAGTGGGGTGGTCCCTTCGATCAAAAGTGATCGGGCAGGAGGACCACGGATTGAACTTTGGGGCGACTGGCTCCATCGCATATACGTCCCTGAGTGCACGCTTCCGCTCCCTTTTGGGTATGTGGGTTGCGTATATCATGTTCACCGTCCGCACTTGTGGGGGGAAACCCTTCTGTCCTCTATTGTTCGGCGGCCGGGTCTCCTCCTCGTCATCGCTATGCAGCCCCTTGTCATTGTTTTCGGCAGTTAACTTGCCTGCCTGCTTGAACACCCAACAATCCCTGTTGGTGTGATTGGCTGGCTTTTCGGGGGTGCCGTGTATCTGGCACGAGCGATCGAGTATTCGGTCCAAATTGGACGGGCCCGGAGTATTTCTTTTGAATGGCTTTTTCCGCTGACCGGGTTTAGAGCCTCTGAATCCGGCATTGACTGCCGTATCCTCAGTATTGTCGCCATTAATGCGGCGCTTGTGCTTGTTGCGACGCGACCTGCCGTTGGTGTCCTTGGTATCCGAATTACCAGGGCTCTTGGTCATGTTGTTACTACGAGCTAGCCAGCTATCCTCTCCCGCGCAGAAGCGGGTCATGAGTGTTGTGAGGGCTGCCATGGATTTCGGCTTTTCCTGTCCTAGGTGCCGGGCAAGCCACTCGTCGCGGATGTTGTGTTTGAAGGCTGCAAGGGCCTCTGCATCCGGACAGTCGACGATTTGATTTTTCTTGGTTAGGAACCGTGTCCAGAATTGTCTGGCCGATTCTTCTGGCTGCTGAATTATGTGGCTTAGGTCATCGGCGTCTGGTGGTCGCACATAAGTGCCCTGGAAGTTGTCGAGGAATGCGGCTTCCAGGTCTTCCCAACAACTGATTGACTCTGCTGGCAAGCTGTTAAGCCAATGTCGCGCTGGTCCTTTAAGCTTGAGTGGGAGGTATTTGATGGCGTGTAGATCATCACCGCGGGCCATGTGGATATGGAGGAGATAGTCCTCGATCCAGACCGCCGGATCTGTTGTGCCATCGTATGATTCAATGTTTACGGGTTTGAAACCCTCAGGGATTTGATGATCCATCACTTCGTCTGTCAAGCATAGTGGGTGTGCGGAGCCTCTGTATTGGGCTATATCACGACGCTGCTCAAACAAGCTTTGTCTACTGTGTTCGGCCCGGCCGGAATTGCTGTATCCGGCGTGACGGTTATCATCACGTATCGTGGGGCGCCCACGCGATCCGTAGATCGATCTTGTTTGCCTTGCCTTGTCCTCGAGTATATCCCGTAGGTCTGGCGCATTTTCCCGTGCCTTGGTATTTTTTGAGCGGCGCCGGGGTGCGGCTTGAGTGTAGGGCCGAGAGGCCTCTCTGTCGCGGCCACGAGGTGGCCGGTCGGCCGTATTATGCGCTGGTGATGTAGGTTTAGGTGCTTCCTCCTCTAATCGGGGTAGCAGCCTGCGTTTTGGGTAGCTCTTGGAGGGGCGTTCGAGTTCATACTCTTCGGCCGCAAGGACTTCAGTCCATCTGTCGGCTAGCAAGTCTTGGTCAGCTCTAAGCTGTTGCTGCTTTTTCTTGAGGCTGCTTGCCGTGGCCATAAGCCTGCGTTTGAAACGCTCTTGTTCGACGGGATCCTCAGGCACGACAAATTCGTCGTCGTCGAGGCTTGCCTCGTCTTCGGAGGGAGGCATATAATTATCGTCCTCTACCTCTCTGTCTGCCGCTCTCTCATGAGGGCTGGCTTCTCCATCCTCCTGCGCTGAATCCTGCTGGAGGGGGTTGTCTTCGGCACTGTCCGGGGTGTTATTGTCTCCGGTGCCGGAATCTCCATTTTTGCTGTGGCGGGATTTAGAGCGGCGCCGCTGACGCCGGCGCTTAGGCTGTTTCTTGGAGGGGTCGTCCTCCGTTGTTCCATCGCCATTCCCATCCTTTGGGATGTCCACCATGTAAATGTCGTATGACGAGGTGGCCTTCCAGTGCCCTGTAGGCGCTGGTTCTTGGTCGTCTCCTGCATCGTCGTCCATACCGTCGATGTCTTCGGAGTCGAAGTCTAGCATGTCGGTTAAGTCATCGACAGTGGCTACGAAGTGGGTGGTGGGTGGGCTTTGAATTTCTTCGTCGTCTGCATCCCAACCGTCCTGACCATAATCCGGCCAGGGCTCTCCTGATAAAGAGAGACACTTTAGCGAATTCAGGATGTCGCCAAAGGGCGAGTGCTGAAAGATGTCCGCAGCGGTGAACTCCATGATCGGCGCCCAATCGGATTCGATTGGCAGGGGCGCGGAAGGTTCGGAGTCCGGAGAGGAGTCCGGCACCTTGGAGTCACGAGCTTCACAAAGGACAGGGTTGGTATTCGGCTCTATCGCCGTAGAGGTAGCAGCCCCCGAGGCGGTGTCCAGCCACCCGTCCTCGATCGGCGCAGTCGGCTCCGAGCTAAGGGTCGGAGCGGACACTTGTGCGGCCTCCAGGGCACTGTCCGGCAGCAGAGCTAGATCATGCCCATCGTGACAGTGCGGCGCGCTTGGCTGTGGCTCGAACCCGTCGAAGATCAAGTCTCCGCGGACGTCAGCCGTATAGTTCAAACTTCCAAATCTGACCTGATGGCCAGGGGCGTAGCTTTCAATCTGCTCCAGATGGCCAAGCGAGTTGGCCCGCAGTGCAAAGCCGCCGAATACGAAGATCTGTCCGGGGAGAAAAGTCTCACCCTAGACCGCGTCGTTGTTGATGATCGAAGGAGCCATCGGGCCTAAAGGTGACGACACAGAGGAACTCTCAATGAAAGCACCAATGTCGGTGTCAAAACCGGCGGATCTCGGGTAGGGGGTCCCGAACTGTGCGTCTAGGCGGATGGTAACAGGAGACAAGGGACACGATGTTTTTACCCAGGTTCGGGCCCTCTCGATGGAGGTAAAACCCTACTCCTGCTTGATTAATGTTGATGATATGGGTAGTACAAGAGTAGATCTACCACGAGATCAGAGAGGCTAAACCCTAGAAGCTAGCCTATGGTATGATTGTTGTTCGTCCTACGGACTAAAACCCTCTGGTTTATATAGACACCGGAGAGGGCTAGGGTTACACAGAATCAGTTACAATGGTAGGAGATCTACATATCCGTATCGCCAAGCTTGCCTTCCACGCCAAGGAAAGTCCCATTCGGACAAGGGACAGAGTCTTCAATCTTGTATCTTCATAGTCTAGGAGTCCGGCCAAAGATGATAGTTCGGTTATCCGGACACCCCCTAGTCCAGGACTCCCTCACCTACTCTTACTGTCAGACTTAGTACCATGACAGGTGCCACCTCCCGTGGCTGCCCTCTCCTCTCCACAAAAGCCCGTGTGGCCCATTAAGTTTACCGTGGGGGTTTCCGGTAACCTCCCAGTACTCCGAAAAATCCCCGAAGCTCTTCTGAACTATTCCGGTGTCCGTATATAACCTTCCAATATATCAATCTTTACATGTCGACCATTTCAAGACTCCTCGTCATGTCCATGATCTCATCCGGGACTTCGAACAACCTTCGGTCACCAAAACACATAACTCATATAATACCAATCGTCATCGAATGTTAAGCGTGCGGACCCTACGGGTTCGAGAACTATGTAGACATGACCGAGGCACCTCTCTGGTCAATAACCAATAGCGGAACCTGTATGCTTATATTTGTTCCCACATATTCTACGAAGATATTTATCGGTCGAACCGCAATGTCAATATAGTTATTCCCTTTGTCATCGGTATGTTACTTGCCCGAGATTCGATCATCAGTATCTTCATACCTAGTTCAATCTCGTTACCGGCAAGTCTCTTTACTAGTTCCATAGTGCATCATCTCGTAACTAACTCATTAGTCACATTGCTTGCAAGGCTTTATATGATGTGCATTAGTGAGAGGGCCCAGAGATACCTCTCCGATACTCGGAGTGACAAATGCTTATCTTGATCTATGCCAACCCAACAAACACCTTCGGAGATACCTATAGAGCATCTTTATAATCACCCAGTTACGTTGCGACGTTTGATAGCACACAAGGCATTCCGCCAGTGTCTAGGAGTGGCATAATCTCATAGTCGGTGGAATACATATATGACATGAAGAAAGCAGTAGCAATAAAACTGAAGATCATTATGCTAAGGTAACGGATGGGTCTTGTCCATCACATCATTCTCCTAATGATGTGATCCCGTTCATCAAATGACAAAACATGTCCATGGCTAGGAAACTTAACCATCTTTGATCAACGAGCTAGTAAAGACACGGTGTTTTGTCTATGTATTGCCGATTCCCGATTAATCTCTAATCCCTAGCTGAACGAGACGATAATGATAAGCGATATCCTCAACATTGGGTGTGATCATGTTTTGCTTGTGAGAGAAGTTTAGTCAACGGATCTGCAACATTCAGATCCGTATGTATTTGCAAATCTCTATGTCTCCCTCCTTGACCAAATCTCGGATGGAGTTGAAGCATGTCTTGATGTTTTTGGTCTTTTTGTGAAATCTGGAATCCTTCGCCGAGGCAATTGCTCCAATATTGTCACAAAAGATTTTCGTTGGACCCTATGCACTAGGTATTACACCTAGATTGGATATGAATTCCTTTATCCAGACTCCTTCATTTGCTGCTTACGAAGCAGCTATGTACTCCGCTTCACACATAGATCTCGCCATGACGCTCTGCTTGGAACTGCACCAACTGACAGCTCCACCATTCAGAAAAAATACATATCTGGATTGTGACTTAGAGTCATCCGGATCAGTGTCAAAGCTAGCGTCGACGTAACCATTTACGACAAGCTATTTGTCACCTCCATAAATGAGAAACATATCCCTAGTCCTTTTCAGGTACTTCAGGATGTTCTCGACCGCTGTCCAGTGATCCACAACTAGATTACTTTGGTACCTCCCTGCTAAACCTATAGCAAGTCACACATCAGGTTTGGTACATAGCATAGCATAGATGATAGAACCTATGGCTGAAGCATAGGGAATGACTTTCATTTTCTCTCTATCTTATGAAGTTGTCGGGCATTGAGTCTGACTCAACTTCACACCTTGTAGCACAGGCAAGAACCCTTTCTTTGAGTGATCCATTTTGAACTTCTTCAAAACTTTATCAAGGTATGTGCTTTGTGAAAGTCTTATCAAGCGTCTTGATCTATCTCTATAGATCTTGATGCCCAATATGTAAGCAACTTCACCGAGGTCTTTCATTGAAAAACTTTTATTCAAGTATCCTTTTATGCTATCCAGAAATTCTACATCGTTTCCAATCAACAATATGTCAACCACATATAATATTAGAAATGCTATAGAGCTCCCACTCACTTTCTTGTAAATACAGGCTTCTCCAAAAGTCTGTATAAAACCATATGCTTTGATCACCTCAGCTCATCAAAGCGTATATTCCAACTCCGAAGTGCTTGCACCAGTCCATAAATGGATCGCTGGAGCTTGCACACTTTGTTAGCACCTTTAGGATTGACAAAATCTTCTGGTTGCATCATATACAACTCTTCTTCAAGAAATCCATTAAGGAATCCAGTTCTAACATCCATTTGCCAGATTTCATAATCATAAAATGTGGAATTGGTAACATGATTCAGACAGACTTAAGCATAGCTACGGGTGAGAATGTCTCATTGTAGTCAACTCCTTTAACTTGTCGAAAACCCTTTGCAACAAGTCGAGATTTATGGACAGTAACATTACCATCAGCGTCAGTCTTCTTCTTGAAATCCATTTATTCTCTATGGGTCGCCGATCATCGGGCAGATCCACCAAATACCACACTTTGTTCTCATACATGGATCCTATCTCAGATTTCATGGCCTCAAGCCATTTATCGGAATCTGGGCTCATCATAGTTTCTTCATAGTTCGTATGTTCGTCATGGTCTAGTAACATGACTTCCAAAACAGGATTACCGTACCACTCTGGTGCGGATCGTGATCTTCCAGACCTATGAGGTTCTGTAGTAACTTGATTTGAAGTTTCATGATCTCTATCATTAGCTTCCTCTTCAATTGGTGTAGGCATCACGTGAACAGATTTCTCGGATGAGCTACTTTCCAAATTGAGAGCAGGTACAATTACCTCATCAAGTTCTACTTTCCTCCCACTCACTTCTTTCGAGAGAAATTCCTTCTCTAGAAAGGTTCCATTCTTAGCAACAAAAATCTTGCCTTCGGACTCGTGGTAGAAGTTGTACCCAATTGTTTCTTTAGGGTAACCTATGAAGACACATTTCTCTGACTTGGGTTCGAGCTTATCGGGCTGAAGCCTTTTGACATAAGCATCGCATCCCCAAACTTTAAGAAACGAGAGCTTAGGTTTGTTGCCAAACCACAGTTCATATGGTGTCGTCTCAATGGATTTTGACAGTGCCCTGTTTAAAGTGAATGCAGCTGTCTCTAATGCCTAACCCCAAAACGATAGTGGTAAATCGGTAAGAGACATCATAGATCGCACATATCCAATAAAGTGCAGTTACGACGTTCAGACACACCATTACGCTGTGGTGTTCCAGGTGGTTTAGTTGTAAAACTATTCCACATTGTTTTAAATGAAGGCCAAACTCATAACTCAAATATTCTCCTCCACGATCAGAACATAGAAACTTTATTTTCTTGTTACGATGATTCTCCACTTCACTCTGAAATTCTTTGAACTTTTTGAATGTTTCAGACTTGTGTTTCATTAAGAAGATATACCCATATCTGCTCAAATCATCTGTGAAGGTCAGAAAATAACGATATCCGCCACGAGCATCAAAACTCATTGGACCGCATACATCAGTATGTATTATTTCCAATAAGTCACTAGATCGTTCCATTGTTCCGGAGAATGGAGTTTTAGTCATCTTTCCCATAAGGGATGGTTCGCAAGTATCAAATGATTCATAATCAAGTGATTCCAAAAGTCCATCTTTATGGAGTTTCTTCATGC
This sequence comes from Triticum aestivum, assembly GCF_018294505.1. Classification (NCBI taxonomy): domain Eukaryota; kingdom Viridiplantae; phylum Streptophyta; class Magnoliopsida; order Poales; family Poaceae; genus Triticum; species Triticum aestivum. The sequence continues at coordinate 405,495,694 of NC_057798.1, forward strand.
GCTTTACACCGATATGACCCAAACGGCAGTGCCACAAATAAGTTGCACTATCATTATCAACTTTGCATCTTTTGGCATCAATATTATGAATATGTGTATCATCGTGATCAAGATTCAACACAAATAGACCACTCTTGAAGGGTGCATGACCATAAAAGATATTACTCATATAAATAGAACAACCATTATTCTCTGATTTAAATGAATAACCGTCTCGCACTAAACAAGATCTAGATATAATGTTTATGCTCAACGCCGGCACCAAATAATAATTATTCAGGTCTAAAACTAATCCCGAAGCTATTTGTAGAGGTAGCGTGTTGACGTCGATCACATCAACCTTGGAACCATTTCTGACGCGCATCGTCACCTCGTCCTTAGCCAATCTTCGTTTAACCCGTAGTCCCTGCTTCGAGTTATAAATATGAGCAACCGAACCGGTATCAAATACCCAGGCACTACTACAAGAATTAGTAAGGTACACATCAATAACATGTATATCAAATATACCTTTGTTCACCTTGCCATCCTTCTTATCCACCAAATACTTGGGGCAGTTCCGCTTCCAGTGACCAGTCCCTTTGCAGTAGAAGCACTCAGTTTCAGGCTTGGGTCCAAACTTGGGTTTCTTCCCGGGAGTGACAACTTGCTTGTCAGTCTTTTTGAAGTTCCCCTTCTTTTTACCCTTGCCCTTTTTCTTGAAACTAGTGGTCTTGTTAACCATCAACACTTGATGCTCCTTCTTGATTTCTACCTCCACAGCCTTTAGCATCGCGAAGAGCTCGGGAATAGTCTTATTCATCCCTTGCATATTGTAGTTCATCACGAAGCCTTTGTAGCTTCGTGGCAGTGATTGAAGAACTCTGTCAATGACACAATCATCTGGAAGATTAACTCCCAGCAGAGTCAAGTGATTATGGTACCCAGACATTGTGAGTATGTGCTCACTAACAGAACTATTCTCCTCCATCTTGCAGCTATAGAACTTGTTGGAGACTTCATCTCTCTCAACTCAGGAATTTGCTTGAAATATTAACTTCAACTCCTGGACCATCTCATATGGTCCATGACATTCAAAATGTCTTTGAAGTCCCGATTCTAAGCCATAAAGCATAGCACACTAAACTAACGAGTAGTCATCAACATGCGACTGCCAGGCATTCACAATGTCTGCAGTTGCTGGGGCAGGTGGCACACCGAGCGGTGCATCAAGAACATAATTCTTCTGTGCAGCAATGAGGATAATCCTCAAGTTACGGACCCAGTCTGTGTAGTTGCTGCCATCATCTTTCAACTTAGCTTTCTCTATGAACGCATTAAAATTCAAAGGAATGGTAGCACGGGCCATTGATCTACAACATAGATATGCAAAAAACTATGAGGACTAAGTTCATGATAAATTAAGTTCAGTTAATCAAATTACTTAAGAACTCAAACTTAGATAGACATCTCTCTAGTCATCTAAATGATACGGGGTCCAAATCAACTAAACCATGTCCGATCATCACGTGAGATGGAGTAGTCTTCAATGGTGAACATCACTATGTTGATCATATCTACTATATGATTCACGTTCGACCTTTCAGTCTCCAGTGTTCCGAGGCCATATCTGTAGATGCTAGGCTCGTCAAGTTTAACCTGAGTATTTTGCGTGTGCAAATTTGCCTTGCACCCATTGTATTTGTACGTAGAGCCTATCACACCCGATTATCACGTGGAGTCTCAACACGAAGAACTTTCGAAATGGTGCATACTCGGCGAGAACACCTATACCTTGAAATTTAGTAAGGGATCATCTTATAATGCTACCGCTGTACTAAGCAAAATAAGATGCATAAAAGATAAACATCACATGCAATCAAAATATGTGACATGATATGGCCATCATCATCTTGTGCTCATGACCTCCATCACCAAAGCAACGTCATGATCTCCATCGTCATTGGCTTGACACCTTGATCTCCATCGTAGCGCTGTGGTCATCTTGCCAACCATTGCTTTTACGACTATCGCTACTGCTTAGTGATAAAGTAAAGCAATTACATGGCGCTTGTATTTCATACAATAAAGCGACAACCATACGGCTCCTGCCAGTTGCCGATAACTTTTACAAAACATGATCATCTCATACAACAATGTATATCACATCATGTCTTGACCATATCATATCACAACATGCCCTGCGAAAACAAGTTAGACGTCCTCTGCTTTGTTGTTGCAAGTTTTACGTGGCTACTACAGGCTTCTAGCATGAACCGTACATACCTATGGCACAAAAACCACAATGGTGATTTATCAAGTTTGTTGTTTTAACCTTCAAAAGGACCGGCTACAGTCAAATTCGATTCAACTAAAGTTGGAGAAATAGACACCCGCCAGTCACCTTTATGCAAAACTAGTTGCATGTCTGTCGGTGGAACAGGTCTCATGAACGTGGTCATGTAAGGTTGGTCTAGGACGCTTCATCCAACAATACCGCCGAATCAAAATAAGACACTGGTGGTAAGCAGTATGATGATAACCTCCCACAACTCTTTGTGTTCTACTCGTGCATATCATCTATGCATAGACCTGGCTCTCATACCACTATTGGGAAACGTAGCATGCAATTTCAAAAAAATTCCTACGCTCATGCCTGATCTATCTAGGAGATGCATAGCAACGATAGGGGGAGAGTCTGTCCATGTACCCTCGTAGACCGAAAGCGGAAGCATTAACTTAACGCGGTTAATGTAGTGGAATGTCTTCTCAAATCAATCGATCAAGTACCGAATGTACGACACCTCCGAGTTATGCACACATTCAGCTCGATGACGTCCCTCGAACTCTTGATCCAGCAGAGTGTCGATAGAGTCGATGAGTTCCATCAACACGACAGTGTGATGACGGTGTTGGTAATGTGATCCATGCAGGGCTTTGCCTAAGCACTACGATGATACTATCGGAGGAGTAAACGATGGAGGGGGGCATGATACGTCTCCAACGTATCTATAATTTTTTATTGTTCCATGCTATTATATTATCTATTTTGGATGTTTAATGGGCATTAATATGCTATTTTATATTATTTTTGGGACTAACCTATTAACTGAGGGGCCAGTGCCAATTTCCGTTTTTTTGCCTATTTTAGAGTTTTGCAGAAAAGGAATACGAAAAGGAGTCCAAACAGAATGAAACCTTCACGATGATCTTTCTTGGACCGAAAGCAAACCAGAAGACTTGGAGATGAAGTCGGAGACGCAACGAGGCAGCCATGAGGCAGGAGGGCCCGCCCAGGGGGGTAGGGCGCGCCCCACCCTCTCGGGCCCCTTGTAGCTCCCCTGACCTTTTCCTTCGCCTATATATACTCGTATACCCTAAGAACATTAAGGGGAGCCACGAAAGCAGTTTTCCACTGCCGCAACCTTCTATACCCGTGAGATCGCATCTAGGGACCTTTTCCGGCGTCCTGCCGAAGGGGGATTCGATCACGGAGGGCTTCTACATCAACACCATTACCTCTCCAATGAAGCGTGAGTAGTTTACCACAGACCTTCGGGTCCATAGTTATTAGCTAGATGGCTTCTTCTCTCTCTTTGATTCTCAATACCATGATCTCCTTGATGTTCTTGGAGATCTATCTGATGTAATACTCTTTTGAGTGTGTTTGCCAAGATCCGATGAATTGTGGATTTATGATCAAGATTATCTATGAATATTATTTGGTTCTTCTCTGAATTCTTATATGCATGACTTGATATCTTTGCAAGTATCTTCAAATTATCAGTTTAGTTTGGCCTACTAGATTGATGTTTCTTGCAATGGGAGAAGTGCTTAGCTTTGGGTTCAATCTTGTGGTGTCCTTTCCCAGTGACAGTAGGGGCAGCAAAGCCACGTATTGTATTGTTGCCATCGAGGAAAACAAGATGGGGTTTTCATCATATTGCTTGACTTAATTCCTCTACATAATGTCATCTTGCTTAATGCTTTACTCCGTTCTTATGAACTTAATACTCTAGATGCATGTTGGATAGCGGTCGATGTGTGGAGTAATAGTAGTAGATGCAGGCAGGAGTCGGTCTACTTGAAAGGGACGTGATGCCTATGTTCATGATCATTGCCTTAGATGTCGTCATAATTATGAGCTCTTCTATCAATTGCTCGGCAATAATTTGTTCACCCAAAGTAATATATGCTATCTTGAGATAAGCCACTAGTGAAACCTATGGCCCCCAGGTCTCTTTTCCATATTTACATCTTGCTAGTTTCCGATCTACTATTTTGCAATCTTTACTTTCCAATCTATAAACCAAAAATACCAAAAATATTTAATTTACCATTTATCTATCTCTATCAGATCTCACTTTTGCGAGTGACTGTGAAGGGATTGATAACCCCTTTATCGTGTTGGTTGCAAGTTGTTGATTGTTTGTACAGGTATTCGGTGACTTTTGCGTTGTCTCCTACTGGATTGATACATTGGTTCTTAAAACTGAGGGAAATACTTATGCTACTTTGTTGCATCACCCTTTCCTCTTCAAGGGAAAACCAACGCAAGCTCAAAAGGTAGCAAGAAGGATTTCTGGCGCTGTTGCCGGGGAGATCTACGCCAAGTCAAGCCATACCAAGTACCCATCTAAACTCTTATCCCTTGCATTACATTATTCGCCATTCGCCTCTCGTTTTCCTCTCACCCACTTCTAAAACGATTTTCGAAAACCTTTGCCTTTTCTTCGCTCCTCTTTTGTTCGTCTCTTTTCTAAAGCTTCTTGAGTGTTCGTGTGTCAGATCGCTTGATTTGCCTTCATGGATAGTCCTCCTATCATTGTCAGTACTCCCGAGGATGAAGTTCTCAATTTTAAACAAAGGGAGGGAGAAAATCTAAAAGATGCTTGGTACAGAATTTGCAATGCTCAAAATAGATCTACTAGAAAGCAATCTACTTCCGTTCTTCTCCGCAATTTTTACGTAGGCGTTACTCCTTGGAATAGATATGTTCTTGACACCATTACTGGAGGGAATATCTTGGGAAGCCATACTTTTGATTCTTATAATGCCATGATAGACTTGTTAGGCCCACCACCTCTTTTGGTCAATGGAACTATTTTAACCTTGGAACATGTGATGCAAAGACTTGATATTATTGAGAATAAAATTGCTACAGTAGAGGTAATCGAAAATTTGAATAAAAACTTTCATAATCAAATTACTCAATATGGATCTAAGGTAGGAGTTATTATAAAGAATTTTAGAGAAAAGGAACCCATAGTTAATGAAAAGATAGATCAAGATTCTACTAGAATTGATAAACTCGAAGATATTATTACCAACTTGGGTTCCACTTTTTCCGCCGTTAAAAATACCTCGAATCCTCCTCCTACAAAGTTGACAAGTTTATGTATGTTCCTAAGAATAAGGATGAACCTTCTAGTAAGGAAAATGAATATCTCAAATCAATAAGTGTTCACCCCAATTTTTTCGATATTATTAAGGAACCTTTTGCCACAAATGAATTTCTCGATTTCTTGCCTAGGAGTTTGATCATTGACAAAACCAAAGAACCTCCTAATTGTTATACATGTTCAATTGAAGAATTGCATACCAAAGATGTCAATATTTAGATCTATTCGTGTTTTTATGCCTAGCTAGGGGCGTTAAACGATAGTGCTTGTTGGGAGGCAACCCAATTTTATTTTTGTTCTTTACTTTTTGCTCCTATTTAGTAATAAATAATATATATATAGACTCTAGTTAGATGTGGTTTTAAGTTTTAATTAGTGTTTGTGCCAAGTAGAACCTTTGGGAAGACTTGGGTGAAAGTTAATGTGATCTTGCTGTAAAAAACAGAAACTTTGTGCTCACCAGAATAGCTGTCATTTTTTATAAAATTGTGATTTTGAGTTGATTATTTTTGAAGAAGATTAATAGACAAATTACTCACATCCATAAATTTATTTAATAATTTTCGAAGTTACATAAGTATTCGAGAGTTACAGATTACTACATACTGTTCTGTTTTTGACAGATTCTGTTTTTAGCGTGTTGTTTGCTTATTTTGATGAATCTATGAGTAGTATCGGGGGGTATGAACCATAGATAAGTTGGAATACATTACACCAATATAAATAAAGAATCATTTCACAATAGTACCTTAAAGTGGTGATTTATTTTCTTATACTAACGGAGCTCATGAGATTTTCTGTTGAAGTTTTGTGTTGTGAAGTTTTCAAGTTTTGGGTAAGGATTTGATGGACTCTGGAATAAGGAGTGGCAAGAGCCTAAGCTTGGGGATGCCCAAGGCACCCCAAGGTAAAATTCAAGTACAACCAAAAGCCTAAGCTTGGGGATACCCCAGAAGGAATCCCCTCTTTCGTCTTTGTCTATCGGTAACTTTACTTGAGGCTATATTTTTATTCACCACATGATATGTGTTTTGCTTGGAGCGTATGATTTGAGTCTTTGCTTTTTAGTTCACCACAATAATAATTTCTTTACACACCTTTTGGGAGAGACATGCATGAATCGTGATTTATTAGAATACTCTATGTGCTTCACTTATATCTTTTGAGCTAGACAATAATTCTCTGGTGCTTCACTTATATCTTTTTAGAGCACAGCGGTGGTTTTATTTTATAGAAATTGTTGAACTCTCATGCTTCACTTATATTATTTTGAGAGTCTTATAGAATAGCATGGTAATTTGTTTTGTTTATAAAATTAGTCCTAATATGGCGGGCATCCAAGATGGATTAACAAAAACTTCCATATAAAGTGCATTGAATACTATGAGAAGTTTGATTCTTTATGTGAGCATTGTCCCATGTGAGGAAAGGATGATGGAGACTATGATTCCCCCACAAGTCGGGATGAGACTCTGGACAAAAAATAAAATAAAATAAAACAGGCCATAAAAAGACAAAATAAAAAAATGAGAGAAAAAGAGAGAAGGGGCAATGTTACTATCCTTTTTTCCACACTTGTGCTTCAAAGTAGCATCATGATAGGGAGTCTCCTATGTTGTCACTTTCATATACTAGTGGGAATTTTCATTATAGAAATTGGCTTGTATATTCCAATGATGGGCTTCCTCAAAGTGCCCTAGGTCTTCGTGAGCGAGAAAGTTGGATGCACACCCACTTAGTTTCTTTTTGAGCTTTCATACACTTATAACTCTAGTGCATCCGTTGCATGGCAATCCCTACTCCCTCACATTGATATCTATTGATGGGCATCTCCATAACTCATTGATATGCCTAGTTGATGTGAGACTATCTTCTCCTTTTTTGTCTTCTCCACAACCACCATTCTATTCCACCTATAGTGCTATGTCCATGGCTCACGCTCATGTATTACGTGAAGATTGAAAAAGTTTGAAATAATTAAAGTATGAAATAATTGCTTGGCTGAAACCGGGGTTGTGCATGATTTAAATATTTTGTGTGATGAAGATAGAGCATAACCAAACTATATGATTTGTTAGGGATAGCTTTCTTTGGCCATGTTATTTTGAGAAGACATGATTGCTTTGTTAGTATGCTTGAAGTATTATTAGTTTTATGTCAATATTAAACTTTTGTCTTGAATCTTTCAGATCTGAACATTCATGCCACAATAAATAAAATTACATGGATAAATATGTTAGGTAGCATTCCACATCAAAAATTCTGTTTTTATCATTTACCTACTCAAGGACAAGTAGGAATTAAGCTTGGGGATGCTTGATATGTCTCGAACGTATCTATAATTTTTGATCATTCCATGCTGTTATATTATCCGTTTTGGATGTTTAATGGGCATTAATATGCTATTTTATATTATTTTTGGGACTAACCTATTAACCGAGGGCCCAGTGCCAGTTTCTGTTTTTTTTTTTGCCTATTTTAGAGTTTCGCAGAAAAGGAATACCAAACGGAGTCCAAACGGAATGAAACCTTCGCAATGATCTTTCTTGGACCGAAAGCAAACCAGAAGACTTGGAGATGAAGTTGGAGATGCAACAAGGCAGCCACGAGGCAGGAGGGCGCGCCCAGGGGGGTAGGGCGCACCCCCCCACCCTTGTGGGCCCCTCGTAGCTCCCCCGACCTTGTTCCTTCACCTATATATACTCTTATACCCTAAAAACATCGAGGGGAGCCACGAAACCACTTTTCCACCGCCGCAACCTTCTATACCCGTGAGATCCCATCTAGGGACCTTTTCCGATGTCCTGTCGAAGGGGGATTCGATCACGAAGGGCTTCTACATCACCACCATGTCATCTTGCTTAATGTGTTACTCCATTCTTATGAACTGAATACTCTAGATGCATGCTGGATAACGGTTGATCTGTGTAGTAATAGTAGTATATGCAGGCAGGAGTCGGTCTACTTGACACGGACGTGATGCCTATGTTCATGATCATTGCCTTAGATGTCGTCATAATTATGCGCTCTTCTATCAATTGCTCGGCAGTAGTTTTTTCACCCACCATAATATATGCTATCTTGAGACAAGCCACTAGTGAAACCTATGGCCCCCGGGTCTCTTTTCCATATTATTGAATCTCGTTTACAACTTGCTAGTTTCCAATGTACTATTTTGCAATCTTTACTTTCCAATCTATAAACCAAAAATACCAAAAAATACTTAATTTACTGTTTATCTATCTCTATCATATCTCACTTTTGTGAGTGACCGTGAAGGGATTGACAACCCCTTTATCGTGTTGGTTGCAAGTTGTTGATTGTTTGTACAGGTACTCGGTGACTTGTGCATTATCTCCTACTAGATTCATACCTTGGTTCTCAAAACTGAGGGAAATACTTATGCTACTTTGCTGCATCACCCTTTCCTCTTCAAGGGAAAACCAACGCAAGCACAAGAGGTAGCAGGGCACCGCACACTGCTAAGAATAACTGTTGTGCCTTTGGGGTGCCCCCCGCCCCCGGATATAAAGGAGGGGGGAGGAGGCAGCTGGCCTAGAGGGGGCGCACCATGGGGGGAGTCCTACTAGGACTCCCAGTCCTAGTAGGATTCCCCTTTCCTATTCCGGAGTGGCAAAGGGGGAAAGGGAGAGGGAGTAGGCGAGGGAAAGGGGGGGTCATGCCGCCACCCCTTGTCCAATTCGAATTCGCAAGGGTGGGGGGCACCACCTTTCGTGGCTGCCCTCTCCTCTCCACTAAGGCCCATGTGGCCCATTAACTTTACCGGGGGGTTCCGGTAACCTCCCGGCACTCCAAAAAATCCCCGAACCTCTTTGGAACTATTCCACTGTCCGTATATAACCTTCCAATATATCAATCTTTACCTCTCGACCATTTTGAGACTCCTCGTCATGTCCGTGATCTCATACGGGACTCTGAACAACCTACGGTCACCAAAACACATAACTCATATAATACCAATTGTCATCGAACGTTAAGCGTGCGGACCCTATGGGTTCGAGAAATATGTAGACATGACCGAGAGACCTCTCCGGTCAATAACCAATAGCGGAACCTGGATGCTTATATTGGTTCCCACATATTCTACGAAGATCTTTATCGGTCGAACCGCAATGTCAATATAGTTATTCCCTTTGTCATCGGTATGTTACTTGCCTGAGATTCGATCGTCGGTATCTTCATACCTAGTTCAATCTTGTTACCGACAAGTCTCTTTACTCGTTCCATAGTGCATCATCTCGTAACTAACCCATTAGTCACGTTGCTTGCAAGGCTTCATATGATGTGCAATACTGAGAGGGCCCAGAGATACCTCTCTGATACTTGGAGTGACAAATCCTAATCTTGATCTATGCCAACCCAACAAACACCTTCGGAGATACCAGTAGAGCATCTTTATAATCACCTAGTTATGTTGTGACGTTTGATAGCACACAAGGCATTCCTCCGATGTTCGGGAGTTTGTCGGATGTTGGGTTCCGGCAGACCCTTAAGGTTCAAACTCTAGGGTGCATGCGAAGATCTTCCCCCTACCTATCCGCGTTTGATCGCCTCGCGAGAATCGAAGCTAAACGATTTACAACTCGAGGGACACAAGATTTATACTGGTTCGGGCCACCATTGTGGTGTAATACCCTACTCCAGTGTGTGGTGTGGTGGATTGCCTCAGGGGCAGATGATGAATAGTACAAGGGAAGATCAGCCTCCTGAGGAGAGCTGTTCTTGAGCTAGTGTGGTGTTCTACTTGTTCAGGTTATCTCCTGGTCAGATGCCTATCCATGAGATGGCTAGCCCTATTTATAGAGGCCATGGTCCTCTTCCCAAATATTGAGCGGGAAGGGCGCCCACAATGGCCATTTTGAAGGGGAACATCTAGTACAAGTTATCCTGACTAAAGTTGGTCTTCGGGTGCCAAAGGCACTGGTGATGACGTCGTCTTGGGCTCCACGGTGACCTCCATCCTGCCGCTCTGCTGGTCTTGGTCTCATTGCACTGAAATGGTAACCTTTGCTTGATGCCTTGGCACTCCACGCCTGTGCTTGCCCCCTTTGCACCAAAGAGGAAATAGGGACACTACGCAGGCCGGCGCCCGCCTGGAGCCCGCCTGGTCTCGATCATCATGGCTGGCGTCATGAGCTCCTCACGAGGTACCCTTGCCTTGATCTCTCCACCTCCTTGCGAGGTACCCTTGCCTTGATCTCTCTGCCTCCTCGCGAGCCTGCCTGGCGAGGCTGCTCCTGAGGCAGCCTTGTGTCGTCTGCCCCGCGAGGCTTGGCCCCTCGCGAGGGTCTTGAGTTTGCGCTGATGAAGATGGGTCATACTGGGCCACCACTCGAGCCACGCCGCAGGCCGCAGGCAAGCAAGTCTGGGGACCCCCGTTCCCAGAACACAGACAGTAGCCCTCGGGCCCAAGGCGCGCTCGGACTTGGCTTAGCGGAGAAGCGAAGGAGCAAGTGTGGAGCGCCGCGGGCCCCATCAGCCTGTGGCCTTGGGCGCCGCGTGGCGGTTAATTGGACGTGGGCGCCTCTGCTTCCCCATGCTGCCTCGGCAACTGCCCGACTTGGCAAGTCCCTGCATGCAGAAATGAGTCATGATTACCTATGATCGTGGAGGTCGACGGTAGGCCTCCTCTGGACTATAAGTAATGACGGGCGAGAGCTCCCGCAGTCCATCCCTTCCTGCTTCTTTCTTTCTCCCCGCTCCAGCTCCTCGCCGTGTCCTATGGCGCCGTCGAAGAGGTTCTCAGCCGCGAGAAAGGAAAGGCCCGTCGGGAAGGGTCTGGCTCTCCTTCGCCCAAGCGCGGCCGAGGTCATCCCCGCAAGCAGCCTACGACCCCCGCAGCCACTTCCCGTGGTCGCGGCGGTGATCTCCCGCATGGCGACGGGCATCTGTTGGGTGAGGGGATGTGCGTCGTGATCGCGCGGCCTCCCAGGCCGCGCTTCCACTCGGCTGAGATGCTGCCGGAGTTCGTCGTGTGGCCTACGGACCCAACCGGCAGGTGGCTCCAGCTTCCCCGCTCCATCGCGGGCGAACTCCCGGCCGGCGCTCCAGGTGGCCTCTGGCTCCAAGTGGACGGCTGCTGCAGCAAGGCCTCTTGGGTCTCACTGGAGATCTCCGTCGCCGAGAACGTGGCTTTGGCCCAAGGATGGCAAACGTTTGCCCGCGCGTGTGGCCTGGGCCTGCGGTGCACCCTGCATTTCAAGTTTGACGGCAATGCCACCCTCTACATGAGGGTGTTCGGAGAAGACGACCGCCGCATTGGGTGCTGCCCGAAGATGATGATGATGGCGACCGGGTGCTCGGCCTCGGCGATGGCCGAGATGAAGACGAAGGAGGGTGCATGGCCGGCGGCGTTCGTAGCTCACCAAGCTTCGGTGGCTCCCCTTCGGACGGCAGCTCCGCCAGCGGTGGCCGTGACCGGCCACCGCACCGTCATGCTCGCCTTGAGGGGGGTAGTGGGTCAGCCCATCGTCGCGCCTCGGTGAAGCGTGAGGAGGGGTCTGACTGAGCTCCGGAGGGCAGTACGAGCCCCCGCCATGAGTCGTCGTCGGGCAAGCCGTGTCTATTTTGTTTTTCTCCCTTTCCTGCACAAAGAGAGAGTAGTGTGGGGCCCCGTAGGGGGGTGCCGGACTGTTGCTGTTTAACTATTATGCCATCTTCATTATTCATGTGCTGTGTTTTGGTGTTGCGTGCTCATGTGTAGGAACCACTTAGCTCGGGGGACTTGCCACAGTTTTTGCTTCTCGAGGCTGAGGCATCGTCGTGCGCCTCGAGGCCTGCAAGAATTAGTTAGGGGGGACAACTTTCAGACCTGGTAGTGAGGGCGACCGGCTCAGTCCCTGTGTTTGTGTCGCGATGCCCGTGGGGCACGGACCGGGAGGAGTGCTCCCGTGGTGGACTCGAATAGGGAAGCCTCACAAGACTGGGTCAGGAAAGCACTCGCGAGGGCGCCCACGCAGCCCCCTCGCAAGACTTGCGAAAGAGAAGGCAAGCAACAAAGACAGAGAATCATGGGTCGGGAATGGCAACAACGCTAAAAAGCAACTCCAATAAAATTTCAAATAAGGATGAACATGCCAACTGCAGAAAGCAAATAAAAAAGCCGCGTCCGGCACCTAATCTAGTCTTCAACGTCTTCTCACCAGCGCGGAGCTAAGTGCTACCACTGGGCGTGGGCGGGAGCCCACGAGGCCCGAGGGCGACTCTCCGGAGACTCCGGGGCATGTACAGCCCCAACTCATTATTACATGAGAGTGTCACGGGCGGCGAGCTTCACAAGCACCAGGCCTTTCTCGTGGCGATGAGCTTCACAGGTGTTGGCCTTCTTCACAGGCTCCGGGCCTTTCTTGGTACGCCAAGCTTCACAGGCGTTGGGCCTTCCTTCAAGGGTAGAACTTCTGGAGGTGCTGGATGTTCCATGCGTTCGGAATGGGCACCCCCTCTTGGGTCTCCAAGCGTGCGGCGCCAGGCCTGGAGACATGAACAACCTTGAACGGGCCCTCCCACATGGGCGAGAGCTTGTGCAGCCCTTCCCTGGAGAGAGCACCCGCCTAAGCACGAGGTCACCTACCTCGAGGGTCCTGGGGCAGATGTTGTGGCAGTGGTACCGCCGCAACACCTGTTGGTATCTTGCTGCCCGAAGCGCAGCCTCCCGACGGTGTTCCTCCCCCAGCACGAGGTCCATCCCCCGCATCGCGTCCAGCTGTGCTTCGTCGAAAGCCAGGACCTGCGCGGAGAGACACCTGACCTCGTGAGGGAGGACCGCCTCAGCCCCGTAGACAAGGAAGAACGGGGTTTCTCCAGTCGACTTGGTAGCGGTTGTGCGGATGGACCATAGCACGGACTGGAGCTCGTCGTACCAGCCCCTGCCGCAGGCCTCCAGCTTCTTCTTGAAGGTCCTGGTTTTGAGGCCCTTCAGGACCTCCGCGTTGGCACGTTCAGCATGGCCATTGCTCCGAGGGTGTGCCACCGAAGCGTAGCATATCTGCGTTCCAAGGTTAGAACAATATGTTTTGAAGAGATTGTTGGTGAACAGCGAATTGTTGTCGGTGATGATGCGATTAGGCACCCCAAACCGGCTTACGAGGCCCTTGATGAATTTGACCGTTGAGCCAGCTGGGATGGTGCAGACAGCCTCCACCTCTGCCCACTTTGTGAACTTGTCAATGGTGACGTAGAGGTAGCGGTAACCCCCTGGCGCCAGGGGAAACAGGCCCAGGATGTCCAGTCTCCAAACAGCGAATGGCCACGAAAGGGGGATGGTTTGCAGGCCCTGAGCCGGCTGATGAATCTGCTTAGCGTGGAATTGATAGGCTTCACAAGCTTTCACCATCTCGATCGCGTCGTTGAGTGCTATTGGCCAATAGAACCCGCTTCGAAATGCCTTGCCGACGAGGGTTCGTGAAGACGAGTGGTGCCCACAGTATCCATCGTGAATGTCCGCCAGCAACTCTTTCTCTTGCTCCCTAGAGATGCAACGTAGAGAAACATCATTCGGCCTCTTCTGGTAGAGTTCTCCGTCTTGGATGCAGTAGGTCGTGGCCTGCCACGCCACACGTTCTGCGTCCTCCTCCTTCTCTGGCAGAGTCCCTTGCATCAGGTAATCTTTGAATTCTGTATTCCAACATCCCTCCTGAGGCTCCAGCGCCAGGAGCAGGCGAGCTCCTGAGGTCGGGCCACAGGTCGGGGCTCCCGAGGCAGGCGGTTGAGGAAGCTCCTCCTGAGGCTGCTCTGTACTTGACGGCGACAATGCTGCTGAGGGTTTGAAGAGTCCTTCCTCGAAAACGCCGGGCTCCTGAGGCAGCCGCCTGGACGCCCTCCTGGCAATGTCATCAGCCTCTTGATTATTGCCGCAGGGTACATGCTACAACTCTAACCCCCAAAACTGCTTTTCCATCCTGCGGACCTCCGCAAGGTATGCTTCCATGTGTTCGTCCTTCGACTCATACACCTTGTTGGAGAAGTTAACGAGGAGTTGTGAATCGCCCTTGATGATGAGGTGCTTTACCCCCAAGGCGGCTGCAGCTTTCAAGCCTGCTATCAGGCCCTCGTATTCTGCTATGTTGTTGGAGACCTTCTCTCCATGCTGGAAGTACAGCTGCATGGCATAATAGAGTTTGTCTTGAGTGGGAGATGTGAGCACTATGCCAGCTCTTGCGCCATGTCATGAGAATGCTCCGTCGAAGTACATGACCCAACCGTCCGGTGCTTCACTTCCTGGGGAAAGCGACCGATCCTTGCCCGCTTCGAGCCATGGTGCCTCTGTCCATTCCGCCACGAAATCTGCAAGCGCGGCTCCCTTGACGACCCTGGTCGTGCTGAATTCCAGCTGAAATGCTTGCAACTCGATGTTCCATTCGGCGACCCTTCCAGCTGAGTTGGGGCTCCTGAGCACCCTCTCCAAGGGATATGCCGAGACGACCTTGATGGGGTGACCTTGGAAGTAGTGCTGCAGCTTGCGTGAGGCCACTAGTAACGCGAGCAAGAGCTTCTGAGGCATGGGCTATCGTGCCCTTGCGTCCCGCAGCACCGTGCTAACGAAGTACACGGGATGCTCGACGGGGTTGAGGGTGCTGGCGTGGCCTGCGTCTTCTGGAGGTCGAGGCGCCTCTCGAGACGGCGGAGCCCCCAGAGCTTGGTTGCCTGGCGGGGCCTCTTCTGCCCTGGGTGCGTCCCCCTGCTGAGGCTGATTCCCATCTGCTACGGCAGTGGTCTTCGCGAGGCTTTCTTGGCCTTGTTCCGCTTTGGCCGGGGTTGCGAGTGACACGGTCTTGACCCAGCGCTCCTCCCGAACCGCCACCAGGGCTGCACTGGCGGAGTAGGGCGTGGCTGCAAGGTAGAGCACCAAGGGCTCTTGAGGGCGCGGAGCTACCATCACCGGATGGCTGGTAAGGTACTTCTTGAGATCTTGGAATGCTTTGTCAGCCTCTTCAGTCCATTCGAACGGGCCCTTCTTCTTCATCAGCTTGAAGAATGGCAGTGCTCGTTCCCCCAGCTTGGAGATGAAGCGTTCGAACGCGGTTACTCGCCCAGTGAGCTTCTGCATTTCTCTGAGGGTCTTCGGCGGACTCATGTCTTTGACTTCCTTGACCTTATCTGGGTTAGCCTCGATACCTCTGTGGGACACGAGGAAGCCCAAAAGCTTGCCCGAGGGGACTCCGAATACGCACTTCTCCGGGTTGAGCCGCAGGTCCACCTCGCGGAGGCTCGCGAAGGTTTCTTTCAGGTCCTGTATCAGGGTTTTTGCCTCTTGAGACTTCACCATGATGTCATCGACGTAGGCCTCGGCGTTTCTTCCGAGCTGCCGGCCCAAGGCGATATGCATCAGCCGCTGAAAGGTCACGCCCGCGTTGTGCAGTCTGAACGGCATGCAGGTATAGCAGTATACTCCGCACGGGGTCAGGAAGGCCGTTTTCTCCACATCTTCGACCGCCATCTTAATTTAGTGATAGCCTGAGAAGGCATCCAGGAAGCACAGTAGGTCGCACTCGGTGGTGGAATCGATGATCTGGTCGATGCAAGGGAGCGGGAATGGATCCTGAGGGCAGGCCTTGTTGAGGTTGGTGAAGTCGACGCACATGCGCTCCTTTCCTCCCTTTTTTGGGACAACAATAGGGTTGGCCAGCCATCCAGGATAGCGAACCTCGCGAATGACACCTGCAGCCTCCAACTTGTGGGTTTCTTGGACGATGAAGGCCTGCTTCTCGGCGGACTGTCGCCTTGCCTTCTCCTTCACGGGGCGCACGTTGGGGCACACGTTCAGATGGTGCTCAATCACATCTCTTGGGACCCCTGCTAGCTGATCAGGTTCCCATGCAAACACCTCCTTGTTTGTGCGCAGAAATTTCACCAGGGCTTTCTCCTATTCAGGGTCGAGATTGGCGCCTATGGTGAAGGTGGCGCCAGAGGATCCATCTTCGTCGACTGGTACTTGCTTGGTCTCCGCCTTGTCTTGGGTGAATAGCTGCTTCTTCTTGGCCGGCGCAGCCCCCTTGGGTTCGAGGGTGTCAGACACAATGAGCGCCTGCAGTGCATCCCTCGCGTCTCCAGACACAGTGAGGACGCCGCTGCTCCCGGGCATCTTCATGAGGTTGTAGGCCGGGTGAGTCGCCGCCATGAACTGGGCCAAGGCAGGGTAGCCGAGGATGGCGTTATACGGGAGGCCGATGGGGGCGATGTCAAAGTCGACCAGCTCCGTGTGGAAGTTATCGTGGGTGCCGAAGGTCACCGGGAGGCGGATCTGTCCTAGGGAGTTGGTGGGGCTACCTCCAATGCCTAAGAAGGGCTTGCTGGGTTGGAGTCGCCCCAACGGCACGTAGAGGAGGCTGAAGGCTTCCACCGAGAGCACATTGAGGCCGGCCCCACCGTCGATGAGGGTCCTGGTGACGGCCACCTAGTAGATGGTGGGGGTGAATAGCATCGGGAGCGTGCTCGAACAGGTGGTGTTGGAGGGGTGATCGTCTGAGCTGAAGGTCAAATCGGCCTTGGGTGCCACCCAGCCCGGGGGGGCTTCACGGCGCTTGAGGACGGCACCGATCTAGCGGACGAACGGCTTGACGTGGCGGCTCAAAGGTGGCGCCAGCGAGCCACCCAGGAGAGCTGCGATGACCGGGGGCGCTGGCGCAGCATAATGGGCGAGTAAGAGGCTGCACAACTCCTCCCAGGAGGCCACAGAAGCCGCTGGCAGGCGGAGCAACCACATGCGCGGGACGCCGGTGAGGGCCATGGGCAGCCAGTTAGCCATGACCATGTCATCGCCCCCTGCCTCGAGGACGGCCTCCTCATACGCCAGCAGGAAGGCTAGCAGATCGGCCATGCCGTCGTAGTGCGGCGGCATGTCCGGCTTGAGCTTGCTCGGCCACTGCACTTGTCGCAAGGCGGGGTTAGGGCTCAGAGCCCTCGGTCCCCACGCCGGTGTCGGCAGCCAGAGCAGGCGGCGCATTGCCCGCCATGAGGGAGGAGCGCGGTGCTGATGGAGAGTGAGCCGACGAAAGGGAGAGCTTCGGCGCACCCCTACCTGGCACGCCAAATGTCAGATGTCGGGTTCTGGCAGACCCTTAAGGTTCAAACTCTGGGGTGCACGCGAAGATCTTCCACCTACCTATCCGCATCTGATCGCCTCACGAGAATCTAAGCTAAATGATGAACAACTCGAGGGACACAAGATTTATACTTGTTCGGGCCACCGCTGTGGTGTAATACCCTACTCCAGTGTGTGGTGTGGTGGATTGCCTCAGGAGTAGATGATGAACAGTACAAGGGAAGATCAGCCTCCTGAGGAGAGCTGTTCTTGAGCTAGTGTGGTGTTCTACTTGTTCTGGTTATCTCCTGGTCAGATGCCTATCCATGAGATAGCTAGCCCTATTTATAGAGGCCCTGGTCCTCTTCCCAAATATTGAGCGGGAAGGGCGCCCACACCAGCCATTTTGAAGGGGAACATCTAGTACAAGTTATCCTGACTACAGTTGGTCTTCGGCTACCAAAGGCACTGGTGATGACACCTTCTTGGGCTCCACAGTGACCTCCATCCTGCCGCTCTGCTGGTCTTGGTCTCGTTGCACTGAAATGGTAATTTTTCCTTGATGCCTCGGTACTCCACGCCTGTGCTTGCCCCCTTTGCACCAAAGAGGAAACAAGGACACTGCGCAGGCCGGCGCCTGCCTGGCGCCCTCCTGGTCTCAATCGTCATGGTTGGCGTTACGAGCTCCTCGCGAGGTACCCTTGCCTTGATCTCTCCGCCTCCTTGCGAGGTACCCTTGCCTTGATCTCTCCGCCTCCTCGCGAGCCTGCCTGGTGAGGCCGCTCCTAAGGTAGCCTTGCGTCGTCTGCCCCGCGAGGCTTGGCCCCTCGTGAGGGACTTGAGTTTGCACTGATGAAGATGGGCCGTACTGGGCCACCACTCGAGCCACACCACAGGCCGCAGGCTGGCAAGTCTGGGGACCCGCATTCCTAGAACACCGACAGAGTTGCATAATCTCATAGTCGGTGGAATACATATATGACATGAAGAAAGCAGTAGCGATAAAACTGAACGATCATTATGCTAAGCTAACGGATGGGTCTTGTCCATCACATCATTCTTCTAATGATGTGATCCCATTCATCAAATGACAACACATGTCCATGGCTAGGAAACTTAACCATCTTTGATCAACGAGCTAGTCAAGTAGAGGCATACTAGGGACACAGTGTTTTGTCTATGTATTCACACATGTATTAAGTTTCCAGTTAATACAATTCTAGCATGAATAATAAATATTTATCATGATATAAGGAAATATAAAATAATAACTTTATTATTGCCTCTAGGGAATATTTCCTTCAGCATGTTCATATGGTGCCTAGCTTTCATTTCTTCTAATTTTGTTGAAATGCCTTCTACTTACTGTTTTTCATACATATTCCATCCTCCTATTGTACGTGTGAATATGCAATGCTGTCATTTTTTTGTATATATTCCATCCTCCTATCATGCGCTTGCCTTACATCAAAGTAGTGTTTGTCTGTATCATGCATCAACCAGTTATGCAGAGGTAATTTTGTTCACCTTCTTATGGTTTTGAATTCAGAAGGCAATATCAAAAAATAGGAAGGAAAAGAGTAAGTTAGGGGATGTTGGTGATCCTCCGGACCGACGCAAACGGAGGCTCTCTAGATTTGCCAGTACTACTGCTACTGTAGTTGAAGTCCCAAGTCTACATGATGAGTTCGTCTCCCCTACTCCACCATCACACGTGCTTGCTCTAAGTTGACAGCGTGATAATTGGTTTCATGTTGCATATGTTGTCTAGCTTGTATTTCTTCTATTTTGATTAAATTGCACCTGCTGAGTTTATACATTATACATGTGCATATGACATGCCTTTCCGTGTCTAGAATACACTGCATCTATCTATCATACCATGTTCTTACATCAAAGTACTACTGTTGTGTATCCCGCATCAATCACTCATGATTGGATGCTTTTAACTTGGCAGTGTGATAGTGGTTACATCTTGCATTGATTTCTAGGTTGTACTGCATCTAATTTTTCGAAATGCCACCTATGACAAGACACTTATAACTTAGCAGAGTGATATTGGTTGCATCTTTCATATGGTGTCTAGCTTGCATTACTTCTATTTCCTTGAAAAATCCTTCTTCTTAGTTTACACATCGTAGCTGTGAATTCACGCCGTCCTGTTTTTCTTGCATATTCCATCCTCCTCATACGGTTGTCTTACATCAAAGTATTGCTTGTCTGTATCATGCATCAATGAGTTCTGAAGCACGATTTTATTCTTTTGTGTTGTGGGTACGGCTTGACATGGCAAAGTCAAAAAAGAGCAAGGAAAAGAATATAGTAGGGAATGGTGTTACTCGTCGGGTGCAACGGAAAAGGATCTTCCCTCGAGATTCTACTGGTACTTATAGTGCAGTAGAAGGTTCAAGTCCATTGGCTAAATATACAAACATAGTATCACCTGCTCCACCAGCTGCAGCATCCCCTTCAACTGTACTAGCATCTCAACAAGTTACTCATGTTCCCAGGCTGCCTTCACACCTAACACTACTTCCGAAGAATTGCTGACACAACAGGACTTGGCAAGATCATATGAACCTCATGAGCATCAACACCAAGACGGTACCTGACCGAGTCAAGTTGCAATTGCATGCTCCTTTATATGTACTCTCATAGTTTGATGTGCACTAACACTTTCCATATTCATTGTTAAACTAGCGCCACTGCGCTAGCGGAAACAGACATCAGGGATAATTCTTGACAGATTAACAAAATCTAAAGGAGGAAGAATGGAGATACATTTTGAGGTAGGTTTAAAAAAGACAAGTGATGCTACAGAGTCACCCAAGTTAGTATCAGAGGCAGCCGTTGCCGTTAGGTATCATGCACATATCCTCCCAATGTGGTAGTACAGGAATGAGAAAGAGGATAACCAGTTTAACACCTTCCTTGACCATTTATCTGTAAGTAACACTACTAGGGAAAAGCCTATACACAGAATCTTATCAGCAGCGCGCTTCAAAATAACTCGCTGCTGCTAACTAGCAGTAGCGCGGACATACGAAACTCACTGCTAAGACAAATATAGCAGTAGCGCGTCCTCCCAAAGATCCGTTGCTGCTATAATTCCTACGAGGCCGCCGCGAGGCTAGTTATAGCAGCAACGCGTTAAAGTGATGCACGCTACTACTACATAGCATAGTAGCAGCGCATTTCTCAGATAAGCGCTACTGCTAAGTTTCCGACAAAAATTTAGTCCCACCTCGCTCCGTGAAGAGAGTTTCTACCAACTTAAATATGTTACTTCTCAAACTTTGACAAGCACTTGATCTTCATTGAACTCTATGTGTAGAATTTGTGGCTGCAATATGAGTCTTCACCTGTTCCTAAAACGGTGAGGACTCATATTGACAAATCAGATTGTACACAAAAAGATCGTTGATGATCAATGTATTTTTGATATATTGAACAAAGTCTATTTTTACATGCTGACACATAGCATTAGCGCTTTATTGTGAAAGGCGCTGCTGCTAGATAGCTTAGCAGTAGCGTCTTTTCCTAAAGAGCGCTACTGCTAAGCCATTCATCTCCCCCATCTCCTCCATTCCGATCCACTCACACACACAGCCACTCAATCCTCTCCGATCCGTCTGCACCGCGCGCCCCCGTCGCCCCTCCTCCGTTTGCGCCGCGCGCCGTCACCTCCTCCTCGTTGCTGGACTCGGTACCGGCCTCCTCCTCCGTCCTCCCTCTCCACTCGCCGCTGGCCGGCCCCTCCTTGCTCCTCCTTCCTCCTCCGTCCTCCCTCAACTGGCCGCACCGGCCGGCCCCTCCTCGCTCTGCCTTCCTCCTCCGTCCTCCCTCAACTGGCCGCGCCGGCCGGCCCCTCCTCACTCCGCCTTCCTCCTCCATCCTACTCTCTTCTCCCTCCTCGAGTCGCCCCTCCTTCTCCCTCCTGCTCATATGCAACATTTTGATTTAGTTGATATAATTTAGTTGACTTAGTAGGCTAGTTGATTTAGTTGACTTAGAACATTTTGATTTAGTTGATTTAGTAGGCTAATTCATTTAGTTAATTTAGTTGACTTAGAACATTTTCATTTAGTTGATTTAGTAGGCTAGTTATTTTAGTTGACTTAGAACATTTTGATTTAGTTGATTTAGTAGGCTAGTTGATTTAGTTGACTTAGAACATTTTGATTTAGTTGATTTAGTAGGCTAATTCATTTAGTTAATTTAGTTGACTTAGAACATTTTGATTTAGTTGATTCAGTAGGCTAGTTGATTTAGTTGACTTAGAACATTTTGATTTAGTTGATTTAGTAGGCTAGTTGATTTAGTTGACTTAGAACATTTTGATTTAGTTGATTTAGTAGGCTAGTTGATTTAGTTCACTTAGAACATTTTGATTTAGTTGATCGTTAATCCTTTGCTCATATTGCTTTAGGAAGAATGGCGCCACCACCACCACCACTATGTCAACTGTGCAAGTCAAGATGCGCCAGCAGCCTTGCAACTGGCAAGCTATTCGGCATCTACTTCCAGCCGAGTTTTCGTCATGCGGCGGTAAGAAATTAGATGAAATGTAATAACTATTTTATTTTTAGTGTTGGCATTACTGCATTGTGTCATTTTGCTTATTTTACACAGATCGTCCCATGCAATGTGAGGTTGAAATTCAACAAGCTGACAGGAGACACTGTGACATTTGAGGCTCCTGGGGGCCGTACACTATGGAGGTCGAGAAAGGACGCAATATGTCGCAGATTGGAGGAGATGGATGGGCCCGTTTCGTCGCTCGCATGCATCTTACTAGTGGTGAGTTGATCAGCTTCAACTTCCGAGCAGAAAGACCCAAGCTAGCTGTCATTTATCTCAACCTGGTGGAAGATGATGAAGATGACGAAGATGATGAAGATGATGAAGATAATGAGGACCCACTCGATGAAGATGATGAGGACCCACTTCATGAAGCCATCGTAGCTCAAAGAACAAGGCTGAGTGAGGAGGAGGTGTCCAACCTGTGGGACATAATTCCGCCACGTGCTGACTTTGTCGGGGTGCCATTCGTGACCCGCTTGACAAATACCATGGTTGATCGACATGATATGGTATGTTATACTTACAAATGCAAATTAATAGTGTGAATTACTTAGTGTACAGTCCAATGATATGGTATGTTGTGTGGAATCTAGTCGATGATATATATGTTTTAGTGTAGAGTTCGATCACATGCTTATTAATTGATATGTTTTTCTTATTCAGAAATTGGCAAAGAGCATATCTGTGAGTTATGGTATCGAGCCTGATGAAGAAGGCTCAGCTGGACTATGCCTTACTACAAGGGGCTCCGTCACAACCTGTACTTACCGCGTGGACACGAACGGTCGCACACACTTAAACTCGGTTGGGTGGAAGAAATTCCTCGATGGCAAGAATCTTCGTGTTGGACAGGCCATCCTAATTACTATCAGGAACACCAACCGCCCAGGCTTGAGGATGATGATTGTCTTCGATATCATCTAGAACTACATATGTGTGTGTGGCTATATCATCTAGAACTACATATGTGTGTGTGGCTATATCATCTAGAACTACATATGATGATCGTCGTCGATATCATCTAGAACTACATATGATGATGGCCGTTGATATGACCTTGTATTGCTTGAGGAAGCATGTTGGCTATGCATGAAATTGTTATCTAGTACTCCCTTCATTCCAAATTACTCGTCGTGGTTTGAACTAAAACCACGATGAGTAATTTGGAACAAAGGGAGTACTACCGTACCTAGTAATGGTTTATGAATTTGATATCTACTAGCAGTACCTAGTATCTAGTATCTGAAAGGAGAACTGAAAGGGAATGGGGCAGTGGGAAAATGATGAAAGATATAGTAGTAGCGAGGGATGGCGAAATCGCTACAGCTAGTTAATAGTAGCGCGTTAAAAAAAGCGCTGCCGATATCGTCAACAGTAGTAGCGCGGGTTTGGGCCGCGCTACTACTATGTGTTAGCTGTAGCGCCTTATTAGTAGCGCGGCCACCCGCGCTGCTGCTAGCCTAAAAACCCGCGCTGCTGCTAGCCTTTTCCCTAGTAGTGTAATGTTATTCATCGCAATTTGTAATATTGTCTTGCTCCGTCCCATACTTTCTAGCAAGACTCACTTTCTTTTTTTAATAGATGAGGTTCAAGTTGGATCCGAAAGATGCAAGTACACAAGCATGCACTCATGTTTTTCAGTCTGCTCTGCGACAGTATCGGTATCACCTTAGAAAAACTCACTTTGAAGGAAAGGCTAACAACGAAATCGCCCAAACATCTCGAGTGGAATATATTACAGATGAAGACTGGACAGCCCTTGTTAAACACTAGTCTGATCCAAAGTATCAGATAGGTTATATGTATTTGATCAGATCACATATTGAACTTGTATTTATGTATGTGCCTTACAAGTGTATCTTCTTCTAGGCTAACTATTTGAAGAACAAGACCAACCATTCTAAAGTGAAATTCCAACAGACAACAGGATCTCGTAGCTATATTGCACACTACGAGGCTCTTGTAAATAGCTGGTAGTTCCTTCTTTTTTCAGTGCCATATTATCGTATCTACATTGACTTGTTCCAAATACCGAGGAAAGCCCATGTAAACCAAATAGAACCTGAACCGAATGCAGTGCAAATCTTCAAGGATTGTCACACCAACAAGATGAAGGGCATGAGAACACCAGTTCAAGCTGCTGTTGTAAGTCCTTACTCCTCCTGCCTTTGAACTGCTTGTTACTGTGACATGTTGATTTAAGTGCTTGGTTTGCAGCCAATGTCAGTTACTCTGTTCACTTTTATACACCGTTGTCTTAATGTATCATTTCACCTTACACGGTTTAAAAGAGAGGAAGGGTATTCTTTTGGTCTTGATCTGTAATCTAGTTGTGATGTTCACGTGCCCACACAATGATACAATAGCCTGTTTTTTGATATCTATTTGCCCATGATATGAATGATGGCATACTATGTTCATCTTACTTTAAACCATGTCTCTTTATCCTTAGATGTCAACGAATGTGAGGAAATAGACAATACAGTAGGCATGCTACATGGGCATATGTTCCGAAAGCGATTTTATTATGTAGTTGCCACTACAATACATGCTAATTGTCGGGGGTTGGGTGCGACATATGCCAAAGGATGGATTATCATGGTGGGAGCGAGTAGAATGTCGCTGGTGCCTGGAAGCAGGATGAGGCGTAGACACGAACGCCAGCGCACTTTACCCAGGTTCGGGGCTCTCCTAGGAGATAACACCCCTAGTCCTGCACTGCGGGGTCTTCGCATGATCACTAAGGCACTAGTGAATACAATGGTGCTCCTTGAGTGGTATGCTAGAGGTAGAAAGAGGCAGGGCTAGCTCTCTTCTTCCTCTAGGGTGGAAGCTAGTTCTAACGGGTTGGGAACCCTTTGCATGGGTGCCTTGGGGGGTTTATATAGGCCTACCACCCAGGGGTACAATGGTAATCTAGCCGGGTGTTGGACCCGGCTGTCAGTATCTCTGGTCGCCGGCTTCTCCGTCGGCAGCTAGGGACCGCCGCCTGGTGGGCCCCACCGACTGGTCTGGTACGGAGCCGATAGGCCGCTCCCGCCGCTGGCGGGTCTGGTTGGTGACCGATCACTGTAGCCGTGATGCTAATGACGCAGGCTTGGTCAGTGGAGCATGGCTACAGTCCCGCCGCCTGGTGGGAGATCACTGTAGCCACTCCATGTCTCATCTGGTTAATGGTGCACGGGCCTCGAGGGAGGAACTGGCTGCCTACTGGAGGCCGGCCTCCCTCAGGTCCGACTAGTCCAGCCTCCGCCGTCTTCCGGGCTCTCGCTGCCTGATAGGGCCCGCCGCCTGCAGGCCTTACCGACAGGCCGTCATGGGAACAAGGCTCCGCCCGTTAGGAGTGACGTCAAGGGGGGAGTGGCAATAGTGTCGTGCCTTGCGGAGATCTCTGTCTGTACGGGGCACTGTGGCCATGCCAAGTCCGGGATTAGGGGGTGAGGGACTACACTGTAGCCTCACCCTGTCTTGTCCTCGTGATGAAGGGCGCAGACTCTGAGGGCGCTGGGTGGCCGCCTGCTAGAAGCCGGCCTCTACGGAGGCCGTCTTCTAGGAGTCGGCCCGTCTTGATGTCATCAGTTGGGGCTTGGTTGTCCTCAGGCAGCCGACTGTTGAGCCAGCCAGCCGCCGGAGGGCGGCGCTTTATTCTGAGGTCTCGTGGGGCGAAGCCGGCCCAAAGTCTTGAAAGGCTCAGGGACTCGGGTGAGGCTACCCGTGGCCCAATACTCCGACAGTAGTCCCCGAAGCTGGTGAGGCGTCATGACCATCGGGCCATGAAGTGTCAACAGCTTCCCCTCTTGCCGCGCTCTGAACGAACGCTCGGTCCGCCTGGTGACGAGCCGACTGCCGAAGTCGATTTGACAAGGCGGGCTTGCCTGCCAATTTCGAACACCAAGGCGGGAAATAGATGACGTGCCTGCTAAGCTTCCCCAGGCCTGCAGCCCGCCATGATCATGCCACGTGGTGCACGTCAGCCTGGCCAGCCTGCCACCCCACGCTCCTGATGGTATGTGACAGTGGGTCGGGCCCGCCACTACCGGGCCATGGCACGTGGGCGAATCCACTGCGGCCGAGGCGGGTGGTTGTGATTCCTGCAAGAGTTACTGCGTAGTAACTCTGCGTAATAATCGGGGGGTCGTGGGGTCGTGGGCGCAGTTAATCCCACGATCCCACGTCCTGCCCCTCGGCTTCGCAGCACGAGGGCTATAAGTAGGGGGAGGCAGGGGAGCGGTGGAGCACGCGCACCCTTCTTCCCACACTTTCTTCCTCCTCTCTCTCTGCTGCTGCTGCTTAGTGCCCGCCGCAGCGCTGCCGTAATTTGCCGTCGTCGAGCTCCTCCTTCCCACGCAGCTCCGCTCGAACGCCATGGCGCGCGAGAAGGGTGGAGACTGGGACGGCTCGACGGTGATCGAGGATTACCTCACCTTCCTCCGGGCCACGCGTCGGATGCCCAACGCGGCATTCGTCAAGGTGCGGGTGCCACCGCGAGAGGAGATTTCGCCGGCACCGCAGGGGGGCGAGCGGGTCGTCTTCCACTCGCATTTCCTTTGCGGCTTCGGCCTCCCGGTGAGCGGGTTTCTTCGCTCGTTCATGGACTTCAACCACATCCAGCCGCACCACCTGACGCCCAACACCGCGACGCTGATGTCCGCCTTCGTCACGGCGTGCGAGGGCTACCTCGGCATCCTCCCCACCATTGAGCTATGGGGAGCTTTCTTCTACGGCAAGCTGGGCACCTCCGCCAACGAGACGGCGGTCGAGTGCGGCGCCTTCATCGCCGTGCACCGGCCATCGAAGAAGAATACCTTCCCGGTCATCAAGCTGTCACAGTCGGTGAAACTGTGGCAGCAATCTTACTTCTATGTTGAGAACGTCGACCCGGCAGTCAACTTCATCAACCTGCCGGCCTACGAGGCCGGCCCCCCCTTGGGCTCCGACCCAACTGGGGCTACAAGCCGAAGCCTGTGTTGGCTGACACGGTTGCCGTGATCGGTCGGCTCCGGGTGCTGACGGAGGCGGAGGGCCTCGTGGCGTCCGACCTGCTGATCGCCTTCGTTGAGCGCCGGGTTCTCCAGCTCCAAGGTCGTCCTCATCTGATCTGCTGGGTGAGCGGGCACCGCAACCCGAGTAGGATGTGCACGAAGGAGATGCCGACTGCCGAGGTGGCGAGGATGGTGAACGAGATCTCCGACCTCAAGGTGTCGGAGGGATCCTAGCGGTTCGGGAAGCAGTCGTACTCCCGCGACGACCCGCCGCCTGCCGTAAGTCTCTTAGCTTCTTCTTTTTTAGTCCTTGCTTTAGTCTTGATCTTGATATGAAGTGGTTCCATCTCTGGAGCGCAGATTTATATGTCTGCGGCGACGGCCGCCATCGTGGGGCCAGGTGGTGACTACCAGCCGGACCGGGAGATGAGCGACGAGGACGACCCTGACTTGAGGGCGGCCGCCTTGGAGGACGACGCCGTAGGTGGCGGCGACAGAGCAGGCGGCTCCGAAGAAGGGGGCGGCATAGAGACCTGGCCCGACGACGACGACAAAGACGAGTCGCGCCCTACCCGGAGCACCGCTAACACCGGCGTGGGCCCCTCCGCCGGGACGTCTGCTCGAGGC
Source organism: Triticum aestivum (assembly GCF_018294505.1). Taxonomy (NCBI): domain Eukaryota; kingdom Viridiplantae; phylum Streptophyta; class Magnoliopsida; order Poales; family Poaceae; genus Triticum; species Triticum aestivum. The sequence continues at coordinate 405,523,308 of NC_057798.1, forward strand.
AGCAAGCGCAAGCTGAAACAGGGCACCGACCTGTTCGGCAGCGCGCTGAAGAAGCCCAAGAACCCAGCTGCAGTGACCAGGCGGAAAGAGGTCGCGGCGAAGGTGGCCAAGTTCCAGAGGCAACCGAAGGTGCCGCCCATGGTGCCAGCGTAAGTATTTCTCTTACGCTTCCACTTTCTTGCCGATCTGGCCTAAAAACTTCTTTATCTTGCTTTCTTATCTCAGGGCCCCGCTCACCCTCGAAAAGTCGGCCGCCGCCTAGGTCATCAGGTCTGCGGAGACCTCCACCACCACCCGGCGAATTGATCCAGCCGCCGACCTCCGGGAGGCGCAGGAGTGAGACACGCGGGAGGTGTGTGAGGAGCAGGAAGCCGCCCGCCTGGAGAAGGCGGAGGCTGACAAGGCGGCTGCGTCTACGCTGAGGAAGTTGGGCAGGCGCAGGCTGATGCCGCAGTGAAGGAGCGGTGCTACGTCTTGAGCTTGCGTTGGTTTTCCTCGAAGAGGAGAGGGTGATGCAGCAAGTGTAGCGTAAGTATTTCCCTCAGTTTTGAGAACCAAGGTATCAATCCAGTAGGAGGCTCCTCAAAAGTCCCACGCACCTACACAAACAAACTGAGAACTCGCAACCAACGCAATAAAGGGGTTGTCAATCCCTTCACGGCCACTTGGAAAAGTGAGATCTAATAAAGATAGTATGATAAGATAAATATATTTTTGGTATTTTATAATATAGATGCAAAAAGTAAAGATGCAAATAAAAGTAGATTGAAAGCAAATATGATAAGAGATAGACCCTGGGGCCATAGGTTTCACTAGAGGCTTCTCTCAAGATAGCATAAGTATTACGGTGGGTGAACAAATTACTGTCGAGCAATTGATAGAATAGCGCATAGTTATGAGATTATCTAGGCATGATTATGTATATAGGCATTACGTCCATAACAAGTAGACCGACTCCTGCCTGCATCTACTACAATTACTCCACACATCAACCGACTCCTGCCTACATCTAGAGTATTAAGTTCATAAGAACAGAGTAACACATTAAGCAAGATGATATGATGTAGAGGGATAAACTCATGCAATATGATATAAACCCCATCTTGTTATCGTCGATCGCAACAATACAATACGTGCCTTGCAACCCTTTTTGTCACTGGGTAAGGACACCGCAAGATTGAACCCACAGCTAAACACTTCTCCCATGGCAAGAAAGACCAATCTAGTAGGCCAAACCAAACTGATAATTCGAAGAGACTTGCAAAGATAACTCAATCATACATAAAAGAATTCAGAGAAGATTCAAATATTGTTCATAGATAAACTTGATCATAAACCCACAATTCATCGAATCTCGACAAACACACCGCAAAAAGAGTTTACATCGAATAGATCTCCACAAGAGAGGGGGAGAACATTGTATTGAGATCCAAAAAGAGAGAAGAAGCCATCTAGCTAATAACTATGAACCCGTAGGTCTGTGGTAAACTACTCACGACTCATCGGAGGGGCAAGGATGTTGATGTAGAAGCCCTCCATGGTCGATTCCACCTCTGGCAGAGTGCCGGCGAAGGCTCCAAGATGAGATCTCGCGGATACAGAAGGTTACGATGGTGGAAATTGTGTTTCGTGGTGCCCCTGGATGTTTTCGGGGTACGTAGGTATATATAGGAGGAAGAAAATTTCCACCGTTCTGTTCAAAAACCAAGTACTACGCGCATGCTCCTAGGGGGATATATTGGTAGGAAAATACCATCGCTCGTCCCCGACCGCCACTCATAAGGATGCACAAGCCAAGTACACTTCATGTTTCAAATATGTTACACAACTTTAACCATATGTACATGCTACGGGACTTGCTAACTTCAACACAAGCATTCTTTAAATTCATAATCACCCAACTAGCATGGCTTTAATATCACTACCTCCATATCTGAACAATTATCAAGTATCAAATTGATCATAGCATCCAATTCACTTCCTATGATAGTTTTTATTATACCCAACTTGGATGTTCATCATTCTAGGACCAACTTTATGATAATAGAAAATACCATGCTGTTCTAAAAGACTCTCAAAATAATATAAGTGAAGCATGAGAGACTAGCAATTTCTTCAAAATTAAGACACCACCGTGCTCTAAAAGATATAAGTGAAGCACTAGAGCAAAAACTATCAAGCTCAAAAGATATAAGTGAAGCACATAGAGTATTCTAGCAAATTCTAATCAAATAGGCTTCTCCCAAAAGGTGTGTACAGCAAGGATGATTGTGGTAAACTAAAAAGCAAAGACTAATATAATACACGACGCTCCAAGCAAAACACATATCATGTGGAAAATAAAAATATAGCTCCAAGTAAAGTTACCAATGAATGAAGACGAAAGAGGGGATGCCTTCCCGGGGCATCCCCAAGCTTAGGCTTTTGGCTATCCTTGCATATCTTGGGGTGCCATGGGCATCCCCAAGCTTAGGCTCTTGCCACTCCTTATTCCATAGTCCATAAAAGCTTTACCCAAAACTTGAAAACTTCACAACACAAAACTCAACAGAAAATCTTATAAGCTCCATTAGTGAAAGAAAACAAAACCAACACATAAGGTACTGCAATGAACTCATTCTTTATTTATTTTGGTGTTAAACCTACTGTATTCCAACTTCCTTATGGTTTATAAACTAATTTACTAGCCATAGATGCATTGAAATAAGCAAACAACACATGAAAAACAGAATCTGTCAAAAACAGAACAGTCTGTAGCAATCTGTAACTAACGCAAATTTCTGGAACTCTAAAACTCGTACCAAAATAGGAAGTCCTGGAAAATTTGTTTATTGAACAGCAGAAAAAAGAATCAACACAAAAGCACGTTCCTGTGATTTAACAAAATTATATTCGTGCGTGCAAAGTTTCTGTTTTACAGCAGAATCAAATCAACTATCATCGTAGGTTATCCTATAAGTTCTACTTGGCACAAACACTAACTAAAAGATAAAAACACATCTAACCAGAAGGTAGATGCAAGATTTATTACTAAACAGGAGCAAAAACAAAAAACATAAAGAAAAATCGGGTTGCCTCCCAACTAGCGCTATCGTTTAACGCCCCTAGCTAGGCATAAAAGCAAGGATAGATCTAACGAGTGCCATCTTTGGCACTAAATTCATAAGTAGCACGCATGATAGATTCATAAGGTAATTTGACTTTATTTCTTGGAAAGTGCTTCATGCCTTTCTTTAATGGAAATTGAAATCTAATATTCCCTTCCTTCATATCAATAATCGCAACAATCGTTCTAAGGAAAGGTCTACCAAGAATAATAGGGCAAGAAAGATTGCAATCTATATCAAGAACGATAAAATCTACGGGCACCAAATTTCTATTTGCAACAATAAGAACATCATTGATTCTTGCCATAGGCTTTTTAATTGTGGAATCCGCAAGGTGCAAATTTAGAGAGCAATCATCCTGATCATGGAAACCTAGAATATCGGATAAAGTTTTCAGAATCGTGGAAACACTAGCACCCAAATCACACAAAGAAAAACACTCATAATCTTTAATTCTAATCTTGATAGTAGGTTCCCACCCATCCTTAAGTTTTCTAGGTATAGTAACTTCCAAATTAAGTTTTTCATCATAAGATTGCATCAAGGCATCAACGATATGTTTGGTAAAAGCTTTATTTTGGCTATAAGCATGAGGAGAATTAACAACGGATTGCAAGAAGGAAATACACCCTTTTAAAGAACAATTATCATAATCACACTCCTTGAAATCCGAAATAGAAGGTTCAATATTATTAGAAGTTGAGGATTCTCCAATCTCACTTTTACCAAATTTAGCATTAAGATCTAAAGACTCCGAATTCTTGGGACGCCTTCTAGGCAAAGTTGATTCATCATCAGTCCCATAATCATCAAAATTCATATTGCAAAGCATAGATCTAATCGGAGATGCATCAATAACTTTAAGATCCTCATCATTATTTTCATCTAGCTTTTCTGGTTTAGCGGCCATCTTATTGACTAAGGTGGCTTGCTTATCAGAAATTTTGGCTATAGCATTTTCAAGCCGGGTAATTTGAGCATTAACACCATAAAATTCTTTATTCATATCGTCAAGCTCTTTGTTCATAAACCCCAAAAAACCTTTTTGTTCCTTCAGCTCATTTCTAAAGAAATTATTATGCTCAAATTGCAAATTCATAAAGATTCTAATATTCGATTCAATCTCTTCCATCCTTCTGAGAAGGTGGTTAGATACCTTAGGCGAAGTGTCGGTGTCAAAACCGGCGGATCTCGGGTAGGGGGTCCCGAACTGTGCGTCTAGGTGGATGGTAACAGGAGACAAGGGACACGATGTTTTTACCCAGGTTCGGGCCCTCTCGATGGAGGTAAAACCCTACTCCTGCTTGATTGATATTGATGATATGGGTAGTACAAGAGTAGATCTACCACGAGATCAGAGAGGCTAAACCCTAGAAATAGCCTATGGTATGATTGTTGTTTTTCCTACGGACTAAAACCCTCCGGTTTATATAGGCACCGAAGAGGGTTAGGGTTACACAGAGTCGGTTACAATGGTAGGAGATCCACATATCCGTATCGCCAAGCTTGCCTTCCACGCCAAGGAAAGTCCCATCCGGACACGGGACGAAGTCTTCAATCTTGTATCTTCATAGTCTAGGAGTCCGACCGAAGATGATAGTTCGGCTATCTGGACACCCCTTAGTCCGGGACTCCCTCAGTAGCCCCTGAACTAGGCTTCAATGACGACGAGTCCGGCGGGCATATTGTCTTCGGCATTGCAAGGCGGGTTCCTCCTCCGAATACTTCATAGAAGATTTTGAACACAAGGATAGTGTTCGGCTCTACAAAATAAGTTCCACATACCACCGTAGAGAGAATAATATTTACACAAGTTCAATCTGCTGACGTATATCGTGGCGTGACATCACACCACGGCCAAGCCTTTATTCGAATCGTTTTCACTATTCCACCTCAGCGCGATTAGCGAGGCGGTTTCATTGGCACGTCTTGTCAGAGCAGAGATCGTGTCCCCTTATTCCAGGATCCTCATCAATACGGGCGTGGGTAACCCAACCGCGCCATTGATTACGGCGCTTGGGAGATAAGCGTGTTTTACCAGGCTGGTGGGGACGCATAGCTTCGTCCGTCCATATAAGGGGATAAGAATCCACCTTTTTACCTACGACTTCTTCCTCCTTTGCTTATCCATTTCCGCGTACTCGAGCTCCAGCGCCCAAGTCCGCACATCTCACCTCAACCTTCCCCAGTCATGTCCGGAGCGGGAGGCAAGTGGATGGCCTCCTCCGTCACGGAGGGGCACATCAAGAGGCTGCGGAAGGCCGGATACTTGTCCAGCGACATCACGCATAGGCTCCCCGACAAGGGGCAGCTCATCCCCACCCCAGGCCCCATGAGAGGGTGGTGTTCCTCACCCACTTCCTCCACGGACTAGGTTTTCCACTTCACCCATTTGTCCTGGGGCTCATGTTCTACTACGGCCTGGATTTTCACGATCTGGCCCCGAATTTCGTCCTCAACATCTCGGCGTTCATCGTCGTGTGCGAGGACTTCCTCCGCATCAAGCCCCACTTCGGCTTATGGCTGAAGACCTTCAATGTCAAGCCGAAGGTAGTGGGGGGCCAGCAGGCGGAGTGTGGAGGCGCCATGGTGGGCAAGATGCCCAACATTATATGGCTCGAGGGCTCCTTAGTGGAAACCATCAAAGGGTGGCAATCGGGGTGGTTCTACATCACCGAGCCGCGTGACCCTGAATGGGCAGCGGCCCCCGAGTTCCGATCTGGCCTCCCCACATGGCTCACCTCCTGGAAAGAGAAGGGCCTGACATGGGGTAATTCGTAAGAGCTGACCGGACTCCAAACCTGCGTCCAAAACCTTGTGAACAAGAAGATCAAGCTCGTCAATGTAGTCCAGGTCATGCTCATCCGCCGGATCCTCCCGTGCCAACAACGGGCCTCAAGCTTGTGGGAGTTTGATCCGGCACAGCACCAAACCTTGAGCAGGCTCTTCAACACTATGTACGAAGATGCCTGGAAGGTGCTGTTCAAGGGCGCCGAGGCTCCCGCGTCCGCTACCGAAGATCGCGGATTCAGCTCGCAGCGTCAAGCCGGCGAGGTAAGCTATTTTGCCCTTTACAGGACACTTATTTTCCATAGTTTGACTCTATGCGGTATCTAAACTCCCTTACCTTTGACAGGCCTGGCAGAAGAAGTCCGGGCAGGTTAACTGTCCGGCTCCCTTGCCAGAAGACCCAGCGGACGCCCGATTAATGGGGCTGCTAGCTCCGGCGCCTTACGAGGTGCTGGAGAAGAAGGCCAAGAAGAAGGCCACAGGAACTCGAAAGAGTTCCCGGCGCCAGGTGTTGTCGGACTCATCGTCCGACGACTCCGAGGCGGACTCCTCCCGTGAAGACGAGGAGAAGGAAAAAGAGGCATCTTCCCCAGCAGGGGGAGAGAAGAAAAGAAAGGTCGTCCCAACGGGGGAGGCCGAAGGGTCCAAGAAGGGAAGGACCCTCCCTCCGGACTACTCCCCCAACGCCAACGACGATGAAGAGGAGTGATCGCCGAGGACTAAGCCCCTGGCGACTTCGTAAGTGTCCGGATACCAGAATAACTCATGGTGTTTCGTTTGTCGCATAGAATCTCCTAACGCCGAACATAACCCTGCAGCCCGCCCAAGGACGGGCTCGACACTTCAACGAGCAGCTCCTTGGCTTCGTCGAACATGAATAGCACTTCACTTCTGGTTGTCTCCTCTCCTCGCGCTGCGGATGACGCTGAGGTGGGGTCCCAAAAGGGGCCCAGCCAGGAGGAGGAGGTCCCGGAGGTGCCACAAGGCAACCTCCCGGACTTTGGGCACAAGGAGGATCAAACCCTGAAGGGTTCTAAGTTCGGCCCTGGGCCGAACTCCGCACCGGAACCTTCAGTGGCTCCGGAGTCCGGCAGGCGGCCCCTTCATAAGAAGGGCGAGACTGCGACACCGGTGACCTCCGCCCAACCGAAGGCACCGGATAATTTGCTGGAGGCGCTTAACGGCGCCTCCATCAACGAGGAGCACCGCACTGTTATGAGTATGGTGATCCAGAAAGTTCAGTCCGCCAAGGGCGGGCTGACTGAAGCCTGTGCCAGCCTTCTAACAGGCTTTGAGGTATGTAGTTTAGATATGTAAAAATATTACCGTATAGACAGTAGCCCCTGATGCTCAGTTTGGTGTTCGGAAAGAAAAGTCGAACTGAGGATCTAAAAAGATATATGCAGGAGTCTAACATAAGCATGTCAATATGGGAATGCAGGCTGCACTGCTGACCTCTGCCGCACTGACTGCGGAGGTTGATGTTTGAAGCAGAGCCTTGAGCGGTCCGAGAACGAGCTCGGCCTTGCCAAGAAGCAGCTCGACGACAAGGAAGGTAAGTAATACCTTATGGAAGTATATAAAAGATGTGGTTGCATAAAATAATAGGAATAACGTGAGAATTGCAAGGGCCACAAACGAGGTGGCGACCCTGAAGGAAGCGGTGTCCTAGGCCGAAAGCAATGCGGCCGCGGAATGCACCGAGCGAGAGAAGCAGGAGGCGCGGGTGGCGGAGGTGCAGCAAGAGCTCCAGGCTCTCGTGGAAAAACACGAGAGATTGGAGCGTGACTCAAAGACTCGAGAGTCCAAGCTTGCCTCGGCACTTGAGAGCGCCAAAGCCGCTAAGGCCGAAGCCCAAAAAGCCCTCCAGGAATTTGAGGCAATAAAGAAGATAGCGGCAGGTAAGGCATTCTTCATGCAAAGCAAGCACGTGAAAGTGAATTACTTGTTACTTACCCGAATCCGGAGCTCTCCAGGAGCATTCGCAGATCTGCCCCGCAGTGTGTCCGACGCTACCGCATTCTACCGGGCCGAGGAGGGGAGCTCGACGGAGAAGGTTTTCTGGTCTCAGTATGCTGAGGCCGGACACCCGGTGCCCTTGAGCGACCAGCTGAAGCAGCTGGTCGAGCTCCATAAGGTGGCTGAACAAGCCATGAAGGGCCTCATAGTTCGGTTGTGGCCGAAGGAGGCCATGCCTGGGAGCTACTTCGGGTTGGTGAGGCGGCTGGTGGACGCTTGTCCGTGGATTGAAGTCGTCAAGCACTCCGTCTGTATCGAAGGTGCCCATAGGGCCCTTGCCCGTGCTAAAGTGCACTGGGGCAAGATGGACGCTGAGAAGCTTGTGACGGACGCTCCACCACCGGGCAGGGAGTATGGCAAGCCCGAGATGTATTATGCGGGCGTCTTGAAGGGTGCCCGCCTTATAGCGGACGAATGCTCCAAAGATGTAATTTTTGAGTAAATTCGCATTCGTTATCATGTAAGCTTGAAAACTTGTTCATATGCGCTAAGCAACGCTTGTGAATTTAAAATATTACTTTCTGTTCGGCCGTTTATTAAATTTGAGAGATGGCGAGTCGTCGGCTTCTACCCCCATGCCACGAGTGCTGGGGTGTTCGGGATAAACTTGAGCGCTCTTTTTCCCATTCTTGGGTCCTTCGAGGGAGGCGCTCAGCGCAACGAACAAGGCAACCGGACTATAATGCTTGAACACTCTCACTTAGCCATAGAATTCTATAATTTTAAATTTCGGCGAAGACCCTAGTATTCGGAAGACCGAGGTCGGGGCGCTATCCACGCCTGGGCCGGACAAAGCCGACTCTTCACTCTAAGCGGCATAAGTCTTTAGGGACTCGAAAAACCTCTCGAACAGCGACCGGCTCTCGCCCTATCATGACGATCAGTTTTAGCTTTCTCCACTGAGGTGCTCAACCCAGCTCAACCCGGGCACAATCGCAGTGGTTCTCCCAGCGCTACCTTAGCCGATATAACGGAACGTAAGGTACCAAAACATTTGAGCCGGGCAAACCCAACTATTGACCCGAGACATGATTCGGAGCCGATGCATATAATGCTATAAGTTCGGGGTGCCGCACTTGTGAAAGTGTTCGGACTTATCACACCATATTTTGGGGTACTTAAGCCCCTGGTGTATTTGGCCGTACCAAAGCGTACGGATGCAACATGTCATAAGTGAACATTTATATAAAAAAGGAATGCAATAATAGGCAAAAGCTATGCATTGTTTATTCAAGAAAGCTGCGGTAAAAGCAGAACGATACAAATAGTGCGATATGCAAGGGATGGGACTATTTGACATGTCCCCCTCCAGAAGCGAGCTGTGGGATTATGTGTAAAACAAGTATACTGCTCGTTATAGAGACCACCTGTACACTCGACGTAGCTTTCTGCTTCCCTGGCTGTTGCATCCTGTGTTCGGCGGTTCTACTGCCGGACAGGGCTTCTCGAGAAAGGAGTCCTGAAAGTAAGAAAAAAAAGAAGAATGGCACAATTGGGAGCCCCTGGTGCAGTTGAGCCGCATTCTGGGCCTGCCGTGGTCGTGCCCCTCCCCCTATGCCCATGGTATTTCTAGGGCTGGGGTTGGGGCCGCATTGCTACGCGTGCTCAGAACGTGCCAGGCGGTCTTGTTGTAGGTTACTCCGGGTGCGCTTAACGGTGTCCGGCCGTTTAATAGACGGACTCGAGAATTGCCTTAAGAGGCTGCTTTGTACTTCTGCCGCGAGGGCCGCCGTATGCTCCTCCGTTCGGAGAGAGCGTTCGGTGTTTCCGTTGACCGTAATGACTCCTCGAGGGCCTGGAATCTTGATCTTGAGGTATGCGTAGTGCAGCACCGCATTGAACTTTGCAAATGCGGTTCGTCCGAGCAGTGCATGATAGCCGCTGCGGAACGGGACTATGTCGAAGATTAACTCCTCGCTTCGGAAGTTATCCGGGGATCCGAAGACCACTTCAAGTGTAACTGAGCCTGTACAGTTGGCCTCTACACCTGGTATGACACCTTTGAAGGTCGTCTTTGTGGGTTTAATCCTTGAGGGGTCTATGCCCATCTTGTGCACTGTATCCTGATAAAGCAGGTTCAGGCTGCTGCCGCCGTCCATCAGGACTCTAGTGAGATGAAATCCGTCAACGATTGGGTCTAGAACCAATGCGGCGAATCCGCCATGGCGGATGCTAGTGGGGTGGTCCCTTCGATCAAATATGATCGGGCAATAGGACCACGGGTTGAACTTTGGGGCGATTGGCTCCATCGCATATACATCCCTTAGTGCATGCTTCCGCCCCCTTTTGGGTATGTGGGTTGCGTATATCATGTTCATCGTCCGCACTTGTGGGGGAAAGCCCTTCTGTCCTCTATTGTTCGGCGGCCGGGGCTCCTCCTCGTCATCGCTATGTAGCCCCTTGTCATTGCTTTCGGTAGTTAGCTTGCCTGCCTGCTTGAACACCCAACAATCACTGTTGGTGTGATTGGCTGGCTTTTCGGGGGTGCCGTGTATCTGGCACGAGCGATCGAGTATTCGGTCCAAATTGGACGGTCCCGGAGTATTTCTTTTGAATGGCTTTTTTCGCTGACCGGGTTTAGAGCATCTGAATCTGGCATTGACTGCTGTATCTTCAGCATTATTGCCATTAATGCGGCGCTTGTGCTTGTTGCGATGCGACCTGCCATTGCTGTCCTTGGTATCCGAATTACCAGGGCTCTTGGTCATGTTGTTACTACGAGCTAGCCAGCTATCCTCTCCCGCGCAGAAGCGGGTCATGAGTGTTGTGAAGGCTGCCATGGATTTCGACTTTTCCTGTCCTAGGTGCCGGGCAAGCCACTCGTCGTGGATGTTATGTTTTAAGGCTGCAAGGGCCTCTACATCCGGTCAGTCGACAATTTGATTTTTCTTGGTTAGGAACCATGTCCAGAATTGTCAGGACGATTCTTCTGGCTGCTGAATTATGTGGCTTAGGTCATCGGTGTCTGGTGGTCGCACGTAGGTGCCCTGGAAGTTGTCGAGGAATGCGGCTTCTAGGTCTTCCCAACAACCAATTGACTCTGCTGGCAAGCTGTTAAGCCAATGCCGAGCTGGTCCTTTAAGCTTGAGTGGGAGGTATTTGATGGCGTGTAGATCGTCACCGTGGGCCATGTAGATATGAAGGAGATAGTCCTCGATCCAGACCGCAGGATCTGTTGTGCCATCATATCATTCAATGTTTACGGGTTTGAAACCCTCAGGGATTTGATGATCCATCACTTCGTCTGTGAAGCATAGTGGGTGTGTGGCGCCCCTATATTGGGCTATATCACGATGTAGCTCAAATGAGCTTTGTCTACTGTGTTCGGCCCGGCTGGAATTGCCATATCTGGCGTGACGGTTATCATCACGCATCATGGGGCGCCCACGTGATCTGTAGATCGATCTTGTTTGTATTGCCTTGTCCTCCAATATATCCCGCAGGTCTGGCGCATTTCCCCACGCCTTGGTATTTTTTGAGTGGCGCCGGGGTGCGGCTTGAGTGGAGGGCCGAGAGGCCTCTCTGTCGCGGCCACGAGGTGGCCGGTCAGCCGTATCATGCGCTGGTGATGTAGGTTTAGGTGCTTCCTCCTCTAATCGGGGTAGAAGCCTGCATTTTGGGTAGTTCTTGGAGGGGCGTTCGAGTTCATACTCTTCGGCCGCGAGGACTTCAGTCCATCTATCGGCTAGCAAGTCTTGGTCAGCTCTAAGTTGTTGCTGCTTTTTCTTGAGGCTGCTTGCCGTGGCCATAAGCCTGCGTTTGAAACGCTCTTGTTCGACGGGACCCTCAAGCACGACAAATTTGTCGTCGTCGAGGCTTGCTTCATCTTCGGAGGGAGGCATGTAATTATCGTCCTCTACCTCTCTATCTGCCGCTCTCTCATGAGGGCTGGCTTCTCCATCCTCCTGCGCTAAATCCTGCTGGAGGGGGTTGTCTTCGGCACTGTCCGGGGTGTTATTGTCTCCGGTGCTAGAATCTCCGTTTTTGCTGTGGCGGGATTTAGAGCGGCGCCGCTGACGCCGGCGCTTAGGCTGTTTCTTGGAGGGGTCATCCTCCGTTGTTCAATCACCATTCCCATCATTTGGGATGTCCACCATGTATATGTCGTATGACGAGGTGGCCTTCCAGTGCCCTGTAGGCGTTGGTTCTTGGTCGTCTCATGCATCGTCGTCCATACCGTCGAAGTCTTCGGAGTCGAAGTCGAGCATGTCGGTTAAGTCATCGACAATGGCTACGAAGTGGGTGGTGGGTGGGCTTTGAATTTCTTTGTTGTCCGCATCCCAACCTTCCTAACCATAATCCGGCCAGGGCTCTCCTGATAAAGAGAGAAACTTTAGCGAATTCAGGATGTCGCCAAAGGGCGAGTGCTAAAAGATGTCCGCAGCAGTGAACTCCATGATAGGCGCCCAATCGGATTCGATTGGCAGGGGCGCGGAAGGTTCGGAGTCCGGAGAGGAGTCCGGCACCTTGGAGTCACGAGCTTCACAAAGGACGGGGTTGGTGTTTGGCTCAATCGCCATACAGATAGCAGCCCCCGAGCCGGTGTCCAACCACCCATCCTCGATCGGCGCAGTCGGCTCCGAGCTAAGGGTCGGAGAGGAAGCTTGCGCGGCCTCCGGGGCACTGTCCGGCAGCAGAGCTAGATCATGCCCCTCGTGACAGTGCGGCGCGCTTGGCTGTGGCTCGAACCCGTCAAAGATCAAGTCTCCACAGACGTCAGCCGTATAGTTCAAACTTCCAAATTTGACCTGATGGCTAGGGGCGTAGCCTTCAATCTGCTCCAGATGGCCAAGCAAATTGGCCCGCAGTGCAAAGCCGCCGAATACGAAGATCTGTCCGGGGAGAAAAGTCTCACCCTGGACCGCATCGTTGTTGATGATCGGAGGAGCCATCGGGCCTAAAGATGACGACACAGAGGAACCCTCAATGAAAGCACCAATGTCGGTGTCAAAACTGGCGGATCTCGGGTAGGGGGTCCCGAACTGTGCATCTAGGCGGATGGTAACAGGAGACAAGGGACACGATGTTTTTACCCAGGTTCGGGCCCTCTCGATGGAGGTAAAACCCTACTCTTGCTTGATTGATATTGATGATATGGGTAGTACAAGAGTAGATCTACCATGAGATCAGAGAGGCTAAACCCTAGAAGCTAGCCTATGGTATGATTGTTGTTTTTCCTGCGGACTAAAACCCTCCGGTTTATATAGGCACCGAAGAGGGTTAGGGTTACACAGAGTCGGTTACAATGGTAGGAGATCTACATATCCGTATCACCAAGCTTACCTTCCACGCCAAGGAAAGTCCCATCCGGACACGGGACGAAGTCTTCAATCTTGTATCTTCATAGTCCAGGAGTCCGGCCGAAGATGATAGTTCGGCTATCCAGACACCCCTTAGTCCGGGACTGCCTCACAAAGCCATAAGGTCAAACAAGCACACCAGCAAACAGAAAAAAGGGCAAGCGAAAGGAGAGGAGGAGATTGGGAACGAGAGGGAGAATAAAACGGCAAGGGTGAAGTGGGGGAGAGGAAAACGAGAGGTAAATGGCAAAAAATGTAAATGCGAGTGAGATGGGTTTGTGATGGGTACTTGGTATGGCTTGACTTGAGCGAAGACCTCCCCGGTAACGGTGCCAGAAATCCTTCTTGCTACGTCTTAAGCTTGCGTTGGTTTTCCTCGAAGAGGAGAGGGTGATGCAGCAAGTGTAGCGTAAGTATTTCCCTCAGTTTTGAGAACCAAGGTATCAATTCAGTAGGAGGCTCCTCAAAAGTCCCACGCACCTACACAAACAAACTGAGAACTCGTAACCAACGCAATAAAGGGGTTGTCAATCCCTTTACGACCACTTGTGAAAGTGATATCTAATAAAGATAGTATGATAAGATAAATATATTTTTGGTATTTTATAATATAGATGCAAAAAGTAAAGATGCAAATAAAAGTAGATTGAAAGCAAATATGATAAGAGATAGACCCGGGGGCCATAGGTTTCACTAGAGGCTTCTCTCAAGATAGCATAAGTATTACGGTGGGTGAACAAATTACTCTCGAGCAATTGATAGAAAAGCGCATAGTTATGAGATTATCTAGGCATGATCATGTATATAGGCATCATGTCCATAACATGGAGACCGACTCCTGCCTGCATCTACTACTATTACTCTAGATATCGACCGACTCCTGCCTGCATCTAGAGTATTAAGTTCATAAGAACAGAGTAACGCATTAAGCAAGATGACATGATGTAGAGGGATAAACTCATGCAATATGATATAAACTCCATCTTGTTATCCTCGATGGCAACAATACAATACGTGCCTTGCAACCCTTTCTGTCACTGGGTAAGGACACCGCAAGATTGAACCCAAAGCTAAACACTTCTCCCATGGCAAGAAAGACCAATCTAGTAGGCCAAATCAAACTGATAATTCGAAGAGACTTGCAAAGATAACTCAATCATACATAAAAGAATTCAGAGAAGATTCAAATATTGTTCATAGATAAACTTCATCATAAACCCACAATTCATCGGATCTCGACAAACACACCGCAAAAAGAGTTCACATCGAATAGATCTCCACAAGAGAGGGGGAGAACATTGTATTGAGATCCAAAAAGAGAGAAGAAGCCATCTAGCTAATAACTATGGACCCATAGGTCTGTGGTAAACTACTCACAACTCATCGGAGGGGCAAGGATGTTGATGTAGAAGCCCTCCGTGGTCGATTCCCCCTCCGGCAGAGTGCCGGCAAAGGCTCCAGGATGAGCTCTCGCGGATACAGAAGGTTACGGCGGTGGAAATTGTGTTTTGTGGTGCCCCTGGATGTTTTCGGGGTACTTAGGTATATATAGGAGGAAGAAGTACGTCGGTGGCCGCCCGAGGGGCCCACGAGACAGGGGGCGTGCCCTACAGGGCGGGCACGGCCTCCTATCTCATGGGGGCCTCGGGTGCTTCTTGACTTGCACTCCAAGCTCTCCGAATCACGTTCGTTCCAAAAATCACGCTCCCGAAGGTTTCATTCCGTTTGGACTCCGTTTGATATTCCTTTTCTTCGAAATACTGGAATAGGCAAAAAAACAACAATATGGGCTGGGCCTCCGGTTAGTAGGTTAGTCCCAAAAATGATATAAATGTGTAAAATAAAGCCCATAAACATCCAAAAGGGTAATATAATAGCATGGAACAATAAAAAATTATAGCTACGTTGGAGACGTATCAAGCGGCTTGCTGAGGCCGCGCGCCGCCAGGAGCCGCTGCTCGTGGCTCCCCTGAATTCCGCGCCCCCTCTGCCAGAGTTTGTGGCCACAACCGGGGGAGCCGGCGATGAGCAGTCGGTCATGGAGAGGGAAGGCAGCGACGTCACCATGCCGGACGTCATCGTGCCTCCACCACCACCGACCAGCGGAGCGCAAGACCGGCAGCCAGCCACCCCGCTGGTGCCACCATCCAGGAACGAGGTGGTGACAGGCCCAACTCCTGAGGCCCACACACCCGCGCGCCGCCGTCTTGCAAAGGCGTTCTCAGCGCCGCGAGCTCGTCGGTCCCGGACACCGAGGCGACCAGCACCGCACCCACTGGCTGGGTGCGCGGAGGCGGGATGGGAGCCTTGAACCAGGCGGCCCTCGACGTCCAGGCCAAGGTCCGGGCCGAAGCCGACACCCTCAAGCGGTGCAATGAGGCATTTCTGAACTCGCGAGTAGCCATCCGAGTAAGCTTCTCTCTTCTTTTATTTTTGATCTTCTTGTTTCTTGGTGGGGGCGCGCCAGCGCACCCACTGGGTGTAGTCCCCAAGTTTCGGGCCGGCTGCTGAGTAGGCGGTCCGAAACTTTAACTTGCAAGCATCAAACGCTAACTCCTTCTGACATCCCTATTGTAGGATTACCACAACCTTCGCGCCCCCACCTTCAACTCCGGAGTCCGGGAGCTGGAGAAGCAGACTGCCAACTTGTCCGAGAGCCGAAGTAAGTCTTGTCTTCCTTTCTCCGCAGGGACGCGCTGGCGCACCCGCGGGCTATAGTTCCCAAGATTCAGGCCGACTGCTGAGCCAACGCCCCGGCAACTGCGTCCCTTCTCTATTGATTGATTGACGTCATTTCTTCTTTTCTCTTTGCAGAAGCCAACACCGCCTTGTAGCAGCAGCTGGGCAAAGCCAACACCGCACTGCGTGGTAAGGAGGTAAAGTGCAGCAAACTGGCCGAGGAGTGTGACCAGCTCGCGGAGCAGACGGAGCGCCTCAAGATGGCTCATAAGGAGGCGAAGATGAAGGAGACTGACCTCCTTGCTGAGTTCGAGACTGAGCGCTCCGCCTGGGCCGACAAGGAGGCGCAGCTGACTGCCTGCTTCAGCAGCATTGAGGACTTGGTCGACGGTAGGCCTCTTCTTCTTTTCTTTCTTTGAGTCATCGGCCCCTACTCATGCCGACCGCTGGCTTCTAATCTCCGGCTTCCTTGCCCTTCATCCAAATAGACTTCTTCCCAGGCCACTCCATCACTGTGAACCAGGCCACTGAGGCTCATCGCCAGGAGCGGAGGGTGGAAGGCGTGCAGATTGCCGCCGACGCCCCCCGGTCCCTCAACAAACAGCTCCTCAGCATCCAGGACCGCCTTTGGCCGGCTCACCAAATGCTGCGCCATCTTCAGCGTGTCGGGGCCCAGGCGATCTCCGCCCTCTGGCCAGGCATGCAGGCTCCACGCACTCCCAGTCGGACAGCTGACTGGCTGGAGATGGTGGTCGGACGCCTAGAGGCCTGGAAGGGCTCCTCGGCTCGGGCTGGAGCGTGCCGAGCTCCGGAATTCGTCAAGGCGTGGTACATTGGGCTAGATCTAGCCCAGCTGACCATGTTTCGGCTAGAGGCGCAGGACGAGCTAGCGGTGGCAGAGGACGACCTTGTCCAGCGAGCGGTGGCGATCACCGACTACACCGACACCAGCGTCTTCATGTCGGTGTTCTGGGAACGAGGGTCCCCACACTTGCCTGCCTGCGGCCTACGGCGTGGCTTAGGTGGGGGCCCAATGCAGCCCAGCTTCATTAGCTCAAGCTCAAGACCCTCGCAAGGGGCCAAGCCTCGCGGGGCGAACGACAGGTTGCTTCCTCAGGAGCAACCTCCTCAGGCAGGCTCGCGAGGAGGTGTAGAGATCAAGGCAGGGCACCTCCCGAGGGGCCGTGACGCAAGCCATGACCATCGAGGCCAGGCGGGCGCCGGCCTGCGCAGTGTCCTTGTTTCCCTTTCGGTGCAAAGGGGGCAATCACATGCCAAGGCATCAGGCAAAGTTTACCATTTCAGTGCAACAAGACCAAGACCAGCAGAACGGCAGGATGGAGGTCATCGTGGAGCCCAGAGCGGCGTCATCGTCAGAGCCCTTGGCAGCCGAAGACCAACTTTAGTCAGGATAAGTGTAGCAGATGTTCCCCTGCCAAATGGCCAATGGTTGGCGCCCTTCCCGCTCATTATTTGGGAAGAGGCCCAGGGCCTCGCTCTATAAATAGGACTAGCCACCACAGGGTAGAGGGATCGAGAAATAGATCGCTCAGAGAGAGAGAGAGAGAGAGAGAGAGAGAGAGAGAGAGAGAGAGAGAGAAGCGACTGAACTCACCCAAGTAGTTCATCGCACCAGCTCAAGTACAGCCCCTCGCGAGGCTGTTCTCCCTTTGTACTATTCACCATAAACCCCTGAGGCAATCCACCACACCACACACTAGAGTAGGGTATTACACCACAATGGTGCCTGAACCAGTATAAATCTCGTGTCCCTTGTGTATTCATCTTTCTTGCTTAGATCCTCGCGAGACATCGAGACCTGAGCTGGTAGGGGAGAGATCTTCACGCGCACCCCAGTGTTCGAACCTTAAAGGTCTGCTGGAACCCTAAATCCAACATTTGGCGCGCCAGGTAGGGGTGCGCCGGAATCTTTCTTCCGCTAGTCGCGTCTGACCTTCCGTCGTGTCCATGGCTGACACTCGTCGAGCTCGCGCCGAGCGTCGGGCTGCTCTCGCCACCCGCATCGCCCAGACGGCGCCCGTCGGCGGTCGCCCTCATCACTCCCCATTGCCTGCCGCCAATGCCGCCACCGGCCCGGCGGGGAGCGAGCAGCAGGCCTCGCCACTGCATCCACCGGTGCGACATGATGGCCGCACCGCCACCCCGTCGCCGACTCCAGCCGGTTCGTCATCTCGCGCCCGTCATGCCCCCGCGGACGCGCCGCCCGCTCCTACAGCCAATGCCGACGCTAGGGCCAGGGGGCTCCGAGGCTTGGCCCCTGCCTTGCGGCAGGTGCAGTGGCCACCCAAGTTCAAGCCTGAGATGCCGCCGCGCTACAATGGCGCGATGAACCCGCTGGTTTTCTTCCTGGCATACGAGGAGGCTGTCCTCAAGGCCGGGGGCGACGACAGGGTGATGGCCAACCGGTTTCCCATGGCCATCACCAGCGTTCCGTGCATGTGGCTGCTCCACCTACCGACGCCTTTCGTGACCTCCTGGGGGAGTTGCGCGACCTCTTCCTCGCCCGATACGTCGCGCCAGCGCCCCCGGTCATCGTAGCTCTCCTAGGCGGCTCGCGGGCGCCGCCCGCAAGTCGCCACGTCAAGCCATTCACCCGCCAGATCGGTGTTGCCTCCAAGCGCCGGGAAGCTCCCCCGGGTTGGGTGGCGCCCGAGGCCGATCTGACCTTCAACTCGGACGATCACCTCCACCCTCGCCGGTTCAGGTGCGCTCCCGATATTGTGCACCCCCACCATCTGCCAAGTGGCCGTCACCAGGACCCTCATCGACGGCGGGGCTGGCCTCAACGTGCTCTCAGCGGAGGCCTTTAGCCTCCTCCACGTGCCACTGGAGCGGCTTCAGCCCAGCAGGCCTTTCTCGGGTGTCGGAGCCGGTTCCACCGTCTCCTTAGGGCAGATCCGCCTCCCGGTGACCTTCGGCACCTACGACAACTTCCGCACAGAGCTGATCGACTTCGACATCGCCCCCATCGGCCTCCCCTACAACGCCATCCTCGGCTACCCGGCCTTGGCCCGGTTCATGGCAGCAAATCACCCGGCGTACAACCTCATGAAGATGCCCGGGAGCAGCAGTGTCCTCACCGTGTCAGGAGACACAAGAGATGCGCTGCAGGCACTCAAGTTTGCTTTCAAGACAGCCGCGCTGGCGCGGCCCGCCAGCTCTGACGCCCTTGAGCCCAAGGGGGCTGCACCGGCCAAGAAGAAGCAGCTATTCACCCAAGACAAGGCAGAAACCAAGCAGGTACCGGTCGACGAGGACGGGTCCACTAATGTCACCTTCACCATAGGCGCCAACCTCGAACTTGAGCAGGAGGAGACCTTGGTGAAATTCCTGCGCACGAACAAGAAGGTATTCGCGTGGTAACCTGATCAGTTAGCAGGGGTCCCGAGGGGTGTGATTGAGCATCACCTCAATGTGTGCCCCAACATACGCCCCGTGAAGCAGAAGGCGAGGCGGCAGTCCACGGAGAAACAAGCTTTCATCATCCAAGAGACCCGCAAGCTAGAGGCGGCAGGGGTTATTCGCGAGGTCCGCTACCTAGATTGGTTGGCTAACCCAGTGGTCGTGCCGAAGAAGGGAGGAAAGGAACGCATGTGTGTCGACTTCACCAACCTCAACAAGGCCTGCCCGCAGGATCCATTTCCGCTTCCTCGCATTGACTAGATCGTCGACTCCACCGCTGAGTGTGACCTATTGTGCTTCTTGGATGCCTTCTCGGGTTACCACCAGATCAAGATGGCGGTAGTAGACGTGCAGAAGATGGCTTTCCTGATCCCGTGTGGAGTATACTGCTATACATGCATGCCGTTTGGGTTGCGCAACACAGGCGCGACCTTTCAGCGGCTGATGCACATCGCCTTGGGCCGGCAGCTCGGGAGGAACGTTGAGGCCTACGTCAACGACATTGTGGTGAAGTCTCGGGAGGCAAAAACCCTGATACATGACTTAGAAGAAACCTTCGCGAGCCTCAATGAGGTGGACCTGCGGCTCAACCCGGAGAAGTGCGTGTTTGGAGTCCCCTCGGGCAAGCTCCTGGGCTTCCTCGTATCCCACAGGGGCATCGAGGCCAACCCGGAGAAGGTCAAAGCAGTCGAATACATGAGCCCGCCGAAGACCCTCAGAGAAATGCAGAAGCTCACCGGGCGTGTTACCGCGCTAGGACGCTTCATCTCCAAGCTAGGGGAATGAGCACTGCCCTTCTTCAAGCTGATGAAGAAGAAAGGCCCCTTTGAATGGACTGAAGAGGCCGACAAGGCGTTTCAGGATCTCAAGAGGTACCTAACCAGCCCTCCGGTGATGGTAGCGCCGCGTCCTCGGGAGTCCCTGGTGCTCTACCTTGCAGCCACCCCCTACTCCGCCAGTGCAGCCCTTGTGGCGGTTAAAGAGCGTCGGATCAAGACCACAGCAACCGTCCGGGTCGAAGCAAAGCAAAGCCAAGAAGGCCTTGCGGAGACCGAGACCGCAGTCGAAAAGGATCAGCCACAGCAGGGGAGCACCCCGGAGCAGAGGAGGCCCCTCCAAGTGACCAGGCGCTAGGGGCTCCGTCGTCTCGAAAGGCACCCCAACCTCCGGAGGACGCCAGC
This sequence comes from Triticum aestivum, assembly GCF_018294505.1. Taxonomy (NCBI): domain Eukaryota; kingdom Viridiplantae; phylum Streptophyta; class Magnoliopsida; order Poales; family Poaceae; genus Triticum; species Triticum aestivum. The sequence continues at coordinate 405,543,807 of NC_057798.1, forward strand.
AATGCCAGCACCCTCAACCTCGTTGAGCACCCTGTGTACTTCGTCAGCACGGTGCTACGGGATGCAAGGGCACGGTACCCTATGCCCCAAAACTCCTCCTCGCGCTATTGGTGGCCTCACGCAAGCTGCGGCACTACTTCCAAGGCCATCCCATCAAGGTCGTCTCAGCATACCCCCTGGAAAGGGTACTCAGGAGCCCCAACTCGGCTGGAAGAGTCACTGAGTGGAACATCGAACTGCAAGCGTTTCAGCTAGAATTCAGCATGACCAGAGTCATCAAGGGGGTTGCACTTGCAGACTTCGTGGCAGAATGGGCAGAGGCGCCAGGCCTCGGGGCTGGCGAGGATCGATCACTTTCCTCGGGAAGCGAGGCACCGGACGGCTGGGTCATGTACTTCAACGGGGCGTTCTCCCGACACGGTGCGGGGGCTGGTGCAGTGCTCGTATCTCCCACTCAAGACAAGCTCTACTACGTCGTACAACTCTGTTTCTAGCACGGAGAAAAGGTCTCCAACAACATAGTATAGTACGAAGGCCTGATAGCAGGCCTGAAAGCCGCAGTCGCCTTGGGGGTAAAGCACCTCATCATCAAGGGCGATTCACAACTCCTCGCCAACTTCTCCAACAAGGTATACAAGCGGAAGGATGAGGACATGGAAGCCTACCTTGCGAAGGTTCGCAGGATGGAGAAGCAGTTCTGGGGGCTGGAGTTGCAGCATGTGCCTCGCGGCACCAATCAAGAGGCTGATGACATCGCCAAGAGGGCATCTAGGCGGCTACCTCAGGAGCCTGGCGTCTTCTAGGAGTGACTCTTCAAGCCCTCGGCGGCACCATCACTATCAAGCACCTCGCAACCTCGGGAAGAGCTCCCTCAGCCGCCTGCCTCGGGAGCCCCGGTATGTGGCCCGGCCTCAGGGGCACGCCTGCTCCTGGCGTTCGAGCCTCAGGAAGGATGCTGGATCGCAGAGCTCAGGAACTACTTGACACAAGGGACCCTGCCGGAGAAGGAGGAGGAAGCGGAGCGTGTGGCGCGGCAGGCCACGGCCTACTGCATCAAGGATGGAGAGCTCTACTGGAGGCGACCAAATGATGTGTCCCTATGTTGCATTTCCATAGAGCAAGGGAAGGAGCTGTTGGCGGACATACACGGTTGAGACTGTGGGCATCACTCATCATCACAGACCCTCGTTGGCAAGGCGTTCCGCAACGGATTCTATTGTCCCACGGCACTTAGTGACGCTGTTGAGCTGGTGAAGGCTTGTGAGGCCTGCCAATTCCATGCCATGCAGATCCATCAGCCGGCGGGGGGTCTGCAGACTATACCCCTCTCATGGTCGTTCGCGGTTTGGGGGCTGGATACTCTGGGCCCATTCCCTCGGGCGCCAGGGGGCTATCGCTACCTCTACGTTGCCATGGACAAGTTCACCAAGTGGGACGAGGTGGAAGTTGTCCGCACCATCCCCGCGGGCTCCGCAGTCAAGTTCATCAAGGGCCTCGTGAGCCGATTTGGGATGCCTAACCGCATCATCACCAACAATGGTTCGCAATTCACCAGTAACCTCTTCAAAACGTACTGTGCTAACTTGGAACACAGATATGCTACGCTTCGGTAGCACACCCCAGGAGCAACGGCCAGGCTGAGCGAGCCAACGTGGAGGTCTCGAGGGGCCTCAAAACCAGGACCTTCAAGAAGAAGCTGGAGGCCTGTGGCAGGGGCTGGTATGACGAGCTCTAGTCTGTGATGTGGTCTATCCGCATGACCACGGCCAAACCAACTGGCGAGACCCTGTTCTTCCTCATCTACGGAGCTGAGGCTGTCCTCCCTCACGAGGTCAGGCGTCGTTCCGCACAGGTCCTGGCGTTCGACGAGGCACAGCAGGACGCCATGCGGGGGACGGATCTTGTGCTGGCGGAGGAATGCCGCCGAGAGGCCGCACTGCGAGCGGCAAGGTATCAACAGGCGCTGCGACGATACCACTGCCGCAACATCCGCCCCAGGACTCTTGAGGTAGGGGACCTCGTGCTCAGACGGGTCCTCTCCGGGGAAGGGTTGCACAAGCTCTCTCCCATGTGGGAGGGCACGTTCAAGGTTGTTCATGTTTCCAACCCCTGCTCCGCACGCTTGGAGACCCAGGAGGGAGTACCCATCCAGAACGCATGGAACATTCAACATCTCCGGAGATTCTACCCCTGGTGAGGCCCGGTGCCTGTGGAAAAGGCCCGGTGTCTGTGAAGAAGGCCAACGCCTATGAAGCTATCGCATTTTGGGGAAGGCCCGGTGCCTGTGAAGAAGGCCAACGCCTGTGAAGCTATCGCATTTTGCAGAAGGCCCGGTGCCTGTGAAGAAGGCCAACGCCTGTGAAGCTATCGCATTTTGGGCAAGGCCCGGTGCCTGTGAAGCTATCGCATTTTGGGGAAGGCCCGGTGCCTGTGAAGAAGGCCAACGCCTGTGAAGCTACCGCATTTTGGGGAAGGCCCGGTGCCTGTGAAGAAGGCCAATGCCTGTGAAGCTCGCTGTCCGTGACACTCTCACGTAATAATGAGTGGGGCTGTACACGCCCCGGAGTCTCCGGAGTGCCGCCCTCGGGCCTCGGGGGCTCCCGCCCACGCCCAGTGGCAGCACTTAGCTCCGTGCTGGTGAGAAGACGTCGAAGTCTAGATTAGGTGTCGGACGTGACTTTTTCATTTGCTTTCTGCAGTTGGCCTGTTCTTTGCTATTTGAAGTTTTATCGAAGCTGTCGCCGTCTCTGGCTTGAGCCCCTTTTGTATTTTTCGCTCACTTGCCTCGGTTTTCCCTCACGCGAGTCTCGCGAGGGAGGTACGCGGGTACCCTCGCGAGTGTTTTTTGCCCCGGTTGTTTGAAGCTCTCCTATCCGAGTCCGCTGAGGGAGCACCACTCCCAGTCCTTGCCCCATGGGCATCGCGACGTGATCACAGGACCTGGGTCGGTCGCCCCCACAACCAAAACCGGAAGCTACCCCTCTTGACTAATCCTTGCAGGACATGAAGCACACGGCAAGGCCTCGGCCTCGGGAGGCAAAAACCATGACAAGCCTCCCCGAGTTAAGTAACTCCTGCACACGGGCACACGGCACGGAAACGTAGCACAGAAATAGCGGAAACAACACGATGATTAATGGTGATAGTTCAACACGCCCCGCGGGGCCCTACACTACTTTCTCTTTTTGCGCAGGAAAAGAGTAAAGGAAAAACAGGCATGACTTGCTCGGCACCAGCTCACGGCGAGGGCTCGCACTGCTTTCGGAGCTCGGTCAGATTCCCTCCTCTCGCTTCACCGGGGCGCGACGGCGGACCGACCCACTACGTTCCCCCAGGCGGGCGTGACGACGCGGGGGCTGGTCGCGACCCCCACTAGACGAGCTGTTGTCTGAAGGGGAGTCGCCAAAGCTTGGCGAGCCCCGGGCGCCGCTACCCACGCGCCTGCCGCCATCTTCGTCCTGATCAACGCCGAGGCTGGGCGCCCGGCCGCGGTCATCATCTTCGGGGCAGCACCCAGCATGGCGACCGTCTTCCCCGAACACCCACACGTAGAGGGTGGCGTCACCGTCGAACCTAAAGTGCAGGGTGCACCGCCGGCTCAGGCCGCGCGCGCGGGCAAAAGTTTGCCAGCCGCGGGTCAGGGCCAAACCCCCGGCAGCAGAGACCTCCAGCGAAGCCCAGGAGGCCCTGCTGCAGCAGCCGTCCGCCTGAAGCCAGAGGCCACCCGGAGCACCGGCCGGAAGTTCACCTACAAAGAAGCGAGGAAGCTGGAGCAAAGTGCTGGTTGGGTCCGCCGACCACACGACGAACTTCGACAACACCTCCGCCGAGCGGAAGCGTGGCCTGGGGGGTGGCGCAGCCACGGCATGCCTCCCATCAACGATCGGGCGCTCATCGCCGCACAGGGAGCCACCTCCACGACCACGGGAAGCCACCACGGGGGACGCAGGGTGCTTGCAGGGGCGACCCCGACCGCGCTTGGCCGGAGGAGAGTCAGGCCCTTCCTGGCAAGCCTTTCCCTTCTCCGCGGCCGAGAACCTCTTCGGCGGAGCCATGGGGATAGCGAGCAGCCGGGGTGAAGAAGAGGAGGAGTAGCAGAGGGAGATGAACTGGAATGGCTCGCGCCGTTCCATACTTATAGCCAGAGGAGGCCAACCGTCGGCCTCCACGATCGCATGTAATCATGACCCATTTCACATGCAGGGACTTGTCAAGTCGTGCGGTTACCGAGGCATCATGGGGAAGCGGAGACGCCCATGTCCAACCAATCGCCACGCGGCGCCCAAGGCCGCGGGTTGATGGGGCCCGCGGCGCTTCGCACTTTCCCCTTCGCTTCTCTGCTAAGCTAAGTCCTTGCGTGCCTTGGGCCCAGGGGCTACTGTCGGTGTTCTGGGAAGGGGGGTCCCCAGACTTGCCTGCCTGCAGCCTGCGGCATGGCTCAGGTGGGGGCCCAATGCAGCCCAGCTTCATCAGATCAAGCTCCAGACCCTCGCGAGGGGCCAAGCCTCGCGGGGCGGACGACAGGAAGCTTCCTCAGGAGCAGCCTCCTCAGGCAGGCTCGCAAGGAGGCGGAGAGATCAAGGCAGGGCACCTCCCGAGGGGCCCGTGACGCAAGCCATGACGATCGAGGCCAGGTGGGCGCCAGGCGGGCGCCGGCTTGCGCAGTGTCCTTGTTTCCCTTTCGGTGCAAAGGGGGCAAGCATAGGCCGAGGCATCAGGCAAAGGTTACCGTTTTGGTGCAACAAGACCAAGACCAGCAGAACGGCAGGATGGAGGTCATCGTGGAGCCCAAAGCGGCGTCATCGTCAGAGCCCTTGGCATCCGAAGACCAACTTTAGTCAGAATAAGTGTAGCAGATGTTCCCCTGCAAAATGGCCAATTGTTGGCGCCCTTCCCGCTCATTATTTGGGAGGAGGCCCAGGGCCTCGCTCCATAAATAGGACTAGCCACCACGGGGTAGAGGGATCGAGAAACATATCACTCAGAGAGAGAGAGAAGCGACTGAACTCACCCAAGTAGTTCATTGCACCAACTCAAGAACAGCCACTCGCGAGGCTGTTCTCCCTTTGTACTGTTCACCATCAGCCCCTGAGGCAATCCACCACACCACACACTAGGGTAGGGTATTACACCACAATGGTGGCCTGAACCAGTATAAATCTCGTGTCCCTTGTGTGTTCATCTTTCTTGCTTAGATCCTTGCGAGACATCGAGACCTGAGCTGGTAGGGGAGAGATCTTCGCGTGCACCCCAGTGTCCGAACCTCAAGGGTCTGCTGGAACCCGAAATCCAACACTTCATCTCGGTGGTGTTTGACGAGGGCGACGAGGCGCCGCTGGAGTGGCTCGGGCTGAACCCGGATGACAGCGAGGACTCGGCCGAGGTGATCGATTCCAGCGACGAAGCGGAGGAGGCGGAGGACGAGGAAAGCGAGGAGGACACGCCGGAGGTCGGAGCGGATGGCCAGCCTCAACCTGACCGTGCCTCGAGCAACCACCCGCTCTCAAGTGTGCCGATTGCTACTGGAGGCGGTCAGGCGGAGACCGACTAGCCGCCCGTTCCATCGACTGGCGCCGCCGACTCTACTATCCAGCCGTCCACTGCTCCGACTGGTACCACTGACTCCATCATCCAGCCAGAATCCTCTGCTGTTCCAACCGGCACCGCCGACTCCACCATCCAGCAGGAACCTTCTGCCGCCCCTTAGGGTGTTGTCTTTATTTTTCTGCTCATTAGTCTCGACAAACTTTGATTAAATTTGCACAATTCCACCCGCGGGGTGTATATCAACTCTGTTGAATGCTGGCCAATGGGCCTTTTGCTATGTAAATATCCTTTGTAGCAAATTATGCTTTGTTTGCCGGCTTCTCACTTGTCTTGCTTTCTGCTGCTTGCTTTTTCCCTTTGCCGCCCTCCCTTAGCTTCCCTCTCGCCAGCCAAACAGCCGCTCTACGGACTACGGCTGGGTTGAGTACTTAGCTACTTGTGAGAGGGCAAGTACTTAGCCGTTTGGTGTGTCGGCAAGGTAACCAGAAGCCGGCCGGCCGGCTGCTCGGCAGCCAGCCGAAAAAGGCAGGATGCCGGCTCCGGCTATATGCGCAATTTTCCTTAGCCATTTTTCATGTGGGCATTGTTTTGCAACCCCTGCCCACCGTACAGTCGCTCTGCGAGCTGCGGCTTTTGGAAGGAGAAGGTTTTTGGTGCCGACACACTACTTGTCCGACTGCAGGAAACGACATATAGCAGAATGCGGAGAGCCTCCGGGTCGACTGGTCGAACCCGGTGCCAGGCGGAAATAATAAAACAACACTTTCATAGGCATAACACTTTATGATATAGATAAAAGAGGGTAGTCCCCGAGCTCTTCTCGGGGGACCCGGAGTCTTCGTACTTAATACAAAAGGTAGCATGATACATACTGCTTTTAACTGTAAAATCTTTGGAGGAGGTTTGCATTCCATGGCCTCTCCATCTCCTTGCCTGAGTCATCTCTTTTGTGTGCTCTGGGCTTCTGAGCGTCGATCAGGTAGTAGGAACCGTTGCCTAGCACTTTGCTGACGATGAAAGGGCCTTCCCAAGGTGCCGAGAGCTTGTGATGGCCGGCTGTTCGCTGGATCAGCCGGAGCACAAGGTCTCCCTCTTGGAAGGATCTTGGCTTCACCTTGCGGTTGTAGTATCGGCGTAGACTCTGCAGGTAGATGGCGGACCGGCTGAGTGCCAACAGCCGGCCCTCTTCCAGCAGATCGACGCCGTCTTCTCATGCCTCCTTGGCGCCCGCCTCGGTGTACATGGTGACTCGTGGGGAGTCGAATTCTATGTCCGTCGGGATGACAACTTCAGCGCCATAGACGAGGAAGAAGGGCGTGAAGCCGGTCGACTTGTTCGGAGTTGTGTGCAGGCTCCAGAGGATGACCGGCAGCTCATCGAGCCAGCAGCGAGCCGAACGCTCTAGAGGCTCGACCAGTCGGGGCTTGATGTCAGACAGAATGAGGCCGTTTGCTCGCTCCACTTGGTCGTTTGACTGCGGATGGGCAACGGATGCTAAGTCCAGTCGGATGCCCTGCGTCGCGCAGAAATGAGCCAAGGCTCCTTTGACGAAGTTTGTGCCATTATCGAAGTCATGGCAGTCGGCCCATTCAGGTTCTTGATTGGCTTTGCTTCTATACACTTGGTGAACTTGTCCACAGCGACAAGCAAATGAGTCATGCCGCCACGATCCGTCTTGAATGGCCCCACCATGACCAACCCCCAAACGGCAAAGGGCCAGGCAATGGGAATGGTCTTGAGCGCAGAAGCCGGCAAGTGTGGCTTGGAATGGAACTTCTGGCACCCTTTACACTTCTGTACCAACTCCTTGGCGTCTTCTAGAGCAGTCGGCCAGAAGAAACCATGGCGGAAAGCTTTGGCAACAAGTGATCTTGAAGCCGCGTGGTGACCACATTCGCCTTGGTGGATATCTTTGAGGATTGCTTGACCCTGGTCCGGCTCCACGCAGCGCTGGTACACACCAGTGACACTGCACCGTACCAGTTCTTTGTTGACTATGGTGTATGCTGCTGCCCGCCGTTGCACTTGTCGGGCTAGGATCTCGTCAGTCGGCAGCTCTTTGTTCACCAGGAAGCTGAGGATGGGTTGATCCCATGAAGGTGCTGTTATTTCTTTGAATGTCACGACTACAACTAGTACAAGGGCGGTGTCACACCCTGATTTTCATGGCACTACACTTAAGCTAACAATCATGATAAAATGTGGTTTGACAAAAACTTTTGAGTGTTTTCGACCTTGCGTGATTGGTTTTTGTCTGTTGTTTGCAAGTGCTCTAAAAATAAAATAAATCCTCCAACTCTTATACTCCTTCTCCTTGATCCAAAAACCTTTCCCAATGATCATGCCATGTGTATAGGACATAAAAATAATTTCTTGAAAAAAATAATTTGGCCAAATAGTATTTTCAAAAATTAGTTTTTTCAAAACCCCCTGAATTAAGGTTTGCACTTCAAGTACTTAATTAAGGGCAGTAAAAATCTTTCCAAAAATATATTTGACTCCGATTAGATATAGGATACCCAGAAACCACAAAAATATAATTTTAAAGGTTATTTTCCTATTTTATTTAAAAGCTTTTTCTTAAGGCAAGAAATGGTCTTTAATAGGGAAAAATTATTTTATTGCTTCAAAAATATTTGTCAAAATTTAGGGAAACTCATACGACATATATTGTTCATATATAAGAGTTTCAACACATGGTCATGTTCAAAATATTGGACAAAACCTCCCAAAACCATTTCTGCCCATTTAAAGGATTTGAAATATTTCTACAGGAAATATTTTCAAAGAAATCCAAGGAAAATCCAGCAAGTCACAAATGCATATTGTGATCACCTTGCAAAGCCTCATGTCAATTAAAGTCATTTTGGTTCACAAAAATGCCCCAAAACCCTCTCTGACCAGAATCAAATTTGAACAACTTTGTACTGCCAACTTTCTCTCCTTGACCCCAACTTTAGTGGGCATGTTCACATGACCAAATGAGGCCACTACACCAAGTGGTGCATCAAGGAGAAGTGATTTGCTCAACTAGATCTACACAAGTTCATTTCTGCTAATTTCTAGGGTTTGCCAGAGTTTCATTAGCAAACTCTTCCAAATGAGCTCATCTTCCTTTTTCCCTGTCATTTTGTCATGACAAACATCCCTGCCAAGTGCCACAAGAGGTAAATTAGTGCAAGTACCCCAAAACCATATCAAACACCTTCTACTTGTTAACCAAAAACCCTGTTTGTAGCCCTTCCACTAATCTCCATGAGTTCCACTTTTTACCACAACCCCTCCTAGTCCCCTTTCACCCCCAGTAACAATGGCAAACCCACAGCTCAATTATTGGATGGGTAAAACCCCACTTTATCTCTCTGGACAGCCCATTTCTCCCTCTTCTTCTACCTCTCTCTTCTTCTACTGGCCACCCAGGGCATCCAAGGCCATCTCCTACTTCTTTACTCCCCCCTAGAGCTACCAGACACCTTTGGACGCGCCCACATTGCATAAAAAATGGCTATGCCAGCCATTTGCACGCTCTGGAGCATGCTACAGTGCGCTCCCGCACTGTAGCCGCCCCCTTCCAACTGCCTCCGGCCACCTCAGGCCTCCCCAGCGCGCCCGACGATGCGCCTCGACGTCTGTGACACGCCACGCCTTTGTCCCCCTCCTCTCTCCCCCTCTCTCGCCCCTGCTCGCACGTGCGCTGGCCGCCCGAGCGCGCCAATGGCGCGGCTCACACGCGCAGCGTCTCTGACCCCTCCCCGCTCTCTCCCTTAGCTCCCCTCGGCGTAGTCCATGCCCAGAAACACCCCAGACACGGCGCCAGCCCCTCCCGAGCCCTATGGCAACGAGCAGGAGCTCGCCGGCGCATGGGTCCACGGCACCCCGCCGTTCGCCTATTTATAGGCCTCCCCAAGCTCTCCTCTCCTCACCACTCGCTCTCTGCACCACCAAGTCATCCCTCTGCACCCCCAGTTCGTCTCCAGAGCCGCCCGAGCTCGAGATCGAGCTCGAGCTCCGCCGCTTCGGCTCGCCGGAGTTCACGAGGTACAGGCCTTCCCCGCTCCTCCTCTGCCCCGATCTAAAACCACCTCCTCCCACTGATCATTTCCCCTCTCTCCCCCGCCTCGTTTGCATCCGGAGTCGACCGGAACGACCACCACCCGACGCTCCTCCGCCGTGCCTCCTCATCACCGGCGAACCAGGCCACCCCGGCGACCGCGACCACCACCACCCGAACGGCGACACGACGCTGAGCCTAGCCGTGCCCTCGCCCGACCTCGTCGTGCCCTGCATCGTCGCCGGTGAGCTCGCCAGCCGTATGGACTCGGGGTTAGGGATGACAGGCGGGCCCTGCCTGTCAGCCTCTCCCCTCCATCGCCCCTCTCTCTCTTGCTGACGCCTGGGCCCCGCCCGTCAGGTTTAAACCTGGTGCGCGCGCGTGCACCAGCGCGCTGGGCCGCCTCACTGGTTGGGCCGCTACCCTGCGGCTGTTCTGGCCCAGCAGGCACAGTGCCCCTTCCCCTTTTTCTTTTCTGTCACACTTGTAAAAATTCCACAGGATGAAATATTTGTCCAAATAAATTAATTCCAACTCCTAAATTCCTGAAGTATTGCAACCTATTTAATGGTGCAACTTTCATTCAAATCCAACAACCTTTTCTTCACTGTAAATATTTAAATGTGATTTTAAGCATTTAAATATACCTTTGTAAATCCATTTCTCCTATTCTGCTACTCCAAATCCAAAACTAGGAATTTCCCCTTCTTAGATTTCACCCTAGTATTTAACAAAAATGAGTTGACATTTTTCTGAGCACTTTGGTTTTTCTGTTTTATTATTGGCTTATTTTTCTTTTTATTATTTTGCGACGATAGATTGCTTTGCTGACGAAGGAGTTGGACCAAAAGATTTTGAAGACCCAGAAGACTTTGTTAAGCCAGGCAAGCGCCCTTTGACCATGTCTATGAAACCCTTTTTATGCATGTCATATAGCACCATATTGTTGTTGCAACGGAATCATGATGAGGTAGTAACCACTTTGATGGTTTGTCACCGTACTTCCTCGTTGATACTTGCATTGTGCATGACCCTACCTTCTTATGAGGGTTATGCCAGTGGGAGTAGATAGGATGCTAAAGTAGATGCTACGCAAAAAGGGACGGGTATATGCATGATGAAGGAGACAAAGTATTTTCAAAAGACTTTTCGAAAACCCCGTCGGGTGCCACTTATGCCCGAGGGAGATGATGAGATGGGTAACCACTTGATGACGAAGTGGTGTACCGAGGCAAGTGTGTGTTGTTTTCGAAAACAGATTAGATTTAAGATTTGTCGACTGTCCCAACCTTACATGCGCAACCACTCTACTCATGTATGGGAAAGGGCATTATTGACTACCTAGGCCGATACTAGCTTGGAGCCTGCATTACTAGTGATGGGCGAGAGTTGGTGCTCTCTCTCAGGACGGGGTCGTGCTAGGTAGGGCGGCATGACTGTTTTCACAGGGCACCGGATACACCGTTGTGTCCCCTCTCAGATGTTACGATCTCGAGTGAGTCTCATATGATGTACATCATGAGGATACGGAACAACAAGTGGCCTCCTTGTTAGTGTCGTCTAGGGAAAGGTAGTGATCGGGTGCTTACCCCAGGTATTTGAGGTACCGCGGGTCGTAGATGACACAAAAGTTCCCCGGATCTTGTGGGTAAAGTGTGCAACATCTGCAGAGTGTAAAACTATTGGAATAGCCGTGTCCACGGTCAATGACAGTTGGGCGGTGCTGCTTAAACTACGTCCAGAGCTTCACAAACCAGTGTGTGTGTTTGGATAATTGGGGAGAACTACTTGGGTCAAGTCAAGGGACTTGACATGATTGAGTTGGGTTGGTGCCCACTCTATTTATGTTGATATCTGCAACCTGTCCTCGTGGTTACTTGAATTCAACTGATGCATGTCTTACAAGTTGTTGAACATGTCATTGCACGCAAAACTAGCTTTCTGCAAACTACCTAGTTAGTGCTATATCTTTGCATTATTGTGCCTTGTTCAAATCATGGGTTGCTTGCAAGTACATTCAAAGTACTCATTCGCTTGCCACTGGTTATTTAATTGACCAGGCATGGAAGAACCGGAGTTCGAAGAAGAGTTCTTTGGAGACGAACATGCGAACTAGGACGTTTCCCAGTCAGAATGCCTGTAGGGTTAAGGAAGATGGCATGGGTTCTACTTATCGATGAAGATTTCTGTTGCTTGTGTTTCATTGATGTTCAGCCCTTAAGGCTTTATCAATGTAAGACTTGACCATAATAGTCATAATTTGTGTAAGACGGTATGTATGGATGTAAGACTCTTGTTAATTAGCTTCTGTGTGTTCAGTGAGCATTGATCTCTGGGATCATTGTACACGTGCATTCGGTGATCTCAACTTATGAGTCGGGGTCCCCACAGAGCTGGTATCAGAGCCATCCTAACTGTAGGAAGCCTTAGTTGGCATGGACGTTAGTTAGCTTGAGACCATCTAAACTTCTCTTCTTTTCTAAAGCTTACCTGTCACGCCCAATATGCGACCCTATCCTAAAGGAACTCGAAGGTCCCACCAAGGATAGACCCGCATATTAAAACGCTTTTGCAAGGTGGATATCATTACATCAACATTACATAATAGATGGGGATACATACATAAGGTATACAATGCCACACGAATACAACAATACAATACATAAGAGCATCATCCGTCTATGGATGAAACACAAACAGAAACTCAAACTACATCCACCCTGCTAGCCCAGGCTGCCGACCTGGAACCTATCCCCTGATCAAAGAAGCAGAAGAAGAACTCAATGCAAGCAAGCATCGCTCTCGCGTCATGATCATCGCATAACCTGTACCTGCAACTGTTGTTGTAGTAATCTGTCAGCCACGAGGACTCAGCAATCCCATTACCATGGGTATCAAGACTAGCAAAGCTTAAAGGGAAAGGAAGGGGTAAAGTGGTGAGGCTGCAGCAGCGACTAAGCATGTATGGTGGCTAACATACGCAAATCAGAGCGAGAAGAGAACATGCGGAACGGTCGTCAACTAGTAATGATCAAGAAGTGATCCTGAACTCCTACTTACGTCAAACATAACCCAGAAACCGTGTTCACTTCCCAGACTCCACCGAAAAGAGACCATCACGGCTACACACACGGTTGATGCGTTTTAATTCGGATCTGGTGTCAAGTTATCTACAACCGGACATTAACAAATTCCCATCTACCTATAACCGCAGGCACGGCTTTCGAAAGATTATACCCTGCAGGGGTGTCCCAACTTAGCCCATGACAAGCTCTCGCGATCAACGAAGGAATAGACCTTCTCCCAGGAAGACCCGATCAGACTCGGAATCCCGGTTTACAAGACATTTCGACAATGGTAAAACAAGACCAGCAAGACCGCCTGATGCGCCGACATCCTGATAGGAGCTGCACATATCTCGTTCTCAGGGCAACACCGGATGAACACTACGTACAACTAAAACCAGCCCTCGAGTTTCCCCGAGGTGGCGCTGCAAGTGGCTCTGATTCGGACCAACACTTAGACAAGCACTGGCTCGGGGGGGCTAAAATAAAGATGACCCTTGGGTTGGCCGACCCAAGGGAAAGGGATAGGTGGTGGTGAGGCAAATGGTAAAACCAAGGTTGGGCCTTGCTGGAGGAGTTTTATTCAAAGCGAACTGTCAAGGGGGTCCCATAAATCACCCGACCGCGTAAGGAACGCAAAATCCGGGAACATAACACCGGTATGACGGAAACTAGGGCGGCAAGAGTGGAACAAAACACTAGGCAAAAGGCCGAGTCTTCCACCCTTTACCAAGTATATAGATGCATTAATAATATAAGAGATATTGTGATATCCCAACCAAAATCCTGTCCACCATGGAGAAATCTTCAACTTCACCTGCAACTAGCAACGCTATAAGAGGGGCTGAGCAAAGCGGTAACATAGCCAAACAACGGTTTGCATAGGAAAGGTGTCAAAGGTTAGAGGTTCATGGCAATATGGGATGGCTTGATAAACAGGTAATAGGTAACGCAGTACAGCGATAGAACGAACCAACTAGCATAGCAATGATAGTAGTGAGATCCAGGGTAGCGGTCATCTTGCCTGAAATCCCGCAAGGAAGAAGAATGAGTCCATGAAGAAGATGAAGCCACGAAGACGAACCAAGCGTAGACGAACGAATCCTCACGATCGCAACGAAACAGGAACTATCGAAAAGAAGCACACAACATAGTAAACACACCACACATGAACAAGGCATGATGCACAACCAAGCATGATGCATGACAAGACTACATGAAGCTACTCATGGCAAGAGATGATGCAAACAAGAGCAACACATCAAGGCAACTTTAAATGAGGCCGGGAACAACATATAACAATTCCGGTAAGTCCTCATATGCATATTTCGAAATTGGTCCAGATCTGAATAAACCTTATGTTCAAGTTGTTAAACAGCAAGTTAAGATGCACAAGGAGGATCTACACGAAATTCTAGTCAAGTTACATATAAAGTTCATTTAGTTCGGAGCTACGGCCTAGAAGATATGAGCAAAACAAGTTAAACATGGCATTGATGCAAAATGCACCCAAACATCAAGCAAACACCTCAAAACAAGGATGCAACATGATAATATGAAACTACAAGCAATTCTAAGCAAGTTTCATATAGAGCACACTCAAAACGGAGCAACGGTTCAACACATGCACACTATACAAGTTATAAGGACAAGCTGTCCAAAACAGCAACTAGGCATATTGCAAGCATCAAAACAACATGCTACAGCACCCCAACATGAAAAAAAAGACATGGGCACGATGTACAGGTAAAGCATTACAAAACATGAACACTGAGCTATCTCCCGAAATCACTAGAACATGCTCAAACACACATGGTAAGATTGCAAGTTATAACAATTTCAGACTTTGCAGAAAATAACATCACGATGCAATGTTTAGAGCTATCAAACAACATGTTACAGGAACTTATAATGGCAAACAAAGGCATGGCATGATTCTACTCAAAGCATAGATCAAGAGACCCTTAGTGACCATAAGCCAAAAAGGATCAGAAAATATGATGGCACCCACGTAAACATGGCAAGTTATTAAACAGATTCATACATGGCAGAAACATAATTATGAAGGCATGTAGATGAGCTTGTGCAACTCATTACAGAGCAATACATGGCATGGAAAGGCAACCAACAGTAAGAAGACATATTTATGAAGCTAAGCATGGCAAGAGCAAGGTCATAGGGTGCATGGATCACTAGCAAAACACATGGGAACAAGTGAACTTAATGTAAACAGGCTGACAACAACATTTTCAAGCAACTTTGGAGCAAGATATGGACAAACTACAGCAACCTATAAATTCAACCAGGGGCATGGATGGATAGAGGATGACATGTAGATCAAAACATGTTTATAGAACATCTCCAGATTATGCATAGAATGATTAGTAGCAACATGTATATATAGCATCACGAAATAACAGATTCAGCCTAGCAAAATAGCAACATCATGAACCCTACTTAACAAGCTCGATTCACTCACCACAAGTCATTGCATGACAAGATAAGCATAGCATCATCAAGAAGACATGTTTGTGTAACAAACCAAGTCAAGAACAAGTCCATAGCATGCAAGGATCAACTATAGCAAGCTCGACCAAATTGAATAACATATAAACAATCTGCCAGGAAACATTTTGAAGCAAAAGTAGAGAATGAAAATGACATGCTAGACTACTCCATAATTGCCAACAAGGCCATGAATGGATAGACAATAAGCACATGTTCAAAACACCCTTACTGAAGTATCTCTAAATATGCATGGATCTCTCTGTACCATCATGTTTACATGGCATCAAAATAACCGCAGAACAGGGATTAAAACAGCAACATCATGATGCCTAGTTTGCATGCTTGTGCTAGTCACCACATTGATCACAAAAATACATGGCATACACCCCTGTAAAGAAGACATGGCATAGTTCAAAACACATGAAGACATCAACCTCATAGGATGCACACATCAATCATGGCAAAAATGACAAAAGAGCTCGTTCTGTTAACAGACAGCAGAAAACATTATGAAGCACTCTTACAACGATGATTCAGGCACCAAGATGACCTCAAATGAATATGATGCAATGGAATGAAATGATGTACTCGTCGAGGCGAACAATCTGACATATTACACGCACGAAACGGAGCTACGGATGCAGAGATGCGGCAGGTCAAACATGGCATGAAAATTACGAAAATCTGGGACAGGCGATTTCGGGGGGAAAGTCAACCTTTGGAACGGATATCGAGGCGGGGCGGATCTGGCCGGAGCTACGCCGGAGCATTGCCGGAGTTGACGGGGAAGGTCGCGGACGGCGCGGGCACATGCGAATCCGGCCGGATCTCACCGGATCCGGGCGCGGACTCTGAGAGGCAGCGCCGGAGAGGAAGCGCGGGGGCGGCTCACCGTCCGGCGGCGAGGTCGCGGCGCACGGCAATGGCGACTGACGGCGGCGATGGGCGGAGCTTCGGGCGCGCGGCGGCGCACGGGCCCGGTTGCGGAGGCTAGCGCCTCGGGCGGCGGCGGCCGGGCTGGGCGGCGGCGCAGCCGGGCGGCTGCGGGGCGAGCCCGGCCGGCGGCGGCGGCGGGAGCCGGTCGGGGCGGCGGCTCGGGAGGAGCCGGCGTGGAGCGGGCCGAACGGCGGCGGGGACGGGCTCGCGCGGGCCTCAGATGGGCTCGGCGGGCCCGCGGAGGCGCGCAGGAGAGAGAGAGAGGCCGGCGGGACAGGTGGCACCTCCTGGTTGGCTGCGGTCCGCGGGGCGGACATGTCCGTCGGCAGGCGGACGTGTCCGGCGGCGCGAGGGGAGCGGGGCTAGGGTTTGATCTGCGAATTTTTAAGGGGAGGGCCTTTATATAGGTAGAGGGAGCTAGGAGTGTCCAAATGAGGAACGGTTTTTGGCCACGCGATCGTGATCGAACGACCGAGAGCATGGAGAGGAGTTAGGTGGGTTTTGGGCCACTTTGGAAGGGGTGTTGGGCTGCAAAGAGAGAGGGGCTATACGGTTACCCGGTTAACCGTTGGAGTACCAAACGACCTCCAAATGGCACGAAACTTGACAGGCGGTCTACCGGTGCTATACCAAGGTCACTTGGCAAGCCTCGGGCCATTCCGAGAAAGTTTAATACCCGCACACAACGAGAGACGGAAGGGGAACGCCGGAGAGCATAGGAGCGCCGGATTGCGAAACGGACAACGGGGAAAAGGTTCGGATGCATGAGACGAACACGTGTGCAAAATGAAATGCACATGATGACATGATGAAATGCAACACGCAAGCACATGACACGGCAACGACGACGAATAACTGGCGGACACCTAGCGCATCGAAATCGGGGCGTTACATTACCCAACCCAAAATATATTTCCTTTATTGACCTCTCCCATTCAACCTTTGTAGATGGCCGTCGCCCCCTTGAGACTCCTTACGACAGGATTTCCATCACTCGTAAGAGATTGCCTCCAACAATGCCACTATCCCTTGCTGCCCATATACACCCTGCACGAACTGGAAAATGATGTGTTCGAGAAGGAGTTCTACGCCAAGGTTTTTGTGCCTGCCAAGACCTCACCTCAGGGGTGGTTCTTCGTTGGACCACCTATGCCAACAAGAGACCTAGCCATTCAGCAAGTGGCATATGAAGCACTCCTCCGTCTTCGAGACCTCCTTCCAGAAATGAAAGAAGAACATGCCACCCTCTACCTGCCTGGCAAGAGTGGATTTGGAGCTCTGACTCAAGTAATGATTTCCCCAGAAGACGAGGATCCAACCCTCAAGTACCAAATCCGTTTCGTCAACGCAGGAGACTACCTTCTACGCCACCTTACCGAAGCATTTCTCAAGGCTCGCCAAGATCTCCCTTCACTTCTGCATCTCCATTGCCTCGAGAAGAAGAAGGTGGTCGAGCAAGAACAGCAAATCACTGCCCTGGAAGCCCGCATTTTTAATCAGGAGCAGCAAATCAAGGAACTTCAGAAAGCTCGCAACCAAACCCAACACAAAAGGCATAGGAATGGATTTCCATATCCACCACATAGAGGATCATCGTCAGGCCCCCGACGACAATACCCAAGACTGAATAGCAACCCTTCTGCTTCCGTCACATGTCACGGGTGTGGTGAACTCGGGCATATTAATAGGATGTGTCCCAACAAGCAGCCGACTGCCGCATGTCCATTGGCACCCAGGAGAACCTAGAAGCTGAAGACCGAACGCCTTTCTCTCAAAGTGATGAAGCAAGCACGACTACTAAATCCGAGGACCCCTAGGGTAGGATGAGTCGTGTACCCCCTATGCGCAGTCGAGTCCATGTGATGGTTCAAATGAAACCATGTTGAGTGTTGCTTGTTCTTATCTGTTTGTGTTTTGATATAAGTTGCACTTTTTCCTTAGGCATCATGTATGCGACTATATCACCTATCTTATCTTAATGAAATTGTGTGTGGCCTTTTTGGCACCTGTTTGTTTGCACCTGCACTATAGAACCCCCTTTAAGAATCCCCCCCCCCATCTATGATGCTTTTCCCTCTCATCCCTCTCTCCTCAACTAAAGACCGGCAAGACAAGGTACACCAAGGATTCTACTTCGGCGACCAACTAGCACTGGAGATTTTTGCTGTAGCCTCCTCAACCAAGAGCAGCCCAGTAGAGTTATGTTTACCTCTCAAGACTAGAAACCCATTCCTAGACCCTTCGAGACTTCACAAGATACCCCAGATCGAGTCCTTAACCATGTGCTTAACCCATAGAATTGCAAGAGGACCAATTAAGCCCCATAACCTTGCTTATCACTGGGTTCAATACGGAACTAGTGGACATAGTAAACTAGCACATTACGATCCTAATATAGCACGAGAACTGACGATGCCATAGGGAAGACCAATTTGAGGATGTACGAACAGAGGACAAATGACTTGATGAGTTTATATCAGTGACCTTGAGGAATTATCTGAGACTCTTGGGTGTATTGCAAGGCTTTCATATTGGAAGAAGAACTTGGTGGGATCAGTCAATAGAGTAGCATGACTCTATTTTCCCTTGAGTAAATTGGATTTAGTAGGACAATTATGATCGCAAGCTGAAATTCTTGGAAGTATAAGGATTTGACTTAGCCAGGGGATATTGATAAGAGATAGTTGATATTACGATAATGATTTGGGGAAAAGTGTAGAAATTCTCATTAGACATGAGATTTGGATTTAAGTAGGTGATTCTAGTTGAATATAGTTGCTGAGTATGTCTACATGGTTCGGAGTAAATTGGATTTAGACTGATGATCTCGATCATGATACCATGTTTCTCGGTGGATGATAAACTAGGAGATTGGATTAATTGTCAGAGTTTATTTATGGATCTATATATGCTTGACCTTGGAGTTTACATGATCATGATAATGGAAATTGGTGGACTGACTATAGCAAGGTAGCCCTTTCAAGCATTTGGGATTATAGGGCATTAGAAGATCATGTGGGACACCATAGACATTGGATTTGTAGAATTAATGAATTATGTAGCTAATGGGCTTTTGGAGTTGATTCATAGGAAAGGAAACTAGATCTTGGAGTGGCATACGACGTGTGTCCTTAGGATAGAGATGCACTAACATAGACCTTGGATCAATAGACTCAGCACTTGGATTGTGGTGATTAAATTCAAGCTTAGCAGCTTGTATGTTCTACCCCTGGACTTTTGCATAGATATGAGTTTGGGAATAGTTGTCATGAATGATTTTGTTAGACCTCCCCTCGGGAGCCATGAGGATATGAATAACATGAGTGATGATTGGACTTGACCTATACAAGATGATTCTTCTGCTAATATGAGGTGAAGACTAGGTAGAAGTATTGGCATCTCAGAAACTGTGCTCAAGGATGGGATGATAAACATTCACTCGCACACTAGAATCCTTGAAACCCTTATGCCCTACCAAGCCACAACATGGTCGAATCCTGAACTTGGGCTTTGGCTCTAGATCGATAAGACCTTGGACAATACTCAACCGTGACCATCACCAATGCCTCAGCCCATTTTACGTACCCCATAGACTTCATGGAGTGCTTGGACAAGTTAGTTGTCATCTTTCTTTGATGACATACTTGTCTACCCGAAGACGGAAGAAGAATCGTTGAGCTGGTCAAGGAACATCTGAAGATCCATCATGTCTAGGAGGAAGAACTACACCAACCACCATCTTCAAGAAGTATACTTCCGCGTCAAAGACCATGTGTATCTTCAAGCCACTCCTCTCTAAGGAACCAAGCATTTCCATGACAAGGAGACCCACACCAAGATTCATCAGCCCCCTTCGAGATCACTCCAAGATTTAACAACCCCCTCTGAGATCACTACAAGACGAAGAGAAGACAGTTACCAGCTGGAGTTGCCACCTAAGTTAGCTGATGTGCACAATGCTTTGCATGCATCACAACCCCGGAAATGTTTCCAACTTCCTAACTTGCCCAATCTCTACGAGGGCATTGACCACCGAGCCAATGACCCCTAGCCCAATCTAACCTACCGTGAGCTACCCATTAGCAACCTTGATCAAGAAGAGCGTCATACACGAAGCCACACCATCAAGTACTTCAAGCTCAATGGAGCACTACACGGAAGCAGAAGCAACATGAGGACTTGAAGACTACCCCAGATCCAAGTTTCTGTATCCCTTTCCGCGCCTAGTTTGGGAATCTTGGGGACGAGATTCTTGTAAGGGGGGTAGGTCTGTCACACCCTGATTTTCATGGCACTACACTTAAGCTAACAATCATGATAAAATGTGGTTTGACAAAAACTTTTGAGTGTTTTGGACCTTGCCTTGATTGGTTTTTGTCTGTTGTTTGCAAGTGCTCTAAAAATAAAATAAATCCTCCAACTCTTATACTCCTTCTCCTTGATCCAAAAACCTTTCCCAATGATCATGCCATGTGTATAGGACATAAAAATAATTTCTTGAAAATAATAATTTGGCCAAATAGTATTTTCAAAAATTAGTTTTTTCAAAAAACCCTGAATTGAGGTTTGCACTGCAAGTACTTAATTAAGGGCAGTAAAAATCTTTCCAAAAATATATTTGACTCCTATTAAATATAGGATACCTAGAAACCACAAAAATATAATTTTAAAGGTTATTTTCCTATTTTATTTAAAAGCTTTTTCTTAAGGCCAAAAATGGTCTTTAATAGGGAAAAATTATTTGATTGCTTCAAAAATATTTGTCAAAATTTAGGGAAACTCATAGGATATATATTGTTCATATATAAGAGTTTAAACACATGGTCATGTTCAAAATATTGGACAAAACCTCCCAAACCCATTTCTGCCCATTTGAAGGATTTGAAATATTTCTACAGGAAATATTTTCAAAGAAATCCAAGGAAAATCCAGCAAGTCACAAATGCATATTGTGATCACCTTGCAAAGCCTCATGTCAATTAAAGTCATTTTCGTTCACCAAAATGCCCCAAAACCCTCTCTGACCAAAATCAAATTTGAACAACTTTGTACTGCCAACTTTCTCTCCTTGACCCCAACTTTACTGGGCATGTTCACATGACCAAATGAGGCCACTACACCAAGTGGTGCATCAAGGAGAAGTGATTTGCTCAACTAGATCTACACAAGTTCATTTCTGCTAATTTCTAGGGTTTGCCAGAGTTTCATTAGCAAACTCTTCCAAATGAGCTCATCTTCCTTTTTCCCTGTCATTTTGTCATGACAAACATCCCTGCCAAGTGCCACAAGAGGTAAATTAGTGCAAGTACCCCAAAACCATATCAAACACCTTCTACTTGTTAACCAAAAACCCTGTTTGTGGCCCTTCCACTAATCTCCATGAGTTCCACTTTTTACCACAACCCCTCCTAGTCCCCTTTCACCCCCAGTAACAATGGCAAACCCACAGCTCAATTATTGGATGGGTAAAACCCCACTTTATCTCTTTGGACTGCCCATTTCTCCCTCTTCTTCTACCTCTCTCTTCTTCTACTGGCCACCCAGGGCATCCAAGGCCATCTCCTACTTCTTTACTCCCCCCTAGAGCTACCAGACACCTTTGGACGCGCCCACATTGCATTAAAAATGGCTATGCCAGCCATTTGCACGCTCTGGAGCGCGTTATAGTGCGCTCCCGCACTGTAGCCGCCCCCTTCCAACCACCTCCGGCCACCTCGGGCCTCCCCAACGCGCCCGAGGATGCGCCTCGACATTTGTGACACGCCACGCCTCTGTCCCCCTCCTCTCTCCCCCTCTCTCACCCCTGCTCGCACGCGCGCTGGTCGTCCGAGCGCGCCAATGGTGCGGCTCACACGCGCGGCATCTCTGACCCCTCCCAGCTCTCTCCCTTAGCTCCCCTCGGCGAAGTCCACGCCCAGAAACGCCCCAGACACGGCGCCAGCCCCTCCCGAGCCCTGTGGCAACGAGCAGGAGCTCGCCGGCGGACGGGTCCACGACACCCCGCCGTTGGCCTATTTATAGGCCTCCCCGAGCTCTCCTCTCCTCACCACTCGCTCTCTGCACCACCAAGTCATCCCCCTGCACCCCCAGTTCGTCTCCAGAGCCGCCCGAGCTCGAGATTGAGCTCGAGCTCCGCCGCTTCGGCTTGCCAGAGTTCACGAGGTACAGGCCTCCCCCGCTCCGCCTCTGCCCCGATCTGAAACCGCCTCCTCCCACTGATCATTTCCCCTCTCTCCCCCGCCTCGTTTGCAGCCGGAGTCAACCGGAACGACCACCACCCGACGCTCCTCCGCCGTGCCTCCTCATTGCCGATGAACCAGACCACCCCGGTGACCGCGACCACCACCACCCGAACGGTGACACGACGCTGAGCCCAGTCGTGCCCTCGCCCGACCTCGCCGTGCCCTGCATCGTCGCCGGTGAGCTCGTCGGCCGTCTAGACTCGGGGTTAGGGATGACAGGCGGGCCCCGCCTGTTAGCCTCTCCCCTCCATTGCCCCTCTCTCTCTCTCGCTGATGCCTGGGCCCCGCCCGTCAGGTTTAAACCTGGCGCGCGCGTGCATCAGCGCGTTGGGCCGCCTCGCTGGCTGGGCCGCCTCGCTGGCTGGGCCGCTGCCCTGCGGCCGTTCTAGCCCAGCAGGCACAGTGCCCCTTCCCCTTTTTCTTTTCTGTCACACTTGTAAAAATTCCACAGGATGAAATATTTGTCCAAATAAATTAATTCCAACTCCTAAATTCCTAATGTATTGCAACCTATTTAATGGTGCAACTTTCATTCAAATCCAACAACCTTTTCTTCACTGTAAATATGTAAATGTGATTTTAAGCATTTAAATATACCTTTGTAAATCCATTTCTCCTATTCTGCTACTCCAAATCCAAAACTAGGAATTTTCCCCTTCTTAGTTTTCACCCTAGTATTTAACAAAAATGAGTTGACATTTTTCTGAGCACTTTGGTTTTTCTGTTTTATTATTGCCTTATTTTTCTCGTTATTATTTTGCGACGATAGATTGCGTTGCTGAAGAAGGAGTTGGACCAGAAGACTTTGAAGACCCAGAAGACTTTGTTGAGCCAGGCAAGCAGCCCTTTGACCATGTCTATGAAACCCTTTTTATGCATGTCATATAGCACCATATTGTTGTTGCAACGAAATCATGATGAGGTAGTAACCACTTTGATGGTTTGTCACCGTACTTCCTCATTGATACTTGCATTGTGCATGACCCTACCTTCTTATGAGGGTTATGCCGGTGGGAGTAGATAGGATGCTAAAGTAGATGCTACGCAAAAAGGGACGGGTATATGCATGATGAAGGATACAAAGTATTTTCAAAAGACTTTTCGAAAACCCCATCAGGTGCCACTTATGCCCGAGGGAGATGATGAGATGGGTAACCACTTGATGACGAAGTGGTGTACCGAGGCAAGTGTGTGTTGTTTTTGAAAACGGATTAGATTTAAGATTTGTCAACTGTCCCAACCTGACATGCGCAACCACTCTACCCTTGTATGGGAAAGGGCATTATTGATTACCTAGGCCGATACTAGCTTGGAGCCCGCATTACTAGTGACGGGGGAGAGTTGGTGCTCTCTCTCGGGACGGGGTCATGCCAGGTAGGGCGGCCATGACTATTTTCACAGGGCACCGGATACACCATTGTGTCCCCTCTCGGATGTTACGATCTCGAGTGAGTCTCGTATGATGTCCCCTCTCAAACGAAATCCACCCTGCTAGCCCAGGCTGCCGACCTGGAACCTATCCCCTGATCGAAGAAGAAGCAGAAGAAGAACTCAACACAAGCAAGCATCGCTCTCGCGTCATGATCATCGCGTAACCTGTACCTGCAACTGTTGTTGTAGTAATCTGTGAGCCACGAGGACTCAGCAATCCCATTACCATGGGTATCAAGACTAGCAAAGCTTAAAGGGAATGGAAGGGGTAAAGTGGTGAGGCTGCAGCAGCAACTAAGCATATATGGTGGCTAACATACGCAAATAAGAGCGAGAAGAGAGCAAGCGGAACGGTCATGAAGCTAGCAGTGATCAAGAAGTGATCCTGAACTCCTACTTACGTCAAACATAACCCAAAATCCGTGTTCACTTCCCGGACTCCGCTGAAAAGAGACCATCATGGCTACACACGCGGTTGATGCGTTTTAATTCGGATCAGGTGTCAAGTTATCTACAACCGGACATTAACAAATTCCCATCTGCCACATAACCGCGGGCACGGCTTTCGAAAGATTATACCCTGCAGGGGTGTCCCAACTAAGCCCATGATAAGCTCTCGCGATCAACGAAGGATATACCTTCTCCCAGGAAGACCCGATCAGACTCGGAATCCCGGTTTACAAGACATTTCGACAATCGTAAAACAAGACCAGCAAAACCGCCCGATGCGCCGACAAATCCCGATAGGAGCTGCACATATCTCGTTCTCAGGGCACACCGGGTAGGTCAGCCTATGAGTAAAACCAGCCCTCAAGTTGCCCCGAGGTGGCCCCACAGTCTGCCCATTTCGGACCAACACTCGAAGGAGCACTGGCCCGGGGGGGCTAAAATAAAGATGACCCTCGGGCTCCGGAAACCCAAGGGAAAAAGGGCTAGGTGAGGCAAATGGTAAAACCAAGGTCGGGCCTTGTTGGAGGAGTTTTATTCAAAGCGAACTGTCAAGGGGGTCCCATAAATCACCCAACCGCGTAAGGAACGCAAAATCCGGGAACATAACACCGGTATGACGGAAACTAGGGCGGCAAGAGTGGAACAAAACACCAGGCATAAGGCCGAGTCTTCCACCCTTTACCAAGTATATATAGATGCATTAATAATATAAGAGATATTGTGATATCCCAACATAATCATGTCCACCATGGAGCAATCTTCAACTTCGCCCGCAACTAACAACGCTATAAGAAGGGCTGAGCAAAGCGGTAACATAGCCAAATAATGGTTTGCTAGGAAGGGTGTCAAAGGTTAGAGTTTCATGGCAATTTGGGAGGCTTGAAGAGCAAATGATAGGTAACGCAACATAGCGATAGAACGAAGCAACTAGCATAGCAATGATAGTAGTGAGATCCAAGGTAGCGGTCATCTTGCCTGAAATCCCGCAAGGAAGAAGAACGAGTCCATGAAGAAGATGAACGGGCGTAGTCGAACGAATCCTCACAACTCCGGAACGAAACCGAAGCTAACGAGAGAAGCAAACCGGAAAGAAGCAAACAACATAGTAAACACACAAGCATAAACATGGCATGATGCACAATCAAGTATGATGCATGTCCGGTTTAATAAGGCATGGCATGGCAAAACGCAATAAACAACACTACAAGTTAAGTGGAGCTCAATATGCAACGACTTGCATATTGACAAAACACCACATTGACATATTTAGTTTAATCTCATTTAGGTACACAACAATATTAAATGTTGTTAAACATGGCAAGAGGCGAAACATAATGAAACTACCTATCTAGGCAAGTTTAAATTAGGTCAGAAGTAACAAACAACAATTCCAGAAAATCCCCATATGCATAGTTCGAATTTGGTACTGTTCTGCCCTAAACACAATTTTAATGTTGTTAAACAATAAAACAAAGTGCACCATGTTAAACTAGGCATTTTTTCACCCCATTTACATATAAAGAACATTTAAAACCGAGCTATGGTTATTTAAATATGAAATAAATCATTTTAACATGGCATATTAGCAAATTTAAACAAACAGCAAGTTAAACATTTTAAACATGGATGAAAGCAGCAAATTATTAATCTACACAAAATTCTAAGCATTTTACATATATAAAGTTTTTACATGTGATGCACAGATCATGGGAGTTATTATATGCATGAAGTGCAAGGGGGTTTCTGCAAATCTGTTAAATCACTGGATAAATGTTAAATTCGCAGAAGGAAAAAAACAGGAGATGGGCCAAATCTGACTGGGCCAACAATGCACGGGGGGGCTGCTCACCTAGTGGGCCAAACCCAGGTCGGTGGAGAGGCCGATGGAAGGGGAGGCTGGCGCGCTGGGCCTTAACGCGGGATGCGGCCCAGGCGCGTGTGGGAACGGGTCAACGCAGGCAGGGCGAGCGGTGCGGGACGAGCCGCTGGTTGACGCGGTCAACACGGGCGCGGGACTTGGCGCTCGTCTGCCTCTGACGAGAGGAAGCAGGGGCAGCGGCTGGCGATGCGGGTGGTCTCCGGCGAGGGCACCGGTGGCCGGGGACGGGGCCCAGCCGGCGGGATCCGGCAGCAACGATCAAGGGCGGCGGAGATGGCCGGATCCGAGCCAGTTTGGGTCGGGGAGGCATCGACCCTCTGGTTTGAGGAGGAAGCGAGGCGCAGGTCTCAAACGACGGCGGCGGCGACAGGAGCTCCAACAGGAAAGGGTGCGACTTGGGGAGGCGCAGAGGGAGGTCCGGCGAAGCAGGGATGGCGGCACGCGGACCTGAAGCAGCCCGGGCCAAGGACGACGAGCTCGGCAGCGTCCTGGTTGGTCCTCTACGAAGCAACGAGGAAGAGAGAGGTTAGAGACGAGCGAGGAGAGGGAAACAGGAGGAGGGGCACGGACGGGGACTGCCTGGGTGGAGCTCGACGGTGTCGGCTCACCGGCCGGCGTGACGGGGCGGACGGGGTTGCCTCGATCCAGATCGGGGGATGCTGGCGACGGGATCTGCGGTAACCGCGGGGTTGCGGGATGCTCTCTGGGCCGTCGGATCTGAGATCTCGCGGTCCAGATCAAGTGAGGTTTGGCTGGTGGATCTGGCCAAGTGGAGGCAGGGACTGGGTACGCGCGGATTGCAAGGAGAGAGCGGCGGCAGCTGCGGGATTGGAGGGAATTGGTCTGCCTAGGGTCTAGGGTTTGACCCGATTTGGAATGAGGTAGGTTATATAGGGAAAGGGGATGGTTTAGGGTAGATTTGGGCCCTCCGATTAAATCGGACGGTCGAGCATAAATAGGCTAGGGAGTCCAAATAAAAAAACGGAGATGTTTTATAGACGTTAGGGGATGATCCGGATCCATCAGTAATGACAAACCCGTTCGGGTTCGGGACAACTTTCGGGCGCGCACACAAGGGGGTCTGTGGTTGGCAGAGAGGTTAGGTGGTTTGACAAGAGGGAATCGAAAAACATGGTTGGTCTCAGAACGGTCAACGAACGCAACGGAGATAAGCGAGGAGCGACAACTACGAGCGGATGCAAGTTTTATGAAAATGATGCCGATGCAATGTGAATGATGACATGAGACGAGATGCATAACAAGAACAAAATGCAAAACAACAGACAAAAACCCAACCACGGAGGAAATATCATATCGCATCTCCGGAAAATGCAAGAGTTGGAGTTACGAATATGGAAAGTTGCATCCGGGGCGTTACAACACTCCACCACTACGAGAGGATCTCGTCCCGAGATCTAGGATGGCACCGGAGGGAAAACAGAAGAGGAAGAGAAGAGGTAAAACTAAGGTTGCTTCTTCGACAAAAGAGTGAAACCAAAGAACCTTGAGAGGTTGAAAAGTTGAAAGAAAGAACACAACGGAGTTGAACACAATTGAGAGCACTGCGGTAGAAAATAGAAACAAGGAACACCATGTGAACCTTGGGGGTTGAAAGACATAAGAAAAGGGTTACAATGGACAAGAAGTACATGCAAGCACTCTGGTTGAAACGAGATGTACAAGGAATGACAAATATCAATTAAGACATCACTCCGGTTGGAATTGGGAGTTATAGAATATGAACTTGAGAAGATGAGATGATACTTGATGAAATCAACAACACACTGCCTCCGGAACTATTGAAAGAATGGCATAATGGGTAAGAAGGATTTCAGACAGCACTCCGGTTGAAAAGAGAGGCAAAACTTGATAAGATGAAAAGAACTTGAATGCGAACACAACACTCCGGTTAAATGGATGAGCACGAAAGAACACGATCCTCACAATCGAGATGATGAGTGAAAAGAGCAACATCACAATGCCTCCGGAAGAAAGAATAGAAGATAGATCATTGGAATAACAGAATGGAGGAGAAAATGCCAACTTCTACCACAAGTGAGCTTGGAAAGCATCCTTCCGAGAAGGTTATAACGGAGTCGTTGGAAAACCAACAACGAAACAAATAAGCTTGTAGTGGGCTTAAGGAAAACATCTCAAGACTATGAGGTGATAATCGGCCACTAACGGAAACAATTTCTTGATTGAGATCAAAGAAGAGATGAAAACTGCTCTCGCCGAGAGGATAGGAGAAAACTTGGATCATTGATAAGCACCACAAATAGCAACATTCTCAAAGGAAGGCTTTAGGTGAAATATAACCCAAGATAACTCCAATGAAGAGATTGACGGGTTGCAAAGGCTCTCCTGGACGAAGAGAAAATGATGGGTTTAAATATCTCATTCTTAACAACTTGTGAATCACGAAACATGAATGGAAATTGTCAAGAATAATATAACACCACCTCAAAAGATAAGGTAGAAAGAATTGCACTTCAAAATGCATGAAGAAGAATACTTGAACGCCTCAAAATAAAACATGTGTTGAGCACCATGTTTAATTTTGAGTATAGCTTGGCGGATCATAACTTCGAGAGAAATCTTGAAGAACAATTGAAGAATGAAAAGAATCCTTGATGAACCACCATGTAGAGCCTCCATGAAAAACTCCGGTAATAAAAGGATGACAGAAAGAAAGAGAAGTTGAGAACACAAGGTGAAGCCTTGCAATAATTTAGGTGGAGCTTCGTGATGAGATAAAGCGAAAAACTTGGAACTCCGGAAAAGAAAAGATGAAGCATCTCGAACCGAGAAATGTGACATGATGAACAACTCTGGAAAGAAGAAACTAGATCACTTGGATGAAACAATGATAAGAATTACGTTATGCATATCCTTCACCAATTTAAATTGATGACAAGCAACGGATTTGGCATACTACTTATTCTTCTTGAGGGATTAAGGATAGAGATAGCGCAAACTTGAGAAGGTATTGATGGAACCACCGGTGGTATTTGGAAACAATGAATGAATTAATATGATAACGAAGGAAGTGAAATCTTGAACGAATCACCATAAGAATTGAAAATGAAAGTAGCAAAGGCACAATTCACCGGGAAGAATTTGAAAACGAATGATGATACTTGAGGGGATTCAGATAAATGAGAACAAAGAGAACATGAATTGACTAGAGGATATTTGAATGATTCACCGGTAAGATTTGGAGAACGATAGCTACACGATGAGAATGAAGAATTATGACCTGATGGCCTTCGGAGTAAAGAAATGGAAACAACTCAAGAAATGCTCCGGATGGTAAGAAAATAATTCTCACAATCGAAAACAATTATGAGAGGATGGCATCAAGCTTGAACTACGCCTCTTTGGAAGAACGGGTAAGGATTTAAGAGGAACTCTTCTTCGGTCTTCAAAATCCGAGAATGATGACGAGAAACACCACCATGAATTGTTGAGATACTCCGGGAGAATTAAAAAAACAAGGAGGTTGAGCCAAAGATGAAAAGATTTTGAAAACGACCTTGGAGAAGGCATGTGACTGATGAAAATTCATTCTTACAACAAACTTGGAAATGAATTTGAGAATCGCTCCTGATATTTCGAAGAGTCAAGTAAGATCCTGGGAAAAGACATGTGGGTTAGGGCCCACTCAAAAGAAAACACCGTTGAAAATGATTTTAAAGAGAGATTGCACCGGTTGAATTAAATGGCTTGAATGAGATAACAATCTCCAAATGGCTTGAACGGATTAAGAATGGAAACACAAATCTTCTGAGATATCTTCAACACTCTGGAACAAATGAATAGCAAGAGGTGAGTGATTGAGAGGTGCACCGGCATGAGAAAACATTTGACACGAGGAAAGGAATATGATCAACACTAAAAGCTTGAATTGGATCCACCGGAGAAGCAAAAAAGGACGGAGGATGATGAACTTCAAGCTCGTGAGTATCTTCACGAGGGATCACCGGATCAGAACATTGATTGAAAAGAGTGAAGTGACTTCACATGAATAAATGGATACTTGATTAAAATAAATGAGTCTTGAAGAAAAGGGTGGGAGGGCGGGAAAACAAAGGCAACTTGGGGATAGATGAAACAGATACCGTTGAGAAGACTTAGAATTGATCTCACAAATGTTGAAATGATCGGATCCACTTGAAGAGAAGCACACCAGTTGGAAAGAATTGACATGACAATCTCGATGATCAAAAGGATTAGTACTCCCATAGAAATATGAGAACACCGTTTAGGAAAGGTATGGATTCAACATTTGACTTCGAAGCAACTCGAATACCACAAATAAAACAAAACAAAGGATTTGGCTTGCAGAATAAGCCGGAACAAACATATGATAGAGATTTACCCAATCCCATATCATGCATCTGTCGGAAAGATATTCTAGGAGCTACTTGACTTCCCACCTATAAACTCCCGAAACTTTTTGGTTATGCAATCTGGTGTTGGGGATACAGGGGAAGCAATATATCTCACCCAAACTAACAATCCCTACATCCAGCTGTATCCATCCGTCAACACATAACCAAGAAAACTCCGGAAATCGTGTACCTCAACCTTCGAAAAGCATCGTTATACGAGTTATGGCAATACTCCCGAACTCCCCAGTACTGGGTGGCGTCGAGGTTATCTCACCAACAACTACATAAAAGAGATTTTCGATGTCGGCAAAACTCAGGTATTCCAGAACTGCAACGATAAAATTGTGACGACAACACCTCGGAGCTCAACTCCCCGGGTCAATGCCACATAATAGATAGGAGGCACCAAGAACAATGTTCTCGTCACAAAACCATCGGAATGATTCCAAGATACCTGCGTGATCCTAAAAAAAATTTAGTGAAATTTGAGGAGACGAAAGTCAAAACATCTACGTCAGGAGACCTCACCAGAGAGGCGAAGGGACTGAGGAGTAAAAAGAATCCTACTCTCCGATATATATAATCCTAAGACTCAAAATAGTTTTTCTTCTAGACTCAACAATGGCCAACAATCAAGGGGGCTCCTATGGTCGGTCGATGCTCTGATTACCAACTTGTCACGCCCAATATGCGATACTATCCTAAAGAGACTCGAAGGTCCCACCAAGGATAGAACCGCATATTGAAACGCTTTTGAAAGGTGGCTATCATTACATCAGCATTACATAATAGATGGGGATACATACAAGAGGCATACAATGCCACATGAATACAACAATACATCATACATAAGAGCAACATCCAACTACGGATGAAACACAAACAGAAGCTCAAACGACATCCACCCTGCTAGCCCAGGCTGCCGACCTGGAACCTATCCCCTGATCGAAGAAGCAGAAGAAGAACTCAACGCAAGCAAGCATCGCTCTCGCGTCATGATCATCGCGTAACCTGTACCTGCAACTGTTGTTGTAGTAATCTGTGAGCCACGAGGACTCAGCAATCCCATTACCATGGGTATCAAGACTAGCAAAGCTTAAAGGGAATGGAAGGGGTAAAGTGGTGAGGCTGCAGCAGCAACTAAGCATATATGGTGGCTAACATACGCAAATAAGAGCGAGAAGAGAGCAAGCGGAACGGTCGTGAAGCTAGCAATGATCAAGAAGTGATCCTGAACTCCTACTTACGTCAAACATAACCCAAAATCCGTGTTCACTTCCCGGACTCCGCTGAAAAGAGACTATCACGGCTACACACGCGGTTGATGCGTTTTAATTCGGATCAGGTGTCAAGTTATCTACAACCGGACATTAACAAATTCCCATCTGCCACATAACCGCGGGCATGGCTTTCGAAAGATTATACCCTGCAGGGGTGTCCCAACCTAGCCCATGATAAGCTCTCGCGATCAACAAAGGATATACCTTCTCCCAGGAAGACCCGATCAGACTCAGAATCCCGGTTTACAAGACATTTCGTCAATCATAAAACAAGACCAGCAAAACCGCCCGATGCGCTGACAAATCCCAATAGGAGCTGCACATATCTCGTTCTCAGGGCACACCGGATAGGTCAGCCTATGAGTAAAACCAGCCCTCGAGTTGCCCCGAGGTGGCCCGGGGGGAGCTAAAATAAAGATGACCCTCGGGCTCCGGAAACCCAAGGGAAAAAGGGCTAGGTGAGGCAAATGGTAAAACCAAGGTTGGGCCTTGCTGGAGGAGTTTTATTCAAAGCGAACTGTCAAGGGGGTCCCATAAATCACCCAACCGCGTAAGGAACGCAAAATCCGGGAACATAACACCAGTATGACGGAAACTAGGGCGGCAAGAGTGGAACAAAACACTAGGCATAAGGCCGAGTCTTCCACCCTTTACCAAGTATATATAGATGCATTAATAATATAAGAGATATTGTGATATCCCAACATAATCCTGTCCACCATGGAGCAATCTTCAACTTCACCTGCAACTAACAACGCTATAAGAAGGGCTGAGCAAAGCGGTAACATAGCCAAACAATGGTTTGCTAGGAAGGGTGTCAAAGGTTAGAGGTTCATGGCAATTTGGGAGGCTTGAAGAGCAAATGATAGGTAACGCAACATAGTGATAGAACGAAGCAACTAGCATAGCAATGATAGTAGTGATATCCAAGGTAGCGGTCATCTTGCCTAAAATCCCGCAAGGAAGAAGAACGAGTCCATGAAGAAGATGAACGGGCGTAGTCGAACGAATCCTCACAACTCCGGAACGAAACCGAAGCTAACGAGAGAAGCAAACCGGAAAGAAGCAAACAACATAGTAAACACACAAGCATAAACATGGCATGATGCACAATCAAGTATGATGCATGTCCGGTTTAATAAGGCATGGCATGACAAAACGCAATAAACAATACTACAAGTTAAGTGGAGCTCAATATGCAACGAGTTGCATATTGACAAAACACCACATTGACATATTTAGTTTAATCTCGTTTAGGTACACAACAATATTAAATGTTGTTAAACATGGCAAGAGGTTAAACATAATGAAACTACCTATCTAGGCAAGTTTAAATGAGGCCGGAAGTAACAAACAACAATTCCGGAAAATCCCCATATGCATATTTCGAATTTGGTACTGTTCTGCCCTAAACACAATTTTAATGTTGTTAAACAATAAAACAAAGTGCACCATGTTAAACTAGGCATTTTTCCACCCCATTTACATATAAAGAACATTTAAAACCGAGCTACGGTTATTTAGTTATGAAATAAATCATTTTAACATGGCATATTAGCAAATTTAAACAAACAGCAAGTTAAACATTTTAAACATGGATGAAAGCAGCAAATTATTAATCTACACAAAATTCTAAGCATTTTACATATATAAAGTTTTTACATGTGATGCACAGATCATGAGTTATTATATGCATGAAGTGCAAGCGGGTTTCTGCAAATCTGTTAAATCACTGGATAAATGTTAAATTCGCAGAAGGAAAAAAACAGGAGCTGGGCCGAATCTGACTGGGCCAACAATGCACAGGGGGGCTGCTCACCTAGTGGGCCAAACCCAGGTCGGTGGAGAGGCCGATGGAAGGGGAGGCTGGCGCGCTGGGCCTTAGCGCGGGATGCGGCCCAGGCGCGTGCGGGAATAGGTCAACGCAGGCGGGGCAAGCGGTGCGGGACGAGCCGCTGGTTGACGCGGTCAACACGGGCGCGGGACTTGGCGCTCGTCTGCCTCTGACGAGAGGAAGCAAGGGCAGCGGCTGGCGATGCGGGTGGTCTCCGGCGAGGGCACCGGTGGCCGGGGACGGGGCCCAGCAGGCGGGATCCGGTAGCAATGATCAAGGGCGGCGGAGATGGCCGGATCTGGGCCAGTTCGGGTCGGGGAGGCATCGACCCTCTGGTTTGAGGAGGAAGCGAGGCGCAGGTCTCGAACGACGGCGGCGGCGACAGGAGCTCCAGCAAGCAAGGGTGCGACTTGGGGAGGCGCAGAGGGAGGTCCGATGAAGCAGGGATGGCGGCGCGCGGACCTGAAGCAGCCCGGGCCGAGGACGACGAGCTCGGCAGCGCCTTGGTTGGTCCTCTGCGAAACAACAAGGGAGAGAGAGGTTAGAGACGAGCGAGGAGAGGGAAACAGGAGGAGGGGCACGGACGGGGACTGCCTGGGTGGAGCTCGACGGCGTCGGCTCGCTGGCCGGCGCGACGGGGCGGACGGGGTTGCCTCGATCCAGATCGGGGGATGCTGGCGACGGGATCTGCGGGAACCGCGGGGTTGCGGGATGCTCTCTGGGCCGTCGGATCTGAGATCTCGCGGTCTAGATCAAGTGAGGTTTGGCTGGTGGATCTGGCCAAGTGGAGGCAGGGGACTGGGTACGCGCGGATTGCGAGGGGAGAGCAGCGGCGGCTGCGGGATTGGAGGGAATTGGTCTGCCTAGGTCTAGGGTTTGACCCGATTTGGAATGAGGTAGGTTATATAGGGAAAGGGGATGGTTTAGGGTAGATTTGGGCCCTCCGATTAAATCGGAAGGTCGAGCATAAATAGGCTAGGGAGTCCAAATAAAAAAATGGAGATGTTTTATAGATGTTAGGGGATGATCCGGATCCATCGGTAATGACAGACCCGTTCGGGTCCGGGACAACTTTCGGGCGCACACACGAGGGGGTCCGTGGTTGGCAGAGAGGTTAGGTGGTTTGACAAGAGGGAATCGAAAAACACGGTTGGTCTCAGAATGGTCAACGAACGCAACGGAGATAAGCGAGGAGCGACAACTACGAGCGGATGCAAGTTTTATGAAAATGATGCCGATGCAATGTGAATGATGACATGAGACGAGATGCATAACAAGAACAAAATGCAAAACAACAGACAAAAACCCAACCACAGAGGAAATATCATATCGCATCTCCGGAAAAGGCAAGAGTTGGAGTTACGAATATGGAAAGTTGCATCCAAGGCGTTACAAAGACGGGCGGCGGCCGGCGAGGAGGTGGCCAGAGAGGAGCTTCTTCGGCGGCGGCGTGACCGGGAGCCGGCGCCGGCGAGCGGCGGCGCGGGGCTGAGGCGCTCGGGGGCTGATGGGCTCACGCGGGCCCGCGGCGGGCCTGGCGGGCCGCGGCGGCGCACGGGACGGGGAGGGACAGGTGGCGGCCGCCGGTTGGCTGGACGGCGGCAGTGGCTTTGTCCGGAGGCGGCGGACATGTCCGAGCGCAGAGAGGGAGCGGGGCTAGGCTTTGGGGGAGAATTCATCCGTGAATTTCGGGGGGAGGGGCATATTTATAGGTTCTGGAAGCTAGGAGAGTCCAAATGAGGTGCGGTTTTTGGCCACACGATCGTGATCGAATGACCGAGAGCATGGAGGGGGTTTGGATGGGTTTTTGGGCCACTTTGGAGGGGTGTTGGGCTGCAAGACAAAAGAGGCTTTTACGGTTCCCCGGTTAACCGTTGGAGTATCAAACGGACTCCAAATGGCACGAAACTTGACAGGCGGTCTACCGGTGGTGTACCAAGGCCGCTTGGCAAACCTCGGGCCATTCTGAGAAAGTTTAACACCCGCTCACAACAAGAGACGAAAGGGGAACGCCGGAGGACATAGGAGTGCCGGATTGCAAAACAGACAACGGGGAAAATGCTCGGATGCATGAGACGAACACGTATGCACAAAGAGATGCACATGATGACAATATGCAACACGCAAGCAAATGACATGGCAAGGATGGCGGATAACTAGCGGACACCTAGCGCATCATGGCATGTTCAAATTGTGCCTTGTTCAAATCATGGGTTGCTTGCGAGTACATTCAAAGTACTCATTGGCTTGCCACTGGTTATTTGATTGACCAGGCATGGAAGAACCGGAGTTCGAAGAAGAGTTCTTTGGAGACGAACATGCAAACTAGGACGTTTCCCAGTCAGAATGCCTGTAGGGTTAAGGCAGATGGCATGGGTTCTACTTATCGACGAAGATTTCCGCTGCTTGTGTTTCGTTTGATGTTCAGCCCTTAAGGCTTTATCAGTGTAAGACTTGACCATAATGGTCATAATTTGTGTAAGACGGTATGTATGGATGTAAGACTCTTGTTAATCAGCTTGTGTGTGTTCAGTGAGCATTGATCTCTGGGATCACTGTACATGTGCATTCGGTGATCTCGACTTATGAGTCGGGGTCCCACAGGCGGTTGGGCTGGCAGGCGGCGGGTTGGAGTTGGCTGCCGCCTATTGAGCTAAAGAAGTCCCCGGGCCGACTGCTGCAGTCCCTGGGCCAGGTTCTAAAGCCCTCGGGCTGGGTGCGACGGCTGCAGTCCTCGGGTCGCCTGTCGAAGTCCCAGCGCCGGCTTCTGGGGCCCTCAAGTCGGATCCGACTGCTTCAGGAGGGGCCAGCACGAAGATGGAGTCAGACTCTGGTGACGGCTTGACAGACGGCTTGAGGAGGCGCTGTAGGGCGACGCCGGCTGGTATTGCTTGTCGGGTGGAGCCGATCAATGCTTGATATGAAATCGGCGTAGGTTCTCAAATGTCTCCTTGAGGTCTTCCAGCAGCGTGCCATGCTTCTCCATCTTCACCACCACATCGTCCACATAAACATGGGCGTTTCTGCCGAGTTGCTTGAGGAGACACTTCTGCATGCAACGCTGGAACGTGGCGCCGGCATTTCACAAGCCGAACGTCATGATCAGGTAGCAGAAGGCTCCAAATGGCATGATGAAGGCGGTCTTCAGCCTGTCGGCCGGGTTCAGCTTGATCTGATGATACCCTAAGTACGCATCCAAGAAACTCAGCAGCTCGCATCCGGCTGTGGAGTCTATCACTTGGTCAATTCTTTTCAAAGCAAAGGGATCTTTGGGGCAATCTTTGTTGAGGCTGGTATAATCAATACACATGCGCCACTGATTATTCTTCTTCAGCACAGAACTGGGTTGGCCAACCATTCTGGAAAGAATACTTCCATGATGAAGCCGGCTGCTAGAAGTCGGGCTATCTCTTCCCTAACAACTCTTCTCTTTTCTTTCGAGAGGCAGCATAAGGGCTGCCTGACCAGCTTGGCGTCAGGTCGGACATGTAACTGGTGCTCGGCGAAATCCGTTGGAACACCCGCCATGTCTTTGGGAGACCATGCAAAGATGTCCCGATTCTCACAGAGAAAATCGACGAGCTCACTTTCCTATGTGCTGTCAAGGTTTGCACCTATGACAGCGTGCCTCTCCGGGTGCTCCGGGTCCAAGGGTATCTTCTAAGTCTCCTTCGCCGGCTTGAACGAGCCCTCAACTTCTGACTCCTTGGGGATGGGTGACATTTCTGGCTGCTTGCCTGCCATTGCCACAACCCGGTCAAGGAGCCACTTTTCAGCTACAATCACAAGGGACTCGGCCAGCCGGCTGCTGTCTGCAGCGCAGGCGGACGACTTCTTGTAGTCTCCGACTACGGTCAGGATTCCCTTGGCAGTCGGCGTCTTCATCTTGAGGTAAGCATAGTGGGGGACCGCCATAAACTTGGCCAGAGCAGGCCGGCCAAGTAGCGCATGGTAGGGGCTCTCAAGGTCCACCACTTCAAACCAAACTGGCTCTCGGCGGAAGTGATTCTTGTCTCCAAAGAGAACATCAATCTGGGTCTTGCCAATTGGGGAGCAGGAAAGGCCAGGGACTATGCCATGGAATATAGTCTGACTGGGGTGAAGCTGCTTCTGCTTGATTCCCAATTTCTCCATCGTGTCACAGTACAGGATATTGATGCTATTGCCGCCATCTATCAGGACTCTGGAGAAACAAGCTGCCCACCTCTCTGTTGCGAAGGTGGCGTCTAAGATCAGGGCATAAGAGCCAGGGGGGATCACCTCCGGGTGGTCGGCCCTGCTCCAACTGATGGGCTTCTCAGACCAATGCATAAACTCTAGAGTATCTGATGCCACTGCTTGTACTTCTTGTTATTGCTGCCGTCTACTGCGTCTGTCATCAGCCACACTGGTGAACACAACATAGGCTCTGTGCTCCTCTGGATACTCATCTTGTATGGCACCGACTGGCCAAGCCGCCGGCTGCTGGGGCGGAGGAGGCGGCGGGCCGACAGGCGGAGGAGGCAGGAGTCCATCTCCCTTGGCGATTCTGGTGAGCCAATGGCACTTCTGAGTGGGGTGGTTGGACAGCTTCGCACCACTGTGGAACTTGCAGGGTGCATCAAGAGTTTGCTCGTAAGAGAAGGCGGGCAACCAATTGGGCTTGCCGCCCTTCTGATGCTTGGGCGTAGGCTGCCCTTCCGGCTGCTGGTCTTCGACTGTCGCCACCTGCCGGCTGGTGGAAACCGGTTGCGTGGCCTTGCGCTTGTTGTCACTTGATTGCTATTGCTGACTGGTCTCGCTAGCCGGAGTCCGAGGAGCCTGAGGAGCCACCTTGCCGGATGCATCAACTAGGATCTCCGCCTTCATGGAGGAATCAGCAGTGGCGTGCTTGTCGACGATGATCAATAGTTCGTCGAGAGTCGCAGGCTCGTCACAGAGAAGTCGGTGCTTGAGGAGGGTGCCGAGAAGTATTCGATGGCCTGCACCTCGTGCACGCCTTCGCAGGAGTTGCGCAGCTCGTCCCAGCGCGTGGGATAGTCGCGAGTTGATTTGTTGGGCCCTTGGACGCACAAGGAGAGCTCGGGGGGCTTGGGAGGCCGCTTGTACGTGCTGGTGAAGTTGCGGATGAAGGCTTCAGTGAAATCAACCCAACTGTTGATGCTGCGGGGCTTCAGGCTGTTAAGCCACGTCTGGGTTGTGCCTTTAAGCATGAGTGGGACGTTACAATTGTGCCTTGTTCAAATCATGGGTTGCTTGCGAGATCACAAAGCATGAAATAGTCAAGACACTACTGAGATCACTTGACAGCTCATGTGGCACCTTAGCC
Organism: Triticum aestivum; assembly: GCF_018294505.1. Taxonomy (NCBI): domain Eukaryota; kingdom Viridiplantae; phylum Streptophyta; class Magnoliopsida; order Poales; family Poaceae; genus Triticum; species Triticum aestivum. Next base: position 405,582,732 of record NC_057798.1, read on the forward strand.
CTGATGATACAAGAACGCCCTGACTTCAAGACTCTTGATTCGTCTGACATACTTGAGAGGCTCAACACACATGAGTTCCAGCTATCTAAGAAACGAGATATCTATGGCCCCAACTATGGCCGAACTCGCGCTTTGAAGGCAAAGGTTGCTGCTTCCTCATCTGAAGAAGAATCTAACTGCAGTTCTGGTGATCCTGAAGACATTGGGAAGGAGCTTGCTATGCTTGTGAAGAAGTTCCAGAAATTCACCAAGAAGAAAGGCTTCAGAAAGTCTTCACGATCCAGCTCAAGGAATGATGAAGCTTCCACTCATGACCACAAGAAGAGAACCTACCACAAGTGCAAGAAACCTGGTCACTACATCTCTGAGTGTCCACAGTGGGACAATGAGAAGAAAAAGAAGAAGAAGAGAAAAGAATATGATTCTGATGACAAGAACAAGAAGAAATCCTCCAAGTCTTCATCACACAAGAAGAGCTCATCTGGCAAGGCTTGTGCTTTTGTTGGCAAGGAGATGGATTCAGAGGAGGAGTCTGCTTCTGAGGAGACAGAGGTGGAGTCTGAGGAGGAGTCTGACTCTGGTGTTGCGAGTCTGGCTCTAGCTACAGCCTATGTCGCCAAGTCCATCTTCAACACTGAAGACAATGGCTCCGTCACCAACGCCGATGATAATGACAAGGACGACTCGGCTCCCACCTACTTCTTCATGGCACGTGGTGCCAAGGGAAAGATCTCCAGCCAGAAATCAAAGGCGTCCAATACTAATGCTGGGGACCTTAAACATCTTGTGGGGCGCAAGATAAAATGCCCAAATGGTCTTACTATGTATTTCGTTTCGGGATTCCTTGACATACTCATCCTATCTATCCTAACCAAGATCTGAATTTCCATGTTCCACTTGTTCGTCAAATGTTTATGCTTCACAACTCACTTGGTGAAGCCTATCCCCCAAACTGCATTGTAGGCTATGACACCTCGTACTTCAGAATGGATTATGGATAGTGGATGCACTAACCACATGACTGGCGATCGAAGTCTTCTGATGGATTCAACGCTACGTCCATCAGACAAGAGTCACATCACATTTGCTGACACTGGTAAAAGCAAGTCTTTGAAGGGTATCGGAAAGATGATCTGTATATGGTAGATTTCTCAGCAGGACCACAGATGGCCGCATGTCTTCTAGCAAAAGCTTCAGAGTGCTGGCTTTGGCATCGAAGGCTAGGGCATGCTGGCATGAGGAACTTGCACACTCTCACGAATAAGAAGCATCTCGTGGGCATCGAAGGCGTCAAGTTCAAGAAGGATCATCTGTGTGGTGCCTGCGAAGCTGGAATGATGACTAGGGCCAAGCATCCCTCAAAGACAATCATGACTACATCTCAACCCTTCAAGCTGCTGCACATGGACTTATTTGGCCCTACCCACTACTCTACTCTTACTACCACTGCTTGCCTCTATGGTTTCGTCATTGTTGATGATTATTCAAGATATACTTGAGTGCATATAATCCTCTACAAGAATGAAGTTTAGGATGTCTTTAGACGCTTTGCCAATCGTGCCATGACAAACTATGGCGTCAAGATCAAGCATATCAGAAGTGACAACGGCACTGAGTTCAAGAACACCGGCCTCAACCTTTATCTGGATACTATGGGCATCACTCATTAGTTCTCAGCTCCATACACACCTCAGCAGAATGGCATCGTGGAGCGCAAGAACAGAACCCTTATTGAGATGGCTCGAACGATGCTCGATGAGTACAAGACTCCATGGAAGTTCTGGCCTGAAGCCATTGATACTGCATGCCATGTCATCAACCGTGTTTATCTTCACAAGCTTCTGAAGAAAACATCCTATGAACTCCTAACTGGTAAGAAGCCAAATGTAAGCTACTTCAGAGTATTTGGTGCTAGGTGCTGGATCAAGGATCCACATCACACTTCGAAATTTGCACCGAAAGCACATGAAGGTTTTATGCTTGGTTACAGAAAGGATTCGCACTCCTACAGAGTCTTCAACCTCTTTCACTATAAATTGGTTGAAACTGTGGATGTGTGGTTCGATGAGACTAACGGCTCGCAAAAAGAGCACCTGCGAAATGTGCTAGATGAAGTACCTCCAAGTGAATCAATCAAGCAGATGGGAATTGGAGAGATCATACTGTCTGAAGCTCAGACTGAAGAGGAACTTATCATTTCTGCACTTAATCAACCTGAAGACAATGCTCAGCCTGAAGACAATCCCTCAAATGATGACATTGATCAGCAAGAGCAAAATCTTCGTCCTGTTTATCCTTGTGTTGCAAATGAAGTACAGATTGAGAAGATAATTGACATCATCAATGCACCTGGTCCACTCACACGTTCAAGAGCTACTCAAAGAGCAACACAGCTAACCAATTTCTGTGGGCATTTTGCATTCGTCTCAATCTCTGAACCCAAGAAAGTTGTTGAAGCCTTCATGGAGCCTGAATGGATTCAAGCTATGCAAGAAGAGCTTCAACAGTTCGAGCTGAACAATGTGTGGGAATTGGTCAAGCGTCCTGATCCTCATAAGCACAATATCATTGGCACCAAATGGATATATCGCAACAAGTAACATGAGCATGGTCAAGTTGTCAGAAACAAGGCTCGTCTTGTTGCACATGGTTACACTCAAGTGGAAGGGATTGACTTCAATGAAACATTTTCTCCGGTGGCTAGGCTTGAAGCCATTCGCATACTGCTAGCCTATGCAAATCATCACAACATCCGTCTGTATCAAATGGATGTGAAGAGTGCTTTTCTCAATGGAAAGATAGAAGAAGAAGTATATGTCGCACAACCTCCTGGCTTTGAAGATCCAAAACATCCTGATATGGTGTACAAGCTCAACAAGGCACTGTATGGCCTCAAAGAAGCCCCTCGTGCTTGGTATGACACGCTCAAAGACTTCTTGAAGAGCAAAGGCTTCAAACTTGGTTCACTAGATCCTATACTCTTCATGAAGACATGTGATGGTGAACTATTTGTGTGCCAAATCTATGTGGATGACATTATCTTTGGCTGCACCAACAAGAAATACAGTGATGAGTTTGGTCACATGATGCAAGAGCAATATCAGATGTCCATGATGGGCGAGCTGAAGTTCTTCCTGGGTCTCCAAATCCGTTAGCAACGCAACGACATCTTCATATCTCAAGAAAAATACCTCAAAATTGCTTGAAGAAGTTTGGAATGCAAGACTGCAAAGGATACACGACGCCAATGCCAACTAAAAGTCATCTGGGTCCCGACGCCAATGGTAAAGAATCCGATCAAAAGGTATACCGCTCAATGATTGGTCCTTTGCTTTATTTATGTGCATCTAGGCTAGATATAATGCTTAGTGTTTGCGTGTGTGCCCCGATTCCAAGCGGTACCAAAGGAATCACATCACTTAGTTGTGAAGCGAATTCTTCGATATTTGGCTTACACCCCAACACTAGGATTATGGTATCCAAAGGGCTCAGAGTTTTATCTAGTTGGGTTCTCAGATGCTGATTATGCTGGAGACAAGGTTGATCACAAGTCCACATCAGGCACATGTCACTTTTTGGGACGATCTCTTGTCTGTTGGTCTTCAAAGAAGAAGAACTGTGTATCTCTCTCCACTGCTGAATCCGAATACATTGCTGCTGGATCTTGCTGTGCTCAGCTTCTCTGGATGAAGCAAACTCTCAAGGACTATGCTATCTACCTGAAGAATGTGCCACTCTACTGCGACAACGAGAGCGCCATCAAGATAGCCAACAACCTAGTTCAGCACTCGAAGACAAAGCACATTGAAATTTGTCATCACTTTCTCAGAGATCATGTCATGAAGGAAGATATTGATATCATTCACGTCAACATTGAAGAGCAATTGGCCGATATCTTCACCAAGCCCTTGGATGAGAAAAGGTTTTGCAAGTTGCGGTGTGAGTTGAAATCTTGGAATCCTCAAATGTCCTTTGATTGGACACACATCCTAACACTTATGCATTTTGATGACTTAGATGTGCAACACGCGAAGTAATGTATACCTTCAATCAATGAAGGCATACACTCTAAGTGTGAATACATTAATGCGCAATTTGACTTCGGAGCGCCACGATAATTGTGCGCCGTGTCTGGGTCTAATACTTCCTATACGATGGGTAACGCCACCACCAAACTTTTGTTTGAAGTGTTTTCCTTGGCGTTATGATTGCAAAGTCTTCGTATTTGATTTGTCTTCATCACTGGCTTATATTCAAGTTTATCTTCATCTTGTTGATTTGGTCTTATATTAGTATTCATACATATTTGTGTTATGTCCTCTACAGCATTCACTTATAGCTATGACTTCGTGCTGAATCTCTTGATCTAAGTGAATGTGATCGGACCCTAACCTATCTATGCTTCTACCTCAACTCTATCTGTCCAAATCATATGCATTCTATTGAAAACTGTCGATTGTCTTCACTAAGACCTTGTCAGCTGAAGTCAATCTGACAAACATTTATATCTGTTTTTAATGCTATATCCCTATTGCCTGAAAGCCGGAGAATTTGAAACGACCACCCCGACAATCCAGGCGTGCGTGGGAACATGGAACAACTTCCAAGGTGTTGCATGCTTGCCACGTGCCCTTCAGATGTGAATCGCCAGGGGCACCTGCGTAATTGCGCTGTGTCGTCCCTTTTCTTATAAATACCCATCACATGACGGTCAAAATTCCTTCTTCCACCTCGCCACCTCACGCAAACCCTAGCGCCTCCGCTAGCTCTCGACAACGCCGGCGACGAAGCGCTTAGCTGCCGCAACTTCTCCGACACCGTCCTCACGCCGGCCGCGGACCTCGTCCTCTCCGCCGTCGCCGTAGGTGTCTTCCGTCGCCAAGTTAGGGCACGGGAGATCAAACTGCTCGGCCTCCAACTTCGCTCCATCTAGCAGTTCTTCGTGTGGTAATTAAAACTCACTTTTTACCGTCTTTTTGATCTGATAGATTCATCCTTCTTCACCAAAAGTGGTTTCTAGATCTCCAAAGTTGAATCTATCTCTTTCTGCATCTCATACTATGCCTACTCTGTTCATTTATGCTTATCTACAAGTTAGATTCCTCACTTGTACTTATTCTTGGATTCGTACAAATCTGGAACCAACTCTCAACAAATAAGTGAATATCTTCGCGTTATGAGGTCAATGTCTTCAAACTGATTTATCTTCAAAATCTTCTGAGAATGCATATGACCTCTTCCCCTTCCCTCGCACCTCTAATGCTGTCACAGGTACATGTCCGTGGGAGAATCCCTTGGTTCTCATAGTCTGCATTCGTTTGTAGAATTCTTACAGAGTCACATAAATTCTCCTGAAGCCAGTTCTTGTCTGACCAGCCGTTGGAAGCCTTTGCAAGTTCTGAAGCCTTTTAGGTTAAGCTTCATGGCTACAGAGAAGTCAGCTAGAAAGGGTGGCAGACAGTGTCGTGAGAATACTTCCAAAGACTTGCCACCAGATTTGCATGAACTGTACAAAACAGACCCAGAGGAAACCTATGGAGAACGCAAGAATTGAATCCAATGGATTCAAAGATATTGGGCAGAGGAATGGTTCAAGTACAGATTTGTCACTGAAGAGTATGCCGAGAAGAATGCCATTAAGCGACCCTGGGGAGATATACTATACAAAAATCTTCCTCCCAGGTCCAAGACTGAAGCTATTGAGCAAGGCTTCTATCCGTGCATGGTACGCGGACCACAGCCAGAGAACGTTGGTCCTTCATCTTTGTTGTGGTGTCGCGAAGATAATCTGTTCAAGCGCAACTTCAAGTTCGCAAAAGACTCTGCTGTGAAGAATAAGAATGCATTTGGACTTGACTTCAACCCAGGTCCATCTGCTCCTTGGGAAGATGGCACCCGTGAAGCCAATGGAAATAGAATCAACCCCTTCTACAACCTCGAAGGCCTCATCACTCACATTGCCGTCCAAGGAGCAAATGTGGATCACTCTGGTGATGATGCTGACTCTGATGATGCACCAGCACCTCCTCCTATGCCACAGAAGCAAAATAAATCTAAGGCTTCAAAACCTACTGCTGCATCAAAAGCTTCTCGAGCGAAGCCATTGGCAACTGCCCCTCCTGCTCCAAGTAACAATTCTGAAGATCTCCCTCGCATCTCCAAGAAGAAAGAGAAGACACAGAAGAAAAATGTTCAAAGTTCTGGTCAAGCCCTGACACCTGCTACCGTTCTGAGGAACGAAACCGAAGCCATTGATCTGTCATCAGATGATGAGTGTGGAGATGATGCTCTTGAGCAGCTGATAAAGAGCAAGCAAGAGGCGGAGATCTTCAATGATCTGCCCCTCTTCGACGTAAACATTCTGGCTAACTTCATTGATGAGTGCGTTGACAACCCCAATCTCAGCTTTGATGATCTTCAGCTCCCAATTGGCATCAGCGTCTCTTTCCAAGGCGCCATTGCTCCTGAGCTGGCTCTGGCTCAGCGAATTGTTGAACTGAAGAACAAAATTGATTTTGAGAAAGAACAGTTCAAGAAGCATGTGGCCAAGCTTAGCGTGGCTGATGTTCAAAACTTCAAGCTGATGCTGCATGACCTCAAGGAGGCATTTCGCAAGAAGCGCGAAGAAGCCAAAGGCTCAAGAGAGTGCATGAAGAATCTAGCTGCCAAGTGTGTCCAAGCTTACAATGAAGCTGAAAAGCGCAAGGCACTTGGGTGTCCTGGCATCGACCCCAAGCTGGCTGCCAAGAAGAAGAAGCCTATTGTGGCCCAAACTGAAGCACCAAGGCGGGAAGAACCTCGCATTGTCTTCCTTGCCAGCATGACAGGCTCGAAGCCTAAGGTCCCCACAGTGGCTTCAGAACAGTAGAAAACCAGGGCAGCTGAAGCCGAAGCCAGAAAGCGCAAACTCAAGAACACTACTGATGATGCACCACCCACCAAGAAAAGAAAGACCAAGAAGAAAGATCGGGCTGCTCCCACAGAGCCCCTCGTTGTCGAGCCCATTGCTTTTGCTCGTCCCGCATCTGAACACCAAGAGCGTCAGTTGATAGTTCATGAGCCTGCTTCCATAGAGGCTCCTGAAGCTGAAGAAGTTCCAGCCGTTGACCCCATCACAGCTGAAGACATTGGTCCCCAAGACAATGTAGTTGATGATGAAGTCCTTCCTCAGATCGAGCGCCAAACGGTATCATTGCCTGTTCTCACGAACAACAAACTCATCAGTATTGGTCGTCCTTTGACGCCAATCTCTTAGGATGCCTCATGGGCTGATCGCCCCCAACCAGCAACTCCAAGTCAAGACTCACCAAGTACACCCTGTCCTCCACCAGCACAAGTCACCAGCCCAATGGTGAATGACGACGATTACATGGAGACTACACCATCACCAAAAGCGTCGCACGTGTTCCAACGGCTTTGCAAAGGCCTAAGGCCATCAGTCTCCATGACAACCAACACAGAAGAAGATTCAAACCAATCCAGCTCAGTGGCACATTAAGTGTTCCCTGAAGAAAATCCCTCTGTGACGGTTCCCATGTCCAAAGCCAATGCTGCTGAGGACAATCCGGCTGCATCAGCCGATGAAAGATAAGAAGAAGAACGTGTTGCTACACCCCCTACCAACCAAGAAGTTGTTCTCGAGGAGAACGTGTCTGTGCCTGACCCTCCAACTACTCAAGTGGAGGTTGAAAATCCTGAGGCAACCACCAATAACTCCACTGAAGCCAATGATGTTGTCATGGCTGAAGATAATGTGGCGCCTGCAATGAACACTGTGCATGAAGCCAATGATGCACCTGCAACAAATGTGCAGCCTCACGCCCCTGCTAATGCCGCTGCTCCTGTTCCACCACCAAGGCCACACACTATTGAGCAAGCATTCTATCAAGGCGAGCTGGTCACTGTCAGATGGCCAATTCTGGTTCCTCCGCCTGCTCACGGACCTTAGTTTGACTATCATGTAGAGCACCGGCCTCAGGTTCAGAAGCCAAACCCAAGGTTGCCAAGGTTTCCGGGTACTGCATCTTCACCAAGATCATTCAATGTCAATGGCTTCATTGCACACAACACCTTCTTTGATAGATCCAAGAACCCATATTCCAAACCAAGAATATCATCTGATCGGTTCTGGAGTTATCAACAGCGCAGCTATTACTCTTGTGTTCTATATAATCAAGGGCGCATAGTTCCTCATATGCGTTTGGATTCCGAAGCCATTGTTGGCCTGCCCTGCTTAGAAGAAGCCCTAGACTGTTTCAGAGATGTAGGCCTTCTTCAGTTTGTGACAGATAAGGAGAATTGGAATGAAGAGCTTCTGCTGCAATTCTATGCAACTCTCCACATTCGCGGCTACAACAGGGATCCGAAGACATGGGTCCTTGAGTGGATGGCAGGCAATGTACACCATGAAGCCAAAGCTCTTGATCTCATTGAGCTTACTGGCCTGTACACTCCAGGTGAACTCTATGAACCTGGTTGTCAGCATCACCGCAATGCATTGGAAAGCATCTTTCAGAAGCCAGAGCCCAATATGAGCCAAATGCTGAGTATGATGAAGCCACTGCCACAGGATGTTGAATATCCCAAGGAATTCTTTGTTGAAGATCTAGAGTATCTTCCCAGCACCATCTATCACATTATCAGGCGAACTCTATGGCCCATCAAAGGACATTCTTCCTCAGCAAAGCTCGAAGGTGCAATGAAGACATTGGTCTTCTACATTCTCAATGGCATCAGCTTAAATGCTCAGGATTTCTTCATTCGCCAATTTGCTGCATCTGGCTCAGACATATTTGGTCTGAAATTCTATGCTCCATGGGTTATGCAACTGATCAACCTTCACTCTGCTGTTGACTATCAGCCCTCTGCACGCAACCATCTCATATTTCTACCTGAGGTTGATATGTCCATAGAAGCCATTTACCCAGAACCTGCCAAGGAGGCAATTTATCTTCACAATGTTGATCGTCAGAGTTTCTCTCAGCATGTTGAAGGTGTTCAGGCTGCTTCTCGTGTTTATCCGCTGGCCGGCAATACTCGTCGTGCACGTATTGAAGCCATAGAAAGCACAATTGCTCCAAGGCCTCGCAAGAGATCTCGCGTGCTCAATGACCGAGAGCTTCTCGTGGCCTTGCATCAAAAACACGACAAGCATCATTACTGGCTAAAGCGTTAGATGCAAAGCCTCTTGGTGGATATCAATCACATTCGCAACCTTGCCACCAAGAATGCCTTTGTCACTCATGAAACATGTCGGCGTTCCTGGAAGAGTTTGACATTGCTCAATGCTGAAGCTGATCTTCAAGATGATGGCTTCACGGAGAGATTCAAGTTCGACACCACTCCTCCCAGGAATGTTGTCTTGCGTCGAACCCCGTCTCTTGAAGATTCAGAGTACTCCTCCTCGGCGGCAACTATTAATGCCAGAGTCCTTGATGACGCCGATGATGCTACTTCACCACCTCCAACTTCGGCGCATATCGACACTGCACCAAGTTCATCTGCACCACCAAACCTCAACGACGACCCTGCTGCTTCACCTACTCCTCATGGGAATGAGTAGAAACTATGTCTTCAAACCTTTTTGGTCCTTACTGACAAAAGGGGGAGAAGCATATGTTGATAGTCTTCAAGCGGGTCCATATGGGTGGTTGCTATACTTTTGCCTAGTGTTTACAACTCTCGCTTTTGATACAGTTGGTTCTTTGAGTTGTAACACTTAAACTTGATGGTCGTCTGCTACTTTTTCTGCTATTCTGTGATGCAACGATAAATTCCGCATGTGTGATGATAAATCCCGCATGAAGTCATTCCGTGGACGTCCATTTTTTATTATGCATGTCATTATTCCTGTATATCTATTCATGCATGATGTATTGTCTTCATATGGTGAAGAGGATCTCCACAAATACAACCTGCCATGTGCATTTGCATTCCAATGCAAAACATTTATATGCACATCTTCAGGGGGAGCCTTTTTGCCACCTATGAAGACAATATCTTAATCCTTTACAATTTCACATACTTTTATCCCCGTTGAAAACTTCAACCAGTTTGTCATCAATCACCAAAAAGGGGGAGATTGTAAGTGCATCTAGTGCCACCCCTAGTTGGTTTTGGAGTATTGACGACAAACCTGGTTGAGGGACTAATGTGTTTGTGAGAATTGCAGGATAACACAGGTAGTAGTCCCTCATTGATTCGGTTTACCTACCGGAGATGACCCCTAAAAATGTGTGAAGACATTGAAGACAATGGTGGTCTGTGAAGCTATTCACGTTGAAGACTATGACATGAGAAGACATCGCGTGAAGACTATGGAGCGCGAAGACTTAGTTGTTTCGTTGTTTCCTTTTCTTCTTTGTTGAGTCATAGGAACCACCGTACTGTTAAGTGGGGTCCAAGTGAACAAAGTCAGAGTGACTGAAGTGATGCTCAACCAAATCCTATGTCTTCGAGCGAAGACAATGAGAGCAAATCTTATCCAGAGTCGGATGAGTCAGCTTTACTTGTAGCCCAAGTCAAGCTGTCGCATGTGTTTGAAATCTGACCGTTGAGACACGTGTCAGTTCCTTAGTGACCCAGGGTCATTTCGGACAAATCAGGTCGGGTTGCCCAGTGGCTATAAATAGCCCACCCCCTACACCATAAATTGGTGGCTGCTCAGAGTTAGTACACGGCTTTTGTCGTTTGAGAGCAACCCACCGCCGAAGCTTTTGAGAGAGATTTCTTGCGAGGACAAAGCCCAAACCACCCAGAGCCCAAAGAGTGTTTGGCATCACTGAAGTCTTTTCTGTCCGCGTGATCTGAAGACTTGTTACACTTGAGGACTGTGAATCCTCCAGCCGGTTAGGCGTCGCGTTCTGAGCATCCAAGAGTCATTGTGGATTGCCGGTGAACGAAGTCTGTGAAGGTTTGGAAGTCTACCATGAAGACTTACCAGAGTGATTGGGCGGGGACTAGGTGTCCTTAGCTCAAGGGGAATAAGGTGAAGGCGCGGTCTTCTGAGTTGAATCTCAGCCTCCCTAACCAGACGTACAGTTGTCACAGCAACTGGAACTGGTCGAACAAATCTCTGTCCTCCCGAAGCTACTGGTTCTATCTCTCACTTCTCTTTACTTACAGTTTGTCTTCGTGAAGTCATTGCATGCTTGCATTATCTGTTTGACTTCACTGTGTGACTACTTGTCCTGATTGGCTTCATACTATCTTCCATCTTGATCCATACTACCTAGCTGCTGATAGTCGTCGTGTTTTCACTTCATTGAATACTTGACTATGGTTTGTCTAGTGTAGTCTACGTTCCGCTGCATACGAATAGTGTCATGTCTATTGTTTGTCTTTGAAACTCCCATGTTTTGAAGACTTTCATAAAAATCGCCTATTCACGCCCCTCTAGTCGATAACTACCTCTTTCAGTCACCATGAGTATCCCTGAGTTGATTATACGATATGCATTAAACAATTTCAGATTCATAATACTCAATCTAACACAAAGAACTTCAAAGAGTGCCCCAAGATTTCTATCAAAAAAATAAGCACGAAAACATGCATCAACTTCTATGTATAGGTTAACCTGATGAAGTCATGTACCTAGGGTAGGGTCATGGACATGTCCAAGGTACCCTCCCCAAGGACATCTTTAGAAGAAACTGCCTTCCAGTCGACCTGGAAGGATTCCACTTGACAGACTCAAAGACAATCGACCATGAAGACTCACTCGACCACCAGGAGTTCAAGAGCCACTCTGTATCCAAACGGTCTATAATTAAGTAGTCTTTATGGTCATGATGACACTTTACGTAAGGCATTACCAGTAACGCCAGGCCGTAATGTACTTTAAACCCTCCGCTACGTGGGCTGGCTGGGGTCTTGGCGCACTCTATATAAGCCAGCCCCCTCCACAGGCAGAAGGGTTCGCACCCGTGTAACTCATACGCATATAATCCAGTCGACCGCCTCCGGGCTCCGAGACGTAGGGCTGTTACTTCCTCCGAGAAGGTCCTGAACTCGTAAATCTCTTGCGTATACAACTACTCCATAGCTAGGATCTTGCCTCTCCATACCTACCCCCCTATTCTACTGTCAGTCTTAGTACCACGACAGTTGGCGCCCATCGTGGGGCAGGTGTCTTAGCGACTTATTGGAGAAGTTGCAATTGTTTCGATCGCCTTCACCATGGTTTTCGGCGGAGTTTTGGTTGAGGGCCGCGAGATCCGTCTCGGCGCGCTCACGTCCATCGCCGACGACTCCGCTTGGCTCCAGGAGGCTCCACTCGACATCGACGCGCTTCCCGTCCGCGGGGCGACGCACTTTCGCGCATGTGTCTGCGGCGTCCTGCTGCGGCAACCGTCGGCTCCATATCGGTCGACTCCTGTGTCGTCCTTCCTCCCTGTCTCCCGCCAGCGCAAGCGCTCTGGTCGGTCAAGGCTTCAGTGGTGGGTGAGGCACGCAGTGGCCCGCCAGTCAGCCACCCCCCAAGTCGCGGCGATCGAGCCTGACGAGTCTCTCTACGGCCTGTTCGATCTTTTGACTGGCTCCATAGAGACTGCATCCGAGTGCGACAGCAGTGATCCAGCGGCGGAGGTCCTGATGGTCAATGGACCTCGTAGTCCTCCCGGCTTCCCTCGCACCGACGGAGCGGACGGCGGAGGCGACCCAGCTCAGGTCCACGAGGAGTATCAACCCGAGCCACTCACTTCGCTGCAAAGGGAAGATCTTCGCCGCCGGAACATGGATGCTCTGCATACTCCTATCGTAGGAGAAACTCCCGAGGCCCGTGCCTTGGAGGATGCACGTTTGGCCAACTTGGCTGAGCGCACTCGACTGGAGAACCTCCAGCGAGCACTCGACGAGCACGCGTGGCAACGAGTACCAGACTCCAATCGACGTCAACTCTTTCCGCCACCGACTCAGGTATATCGAACCCCAATTCAGAATCTAGCAGCTGCAGCCCATATAGCGGAATTGATTCAGCCCTCTCAGTCAGAGGCTGGCAGAGGCTTGATGCAGATCAGAGATTTGCTCCGGGCAGCAGGAGATCAGAATTCAGCCGTATCACAGTAACGCAATAGGATTCACAGTCGATCCGTCGCTGCGAATACAGTCCAGTCGGCTCATAGCCCAAGATCGCCTCCATGGCATGAGGGACGTGGAGGTCGACGTGATCAGTATGATGACCGATTCGATCGCGATGATCGGCGTCGAGTGCCCACTCCTCCCCCAAGGGGTGGGTCTTACGCCCCTCGGTAGCAAGATGACAGACGCCAACATAGTGTTGGGCGAAGAGCTCCGGTCGACCCCAGGGAACCAGGCTTTGATGCGAGATCCATTATCGTGCAAGGTCTGATCGACCGGAACAGAGCTCACCGAGAAGGCCATGACAGAGATGTGCCCACCAGCAGCCGAGTTCATGTCTCAGGACCAGAGTGTTTTAGCAGAGCCATCAGAGCCGCGGTGATCCCTCCCAACTTCAGGTTGGAGACTGGGGTGAGTAAGTTCACTGGTGAGTCCAAGCCCGATACTTGGCTTGAGGACTACCGAGTGGCTGTTCAGATTGGCGGTGGCAATGATGAGGTGGCGATGAAACACCTACCGCTTATGTTGGAGGGCTCGGCCAGAGCCTGGCTAAATCAGTTGGCGCCTAGCAGCATTTACACTTGGGAAGATCTTGCCCAAGTGTTCGTCAGGACATTTGAGGGAACTTGCAAGTGACCAGCAGGTTTGACAGAGCTGCATGTCTACGTGCAAAAGTCGAATGAGACCCTGAGAGATTACATCCAGAGGTGGATCACATTGCATCATACAGTGGAGAACGTATCTGATCACCAAGCAGTCTGTGCCTTCAAGGAGGGCGTTAAGAACAGAGAGTTAAGTTTGAAGTTTGGTCGGACTAGAGACATGACCCTGAGTCAAATGATGGAGATTGCCACCAAGTATGCCAATGGTGAAGAAGAAGATCGGCTCCGAAGTGGCAAGTACAAGCCGAGTCAGTCGGAAAAAGGAAACTCCAGTCGGAAGCAGAAAAGGAAAGCCGAGCCAGCTGCTCTGGTGAAGCCTTGGCCGTGACTCAGGGCAAGTTTAAAGGGAAGCCCAAAGGATCTTGGAACCCCGAGAAGGTGAAGGACAAGGAAGGAAATGATGTGATGGATTTTCCATGCCACATCCACACGAAGAAAGATGAAGAGGGTAACTTCATTTACCCGAAACATACCACTTGCCAGTGTCGGCTCTTGATCTAGCAGTTTCAAGGGAAACAACCCAAGGATAAAGAAAAGGAGTCGGACAAGGTTGAGGACAAAGAGGACAGTGATGAAGGATACCCCCATGTCAATTCCACCTTGATGACTTTTGCTGATGTTGAGAGCAAAAGTCGACTGAAAGTTATCAACCGTGAGGTGAATATGGTTGCTCCGGTGACACCCAGTTATCTGAAATGGTCTCAGACCGCCATCACGTTCGACCAGTCTGATCATCCGACACACATAGCCACCCCTGAGAGGCAAGCTTTGGTGGTCGAACCAGTCGTCGAAGGCACTCGACTGACTAAGGTTTTGATGGATGGCGGCAGCGGACTGAATATATTGTATGTAGAGACGCTGAAGGGAATGGGCATTCCGATGTCCAGACTCAGTTCTAGCAACATGAGTTTCCATGGAGTCATTCCTGGGAAGAAGGCTGAGTCACTCGGCCAAATTGCTCTTGATGTGGTTTTCAGAGATTCGAAGCATTTCCGCAAAGAAAAGTTAACATTTGAAGTTGTGGATTTCCAGAGTGCTTATCATGCTATTCTGGGCAGGCCAGCTTATGCACGATTCATAGCTCGACCATGTTATGTGTACCTCAAATTGAAGATGCCTGGTCCCAAAGGTGTGATCACCATCACTGGCAATCGGAAAAAGGCAGAAGAGTGCTTTCAGAAGGGCTCGAAGATTGTTGATGCTCAGATAACAGTGGTGGAGCTGCAAGAATACCAGAAAAATGCAGATCCGAGTGATTTGTTGCGGTCCAAGAAGCCCGCCACGAAATCAGCGTTCCAGTCGTCTGGTGAGACGAAGCCCGTTCACATTCACCCGACCGACCCCAGTGCTGCTCCGACTCATATCTCCACAACACTCGACTCTAAATAGGAAAAAGCGCTCATCCAGTTCCTCCTTGAGAACTGGGACATCTTCGCATGGAAGCCTGCTGACATGCCGGGTGTTCCCAGGGGGCTGGCTGAGCATCGTTTATGAGTCGACCCAAAAGCAAAACCTGTCAAAGAACATCTTCGACGATCCGCCGTCCAGAAGAGAAAGGCCATTGGCAAGGAGGTGGCTCGGCTCCTGGCAGTAGAGTTTATCCGAGAAATTTACCACTCCGAGTGGCTCGCCAATGTTGTCATGGTCCCCAAGAAGGACAAGTCACTTCGCATGTGCATTGATTTCAAACATATCAATCGGGCCTGCCCGAAAGATCATTTTCCTCTCCCCGCATCGACCAAATAGTCGACTCGACTGCGGGATGTGAGAGACTGTCTTTTTTAGACGCTTATTCCGGTTACCATCAGATCCGTCTGTATGGACCCGACAAGATCAAAACAGCTTTCATCACTCCATTCGGGTGCTTCTGCTATGTCACCATGCCATTCGGCCTCAAGAATGCCGGAGCCACGTTTATGAGGATGATTCAGAAGTGTTTACTCACTCAAATCAGTCGGAACGTGGAAGCGTACATGGATGATATTGTGGTCAAATCACGGAAGGGTTCCGACCTGTTGACTGACCTCGCTGAAACATTTGCCAATCTCAGGAGGTATGATATCAAGCTTAATCCATCTAAGTGCACATTCGGAGTTCCTGGCGGAAAGTTACTCGGTTTTCTCGTTTCCGAATGAGGAATCGACGCCAACCCAGAAAAAGTTGGCACAATTCTCCGAATGAAACGCCCTGTGCGTGTGCACGATGTCCAGAAGCTTACTGGATGCTTGGCCGCGTTAAGTCGATTCATCTCTCACCTTGGTGAAAAGGCATTGCCTCTTTACCGACTGATGAAGAAGTCAGACAAGTTCGAGTGGACTCCAGAAGCTGATGCAGTGTTTGCCGAGCTAAAAGCTCTGCTCTCCACCCAGCCGGTGCTTGCTGCTCCAATCAGCAAAGAGCCTTTGTTGCTTTACATTGCAGCCACAGGACAAGTCGTCAGTACAGTACTTACGGTCGAGCGGGAAGAAGAAGGGAAAGCCTTCAAAGTTCAGCGCCCTGTATATTATCTTTCCAAAGTATTGACCCCATCGAAGCAAAGATACCCTCATTATTAGAAGCTTGTATATGGGATTTACATGACCACGAAGAAGGTTGCTCATTATTTCTCTGATCATTCCATTACAGTCGTCAGCGATGCTCCATTGTCAGAGATTTTGCACAACAGAGATGCAATTGGTCGAGTGGCGAAGTGGGCGATTGAACTCCTTCCCCTTGATATCAAGTTTGAGGCAAAGAAAGCCATTAAGTCCCAAGCAGTAGCAGATTTCATGGCCGAGTGGACTGAACAACAACTGCCGACTCAAGTTCACTCGAAGCACTGGACCATGTTCTTTGACGGTTCTAAGATGTTAAATGGTTCCGGTGCTGGGGTAGTATTGGTTTCCCCCCGAGGAGATAAGCTCAGATATGTGCTCCAGATCCACTTTGATCCCTCCAACAATGAAGCAGAATACAAGGCACTTCTGTATGGGTTGCGCATGGCCATTTCACTCGGCGTCCGTCGCCTTATGGTTTATGGCGACTCAGATTTGGTGGTCAATTAGGTGATGAAGGAGTGGGACGTTAGAAGCCTAGCCATGACTGGATACTGCAATGCAGTGAGAAAGCTTGAAAGGAAATTTGAAGGGTTAGAGCTCCATCATATACCCCGACTGAAGAATCAAGCGGCTGATGATTTGGCGAAGATAGGTTCCAAGAGAGAAGCCATTCCCAGTGATGTGTTCTTGGAACATATCCATACTCCATCAGTTCAGGAAGATCCTTTTACCGAAGAAGCTCCGCAGCCTAAAAGTGTCACAGATCCGACTGAAGTTGAAGTTCCAGCAGTGGTCGACCTGATCATGGAAGCGTTGGTGATCACTCCTGATTGGACAGTGTCGTACATCGCGTATATCTTAAGGAAAGAGCTCCCAGAGGATGAAGAAGAGGCTCGACAGATCGTCCGCCGATCTAAGGCCTTTACCGTGATAAAGGGACAGTTGTACAGAGAAAGCGCGACTGGAGTTGGTCAGAAGTGTATAACGCCAGAAGAAGGTCGGATAATCCTTGACGATATCCACTCGGGGACCTGTGGCCATCATGCGTCCTCTCGGACCATTGTGGCTAAAGCATACCGAGCGGGATTTTACTGGCCAAGAGCGAATGAAATGGCAAAGGAGATAGTCGACAAGTGTGAAGGATGTCAATTTTACTCCAATATGTCACACAAGCCCGCCTCAGCCTTGAAGACCATCCCACTCGTCTGGCCTTTCGCTGTATGGGGATTGGATATGGTTGGACCACTGAGAACAGGCAAAAGCGGCTTCACCCATGTGCTGGTAGCAGTCGACAAGTTCACCAAGTGGATTGAGGCTAAACCCATCAAGAATCTTGATGCCGGCACTGCTGTCAGCTTCATCAGGGAGTTGATATTCAGATATGGAGTTCCACACAGCATCATCACTGACAATGGGTCAAACTTCGATTCCGAGGAATTCAGAGCCTTCTGCACATCTCAGGGCACACGAGTCGACTATGCTTCAGTCGCTCACCCCCAGTCGAATGGACAGGCAGAACGGGCAAATGGCTTAATTCTCAAAGGTCTGAAACCCCGATTGATGCGCGATCTCAAGCACGCAGCTGGTGCATGGGTCGACGAACTTCCGTCAGTACTTTGGGGATTAAGGACCACACCTAATCGGTCGACTGGGAGAACTCCGTTCTTCTTGGTCTACGGAGCTGAAGCAGTCTTGCCGAGTGACCTGCTTCACAACGCACCCCGAGTCGAACTCTACACTGAAGCTGAAGCAGAGCAAGCCCGGCAGGACGCAGTCGACCTTCTAGAAGAAGAAAGAGAGATGGCCTTGATCCGATCAACCATTTATCAGCAGGACTTGCGTCGCTTACATGCCAAAAGCGTGAAGAGTCGAGCCTTCCAAGAAGGAGATTTGATTCTCCGAGTGGATCAGCACAAACCATATAAGCTTGCTCCTACTTGGGAAGGTCCCTTCATCGTCACCAAGGTTCTCCACAATGGGGCGTACTGACTTTACAATGTCGAGCACCAGATTGACGAGCCCCGAGCTTGGAACGCGGAGCTGCTCCGCCCCTTTTATACGTAAGTATTCACTCGGATGAGATGTAATAAAAGTACTTCTGTAGTTTATCAAAGACAAGAGTGTTATAATTTTCCCAGTGATTGTTGTTACTTTTTGTTCATATAAAGCAGTCCCCTAGTGGGTGGCTTAGCTGCGAATCCATTTCGCCTAAGTTTGTAAAAAAAATCCTTGCCAAGTGGTGAGCCAGGCTCCCACTCGGGGGCTTAGCTGCGAATCCGTTTCGCCTAAGTTTAAACAAAATCCTACCGAGTGGTGAGCCAGCCTCCCACTCGGGGGCTTAGCTGCAGTCTAAGTACTCACCTAAGTTTAAACAAAATCCTACCGAGTGGTGAGCCAGCCTCCCACTCGGGGGCTTAGCTGCAGTCCAAGTACTCGCCTAAGTTTAAACAAAATCCTACCGAGTGGTGAGCCAGCCTCCCACTCGGGGGCTTAGCTGCAGCCTAGTGCTCGCCTAAGTACAAACACAATGTGCGCTCCGCAAGGAGGACGAGGCGCAGGTTGACTGCTACCCTCTCCTTCCGAGCTACGCCACAAATACAATGTGCGCTCCGCAAGGAGGACGAGGCGCAGGTCGACTGCTATCCTCTCCTTCCAAGCTACGCCACAAATACAACGTGCGCTCTGCAAGGATGACGAGGCGCAGGTCGACTGCTACCCTCTCCTTCCGAGCTACGCCACAAATACAACGTGTGCTCCGCAAGGAGGATGAGGTGCAGGTCGACTGCTACCTTCTCCTTCCGAGCTACACCACAAAAACCCTACCGAGTGGAGAGAAAACCTCCCACTCGGGGGCTTAGCTGCAGCCCAGTGCTCGCCTAAGTTTTTGAAAATCCTACCGAGTGGAGAGCAAACCTCCCACTCGGGGGCTTAGCTACAGCCCAGTGCTCGCCTAAGTTTTGAAAATCCTATTGAGTGGAGAGCCAACCTCCCACTCAGGGGCTTAGCTGCAGCCCAGTGCTCGCCTAAGTTTTTGAAAATCCCCCCGAGTGGAGAGAAAACCTCCCACTCGGGGGCTTAGCTGCATCCCAGTGCTCGCCTAAGTTTTTGAAAATCCTACCGAGTGGAGAGCAGACCTCCCACTCGGAGGCTTAGCTGCAGCCCAGTGCTCGCCTAAGTATGACGAGGTACAAGTCGATTGTTGTCTGTGCTTCGTCCCTACCTGCAAAAGTGCATCACAAACACTAGCATATATCCGAGCGAAGGACAATGTTCGTTCGAAGGCAGATGCAAACATATTCAAAGCCAAACCCAAGTTCAGATAGCGTCCTACGGATCCAGAAGTGCTCAGGCACCAAGCCTGTTAAATTTTACCGGTTACAAAAACCACTCGGCATACCGAGGCAAATTTAAGGCATCAAGCATAGAAGTTTTTTACCCCTCCTGTGGAGGGCTGGAAGGCGCAACAAACTCGTCCAGGTCGATTCCATCTGCGATCTGAGTGGCATCAGCGATGAAGGTCTCCATGAAGGATCGGAATTCATGCTTCTTGGTATTGGCCACCTTGAGAGACGCCAGCTTGTCCTCTCGCGCATCCTTGCAGTGAACACAGACCAGAGACAGAGCAACATCGGCACCACACCTGGCAGAAGACTTCTTCCATTCTTGCACTCGACTTGGAACTTCATTCAGTCGAGTCATCAGAGACTCAAGGTCATTCTGAAGTGTTTCTCCTGGCCAGAGTGCTGTGTCAATACACGACGTTGCAACCTTCAGTCTTGTGAGATAGTCGACCACAGCAACAATGCGAGACTCGAGTCGGAGCACGTTCGCGGCTTCATCCTTCACAGGAGAGTTGATGGGATCTAGGCTCGTCTCCAGTCGACCAGTCTCTTCCTCAAAGTTCTGGCAGAACTCTGTAGGCACAACCCAAAGTTAAGGCAGCAGTTTGGTGGTAAGTCCATAATTAAAAGCGTGCCAGATACAAGTGATTACCTTCAAGCATGAGGAATAGCTTCTTGGCGAGTCCTCCCAGATAAGCCTCCAGATCATTCTTCTTCCCCACCAATTCGCTGGCCTTGTCACTCAGGGCTATTTTGTCATTCTTCAGTCGACTGACCTCTTTGTTGGCCGCGTCAAGAGCAGCTTTCAGATTGGTATTCTCCTCTTCAAGTTTGCTGATTGAAGCCAGCTTCTCTTCTGCGAGTTTGGTCTTCTCCGAAGTTGCTTTCTGTGCCTCAGCAAGGTCAAGATCCTTCTTGTTCAGAGAATCCCTCAGTTTATCTGCAAAATCATAGTGAGATCAGACTCGGGAGTGGACAAGAAACAAAGGCAGTCGTCAAGGTTCTCACCAAACATACCTTTTGCTTCCTCCTTCGCCTTCGTGAAGTTCTCCTGGACAAGCTTCAGATCAAGTTCGAGCTGGATATGCTTGTTCTCCAACTCAGTATAACGAGCTGCAAGCTCGCAAGATTTCTGCGAAGGATCAATCGACAGACGTCAAAGATAGGTCACTTTTGAGTGACTAAAAGAAAAATCGTAGTATTTCTAAGACTATAGCCGAATCTAAACATTCAACTGTAGTCTCGGGGACTACACCCAATGGGTGCACTCTGCGTGCGCCCACTAGTTCTATCAGCTCAAGTCGATCAGTCGACCAAAAAAGAAAGAAAGGCTAATGTCAGGACCCCGACTCAATGTCACATCGATCTAGCCTGTAACACCTCATATCCCTTTGCGGCCTCACGCACGGTATTCCCACGGGTGTCGCCTTACCTTTGCCCGGGACCGTTTGCGCCTTTTGGCTCACGTATATGATGATGTCGCTAGCATCCATATGATAAGGAGCCTGGGCTGACATGACTAGTCGTAAACCCAAAGTGGCACAGACTTACAGGGACAGGCATCCATGACCCAGCATCGAACGTGTCGGTCATCAGCAAGTGGGTCCGGGCTGTAGCACTGGGCTAGCAGGACTCCGGTAAACCGGGCTATAGCGGGCTAACAGGGCTCTGGTACTCAATGCGTGACATTTCCCCGAAGGGACAGACACAGGAACGAAGAAGGACATATGCCGGCCAGCCTAAGTGTTCCGGAGCAGTAGCAAGCTACCATGGCTCAATGGAAACACTAGGATACATTTCCCGGTAAGAGAGGCTACTAAAGATAAACAACTAGATAGTCAGATCCCACACATACCAAGCATTTCAATCATACACACAATATGCTCGATATGTGCAAATACAACAAGGCATCACAACATGACTCTACGACACAAGTACTTTATTTAAAGTCTCAGGGAGCCATACATAACATACATACAAGTACGGGTCTCACGACCCACATTCAAGTCATACAGTCATACAAACCAGCAGTGGAAGTAACTTGTCTGAGTACAGACAACTAGTAAAATAAAAGAGGCTTGGAAAGCCTAGCTATACTACATGGACCTTCACAAGCTCAGGATTACCACCTGGGCCTTAGTCTACTCGTCGATGTCAACGTCTACGAAGAACCCATCAGAAGGGGTTGCAGCGCCTTCTGTAAAATGTAAATTATAGCAACATGAGTACAAAGGTACCTAGCAAGACTTACGTCAGATCCTACATACATGCACATTATCAAGAAGGGTTGGTGGAGTTATTGCAGCAAGCCAGCTTTGACCCTTGGCTAAGCTATCCTACGATACACCAACTTGAAATGGTTTTGCGCACACGAGTCCACTACTCACCACTTCAATACACTACCGAGAATCCACCTCCGTCATCCTACGGAAGAGCCATCCTCGGCACTCACGCTTATCTTGAAGCTTTTAGTAGTTTCCAGTTTACTTGTCTATGAACTGTATAGGCAACCAAGTAGTCCTTCACCGCGGACGCGGCTATTCGAATAGATTAGGTTAACCCTGCAGGGGTGTACTTCTTCATACACGCTCTCACCACTTACCGCCGTTTACACGACATGTACTTGGCAACCTTCAAGCGGAAGCCCAACGTGGGTGTTGGCCACGACCTACCTAATCACCTAAGTCTCCAATCCAGGTTTATCGCCTATCCAGGTTCCATCCGCAGGGAGTCCGGCCGAGGTTTCCCATATGGCCCCGAACAATGTGTAGAGGGTTTCCGAGATACCTAACGGGTATCCGATACACCGTGCCACGTACCTACCGCATCACAGCCCACCCCTACGGTCAGCGCTGTCCACGGCCTCTAGTAGGCTACAAACACCAGAAACTACTTGCAACTCCTGGACAGACAACTAGGGTGAATAAGACGCCGAGAGGGTCCATTGGTTTCGGGCCCAATGCATGGTAGTAGCTGATTCTTAAATCACACATACAGATCTCAGTGCTTAAGGTCGGCTTCAATGAAACAACCCACCATGTACTCCTACATGGCCTCTCATCGATACCTTTACCAAATCGTATTCACCACATCACTCTCAATACCGGCATGATCATTTCACTCTAGCCCATCACCCAGATGAACCAGACCTGACACGACTCTAAGCATAGCAGGCATAGCAAGGTAGGAACAACACATACATATGGCTCAATCAACTCCTACACATGCTAGTGGGTTTCATCTAGTTACTGTGGCAATGACAGGTCATGCAGAGGAAATGGGTTCAACTACCGTAGCACACAGCAGTTTGAAACGCGTTGTCTTAATGCAGTAAAAGAGAGCAGAAGCGAGAACATGGGATTGTATCGATATGATCAACTGGTTGGTTGCTTGCCTGATGGGTCGGTGCACTGATATTGCTCTTCGTTAGGGTAATCACGGTACTCCTCGGGGGCAGAACCTGCCGCAAAGAACACCGATACACAACGTCACCAAACAATATGCAACAATATGATGCATGCATGAGACATGGCAGTATGAGTGTGTTGGGCTAATGCAACTAAGACCAGATGGGTTTGAGCCAATTTGAACCAAAGATTCAAATTCCAAACACATTTGTGATCTTAAATAGTGCTTTATCATGTTTTGCACTAAACAGCAAGTTAACTTGTTTAAACATGCATGAAAACAGTACAGATGGATAGATTGGATTTTTCTGATCATTTTTCATATATAACTTGTTTGATTTGGAGCTACGGTTGAATTTATATGAATTTTTGAAGTTTGGGTTATTTCCTGGAATTTATAAATCATTTTAGATTTATTTTAATTTCAGAAAAGGTTTACTGCGTCAGCATGAGGTCAGGCTGACCTCAGCAAGTCAACAGACCCGGTCCAGGTCAAACCTGACGCGTGGGTCCAGGGTGTCAGTGGCTAATTAACTAATTTAATTTAGTTTAAACTAATCTGGATAATTAGCAGAAGGGGTCCCCACCTGTCATTGACTCAACAGAGTCAACCGGGGCCCACCCGTGGTCAAAGTCAACACGGCTGCACCGGCGTTTAGCCGCCGGCGAGCCCGACGCGGCGGCGGAAGTGGTTTTGGCCGTTCCGGCCACCAAATGGGTCGCGGGGGGCATCGGGGTGGAGCTGAGGACGAGCCGCGGCTCTTGGTGGAGTCAGTTGGGGTCGGGGTGGCCGGAGTTGGCGCCGGCGACGACCTAGGCAGCCACCGGAGTTTGGTTGGGGACGAACTCGAGGCTAGGGTGTGCGGTGAGGTGCGGGGAGTGCACGGTTGGACTCAACGCAACGTGGTGAGTGTGTTGGACACCGTGAGGTGGCCGGAGGATGGCCGGGAGCACGTCGGCGACGAGATCCACGGCGGTGCATGCGGGTGATCTTCATGCGGTGGCTACACGGCTCGGGAGCGAGAGAGGAAGGGTAGGAGGGGTAGCTAGGCTCACAGAGCACCCGTAGAGGCCACCGGCGGGGTCGGGGACGAGCTGATGCGGCGACGGCGTTGAAAGGGATCTCCGGCGATGGCGGTTCGGTCGAGGTCCGTGCGGTGGCTTCGGGGCATGCGAGCGCTCGGGGCTCGGCTTGCTCGAAGGAGAGGAGGGTGGCGGAGCTCCTGGACATGGTGGCGCGGCGTGGGGTTGACGGAGAGCGTGGCTACGGCGAGGGGGTGGCGGCGATGGCGTCGGCCATGGCGTGGGAGAGCGAGGGAGAGGAGTTGGGGGAGAATGGAGGTGTCCTGGGGGTTCACGGCTCGACGTGGAGTTCATCCAAACCAGCAGCGAGGCGAGGAGGTGAAGCAGGGCGACGGCCAGCTGCGTGGCGCACGCTGCGGCCGCCGTCGGGCACCTGCCTGCCTGCCTGGCCGGCAAGCAGCTCGCTGACGCGGCGCTGGGCTGGGCCGGCAGGTGGGCCGGGTTGCAGGCGCCAGGTAAGTTTCCTTTCTGTTTTTTTTCCTTTTTCTATTTTTCTGCAACTTTGTTGAATTTTTAAAAATACTTAGGCAACTCCTAAAATCACCAAACTGCTTCTGGTCCATAGTTGGATTATTTCCAACATGAAACATTTTAGTTTGGAGACATTTGAGCATTTGAAATATTTTATATAATTTTAAATGCCCAAATTCAAATACTTATCATTTAATCCAAAGACCCTAAGATGACCTAGAAAATTGTGCATCACTTTTGGCACAGGTTCTGAACTAGGACAAAAATGATGGACATTTTAGAAGGGCATTTCAGGTTCATTGAAATTATTTTTAGTAAACCCTAGTTGTTTTCAGAGGGGGCTAGGGGTTCTGGCATCCCCATTTCAAGTTTCTGATGAAAGAGTAGACATGATGCAACACTCTAATGCATGAACTAGCTAGGGTGTGACAACTCACCCCCACTCAAAAGAATCTTGTCCCAAGATTTGGGTTCCTCCAGGAAGAAGGCGGGATACTCGAGTCGAAGACGATCCTCCCTTTCCCAAGTTGCTTCATTCTCAGAATGGTGCGGCCATTGAACCTTGAGAAACTTGATATTATGACGTCGAGTGGTACGCTCAGCTTGATCGAGGATATGAACGGGGTACTCTCGATACGTGAGATTATCTTGGAGATCAAGCGTTTCGTGGTCTACTCCACAGATAGGATCCGAGAAGCAACGCCTGAGTTGAGAAACGTGGAAGACGTCGTGGACTCTGGAGAGATTCGGAGGTAGTTCCAATTGGTAGGCAACTTCTCCTCGTTTTGCGAGAATGCGAAAGGGTCCAATGTAACGAGGAGCCAATTTGCCCTTGATACCGAAGCGATGGGTTCTCTTCAGAGGAGTAACCCGAAGGTAAGCCTTCTCGTCAACCTCAAAAGTCATAGCCTTATGTTTTCTGTCATATTGACTCTTTTGACGAGATTGGGCTGTTTTCAACTTTTCACGAACGATGCGAACTTGCTCTTCTGCTTCCTGAATCATATCCGGGCCAAAGAATTTTCTTTCCCCGGTTTCTGACCAGTTAAGAGGCGTTCGACACCTTCGTCCATAGAGAACTTCAAAAGGGGCTTTGCCCAAGCTGGATTGATAGCTGTTGTTATAAGCAAATTCGGCAAATGGAAGGCATTTCTCCCACTCCATTCCGAATGAGATAACAGAAGCTCGAAGCATGTCTTCTAGAATCTGGTTGACGCGTTCCACTTGACCACTTGATTGAGGGTGGAAAGCGGTACTAAAAGAAAGGCGGGTTCCCATAGCATTTTGGAAACTTTCCCAAAATCAAGAGGTGAAAAGACTTCCTCGATCCGAGTTAATTTCCAAAGGAACACCATGGAGAGACACTATTCGGGAGATGTACAAGTCTACTAACTGACTAGCAGTTATACTCTCACAAACAGGTAAGAAATGGGCCACTTTGGAAAGACGATCGACAATGACGAAGATAGCGTTATTCCCTCTCTTGGTCCTGGGAAAACCGGTAATGAAGTCCATTCCAATTTTATCCCATTTCCATTCAGGAATAGCTAGGGGTTGAAGGGTGCCAGCAGGCCGTTGATGCTCTGCTTTTACACGACGGCAGACGTCGCAATTAGCAATATACTGAGCAATTTCTCTCTTCATCCTAGTCCACCAGAACCTCTGGCGTAGGTCCTGATACATCTTAGTGCTACCGGGATGAATAGTGAGAGGAGATTCATGAGCTTCCTTAAGGATCAATCGCCTTAGGTTTCGCACCTTGGGGACCACTAGCCGATTCCCGAAGTATACGACTCCTTGATCATCGATGGAGAAACAATTCGCAACTCCTTTCTTGATGTTTCTCTTGATGCGGGAAATTCCCGGATCTACTTTCTGTGCTTTGATGATCTGATCCGTAAGGGTAGGTTTCGCCACCAAGGTGGAAAGAAATCCTTGAGGAACAATGTGAAGGTTAAGCTTCCGAAATTCCTCATGGAGAAGCGGTTGACTTTGTTGTAACATCAGGTTGTTACAATAAGATTTATGACTTAGCGCATCATCCATGACGTTGGCTTTCCCTGGGGTGTAAGTTATTCCTAAGTCGAAATATGTGATCAACTCGACCCAACGTCTTTGCCTGAGATTTAAATCCGGTTGGGTGAATATATACTTCAGACTTTGGTGATCAGTGTAGATTTCGCAACGATTACCGAGAAGATAATGTCGCCATGTTTTGAGTGCATGGACTACAGCTGCAAGCTCTAGATCATGAGTGGGGTAGTTTTCCTCATGTGGGTGTAATTGCCGTGAAGCATAAGCAATTACGTGTCGATCTTGCATGAGAATAAAGCCTAGTCCTTGTCGCGAGGCGTCGCAGTAGATAACAAAATCCTTGGAAAAATCCAGTGGTACCAGTACGGGAGCAGAGGTTAAACGTCTTTTCAATTCCTGGAAACTGTGCTCACATTGTGGAGTCCACTCGAACTTTTTATCTTTCTTGAGGAGTTCAGTTAGAGGTTTGGCAACTTTGGAGAAATTCTCGACAAAGCGACGGCAATAGCTCGCTAAGCCCAGAAAACTCCGAACTTGCTTGACCGATTCAGGTGGAGTCCAATTAAGGATGGCTTGAACTCGCTCAGGGCTAACAGCAATGCCTTTACCAGAAATTACATGTCCAAGATAGGTCACTTCTGACAACCAGAATTCACATTTAGAAAATTTGGCATAAAGGCGATGCTCTCGAAGTTTCTTCAACACTAGCCTTAGGTGTTCGGCATGTTCTTCCTCGTTCTTGGAGTAGATGAGTATATCATCGAGGTAAACCACGACGAGTTTATCCAAATACTCCATGAAGATTGAGTTCATCAACCGAGAGAAGGTGGCTGGAGCGTTGGTTAAACCGAAGGACATGACGGTGTACTCGTATTGGCCATAACGAGTAACAAAGGCTGTTTTCGGAATGTCCCCGTTTCTGATTTTGATTTGATGGTAGCCCAACCTCAAATCCATTTTAGAGAAGACTGAGGATCCAGCGAGCTGATCATACAGGTCGTTAATCCTGGGGAGCGGATACTTGTTCTTAATTGTGACCAAGTTGACAGGTCGATAATCTACAACCATCCGGTCCGTACCATCCTTCTTCTTGACGAAGAGGACGGGGCAAGCCCAAGGAGATGAACTAGGTCGGATGAAACCCTTTTTCAAGGACTCATCAAGTTGTTTCTTAAGCTCGGCTAGTTCAAAAGGTGCCATCTTGTAGGGTCTTCTAGAAATCGGGACAGTTCCTGGAATGAGATCTATCACGAATTCGACATCTCTGTCAGGTGGAACGCCTGGCAATTCCTCTGGGAAGACATCCGGAAAGTCACGGACTACCGGAACGTCCTCAAGGTCTGGCAAAGGGCTGGCGTTAAGAGAATATAACTGTCGCTTGGTTATTCGGGTCAAGATATTGACTATCTTCCCCGAAGGATGGGTGAGTTGAACAGTCCTAGAAAAGCAATCAATTTTGGCATGATGGGCTGACATCCAGTCCATACCCAAGATGATATTAATATCCGAAGATTTGAGGGCTATCAAAGATGCGAGAAAAACAAGTCTGTCGACTTGAATTTCATTTCCATGGCTTACTCTAGAAGTTTGCCATTTGGATCCCGGAGTTTGAATTACCATAGAGGTGGGCATCTCACAGAATGTGGTGTTATGCAGACGAGCATAGCTCTCGGATATAAATGAATGAGATGCTCCTGTATCGAAAAGAACAGATGCCGGGTGGCAATTAACAAGGAGCGTACCGAGAACGACGTTGGGATCTTCTTGAGCCTCTTCCGCAGAAACACAATTAACATGGCCACGGGCAGCGGTGGCCGGCTTGGCGTAGAACACTTTCCCTGTCAGCTTGCTGCGGCCAACAGTTTTTGCTGTCTGGTTGGGGTTGGTTTGGGGACACTCGCGCATATAGTGGCCTGATTCCCCACACTTGAAACAAGTCACGGAACTAGTACGTGGAGGGGCATTGTTGGTTGGACCACCATAGGGCTTGGCTGGTGCATATGGCTGAGCTGGGCGAGGCGCCTGGAAGGATGGCCTCGGTGTGAACCTGGGTGGCAGGGCAGTGTTAGGCACCCACACGCGGCGCTTCTGAGGACCAGCACCAGATGAGGAACCCAAGTCACGGCCATGCTTGCGTGTTGCTTCATAATCAGTCTGACCAGTCTCAGCACTGATGGCTTTGTTAACAAGCTTCTGAAAAGATGTGCACTCATGCAGGCGGAGGTCGCGGCGAAGCTCAGGACTAAGCCCCTTACGGAACCTTGCCTGCTTCTTGGCATCAGTAGAAACTTCCTCCGTTGCATAACGGGCAAGGTTACCAAACTCCCTGCTGTAAGCGTCAACAGAGAGTCGACCTTGAGTGAAACTACAGAACTCCTCATGTTTACGGTCCATGAGACCCTCCGGAATGTGATGTTCATGGAAAGCCTCGCTGAATTCAGCCCAAGTAGTGACATGGTCCACTGGGCGCATAGCTCCATAATTCTCCCACCATAGACTGGCGGGGCCTTCAAGATGATATGCAGCAAAGGTGACCTTGTCAGCCTCAGCTACTAGCGCAGAACGCAGTTTGTGAGAAATACTGTGAAGCCAGTCATCAGCGTCGAGAGGCTCGATGGAGTGGTGGAACGTGGGTGGATGTAACTTGATGAAACCACTGAGTGACACCAAGTTAGTCCTCTGATGGTGTGTTGTGTTCTGTTCAATACGCTCCAACAAACGGTTGGTCTCCCGCTTGTTTCTCTCAGCCTCTAGCATAACTTCTGCCAGAGAGGGAGGGTGAGGCAGATTTGTATCCCCAACTCTGCTGCCTTCGGCCTGCTCTGGGGGAGCAGGGTTGATGCGGGTGTTGACCATCCTAGGAAAAACAAGGCAATGGTTTAGTCCAACATGACAAGATTCCGACATAGAATGTAGAATGTAATGGACAACTCAGAATGCAAGATGATCATCCGTATGACATGGTAGATACAGAAACTACTTCTTTTATTCCATCGTCATACACACCATACGAGGTTTAGTACAAGACCAACAAGTACTACTACGGTGAGAGGAGGATTACATATCATCGGAGGCATCCCAAGCTCCTATACATTATTTTTCCTACACCCCGGGATTACTACATGCTAAGTCATATTCCACAAGTCACGCAGGACGGTGGGAATACAACTATTACAATACCTAGTGGAACTACTACTATCTCAGTCATCTCCGTAGTAGTTCTCATAGAAGTCTCCTCCATAGCCTGGAAGTTCAACGTGAGCATCCGGAAACAACCGGTCCTGAGGAGCCTGTGGACCAAAAGGGCTAGGGTGAGGTCTTGGACCAACAAACGGTGGCCTGCGAGGACCACGAGGTGGGGTGATGCCTCCCACATCATGCCAATCCATCATGTCCGGCAGAGCAGACCTAACAGGATACAGATCTCTCATATCCATGCATCCAGCTTGCACAGCCGGTGCAAACCGAGTCAAGGTGGCCCAATGATCGGCGCGGGTGTTGAAAGCTCCATTCTCAAGGCCCGATTCTCTCGGTCCTTATCCTCGAGCAACTCAGCAGTGGTGCGAGTTAGTGACTCCTCCTGACTGGGGTCAGCATAGATAGCCCGGAGATAACCGTGCGCTCCAGGAAGTGAAGCTGGCATATACCGAAAGTCGGTGTTGCGAAGCAGGCCAGTCCTGACTCGCATGATGGTCATCATAGAATAAGCCACATCTTGCACAGCCATCTCAATAGTAACACCGAGCCCATAGGAACAGTGAAGAGCCTCGGTAGAACCAGGATAAGAGGGAAATATCCGGACGGTGCAAAGATACTGGCGTTGGTTAAAATCTCGAAACTGCTCTTCGACCGTGTATTCGGGATACCAACGGTAACCTGTCTCGATCATCACTCGGACTAACATGGCCGTATGACCGGTAACACCAATGCATCGGGTCAGGCAAACCACTTGATTTTGGTCACGAGTGGCCATCTGAAAGCACAATCATAATGCAAAGGCATTAGAATTTCTAGCAAAATTTCGACAGCATAACGGCTGTAAATGCTCAAGAAGGGTTTGAGACATTTATCAAAAAATTGCATAGACACTCAACAATATCATATCAAGGTTCTTAGTTCAACTTATCAGCATAACAAGGTAGTAGAACTGAACTAGGCTTGTAGTCATCAAACCTATAAGGTACTACTAATTCGTAACACGTGAACCTGATAGAGAGAGAAGATCCTAATCCTTAATCCCCGGTAGAAGAATGGACTGACTCAGATCAGAATGCCATGAGGTAAAGAAGTAAAAAGAGCCTTACGTACCATCCCACAATCAATTCCCCTACATATAACTAAAGCATTTCTAGACTCAACATCGACCGGTTTGGCTTAGAGAACCTACAGGCAGTCCGGCTCTGATACCAACGCTGTCAGGACCCCGACTCAATGTCACATCGATCTAGCCTGTAACACCTCATATCACTTTGCGGCCTCACGCACGGTATTCCCACGGGTGTCGCCTTACCTTTGCCCGGGACCGTTTGCGCCTTTTGGCTCACGTATATGATGATGTTGCTAGCATCCATATGATAAGGAGCCCGGGCTGACATGACTAGTCGTAAACCCAAAGTGGCACAGACTTACAGGGACAGGCATCCATGACCCAGCATCGAACGTGTCGGTCATCAGCAAGTGGGTCCGGGCTGTAGCACTGGGCTAGCAGGACTCCGGTAAACCGGGCTGTAGCGGGCTAACAGGGCTCCGGTACTCAGCGCGTGACATTTCCCCGAAGGGACAGACACAGGAACGAAGAAGGACATATGTCGGCCAGCCTAAGTGTTCCGGAGCAGTAGCAAGCTACCATGGCTCAATGGAAACACTAGGAGACATTTCCCGGTAAGAGAGGCTACTAAAGATAAACAACTAGATAGTCAGATCCCACACATACCAAGCATTTCAATCATACACACAATATGCTCGATATGTGCAAATACAACAAGGCATCACAACATGACTCTACGACACAAGTACTTTATTTAAAGGCTCAGGGAGCCATACATAACATACATACAAGTACGGGTCTCACGACCCACATTCAAGTCATACAGTCATACAAACCAGCAGTGGAAGTAACTTGTCTGAGTACAGACAACTAGTAAAATAAAAGAGGCTTGGAAAGCCTAGCTATACTACGTGGACCTTCACAAGCTCAGGATTACCACCTGGGCCTTAGTCTACTCGTCGATGTCAACGTCTACGAAGAACCCATCAGAAGGGGTTGCAGCGCCTTCTGTAAAATGTAAATTATAGCAACATGAGTACAAAGGTACCCAGCAAGACTTACGTCAGATCCTACATACATGCACATTATCAAGAAGGGTTGGTGGAGTTATTGCAGCAAGCCAGCTTTGACCCTTGGCTAAGCTATCCTACGATACACCAACTTGAAATGGTTTTGCGCACACGAGTCCACTACTCACCACTTCAATACACTACCGAGAATCCACCTCCGTCATCCTACGGAAGAGCCATCCTCGGCACTCACGCTTATCTTGAAGCTTTTAGTAGTTTCCAGTTTACTTGTCTATGAACTGTATAGGCAACCAAGTAGTCCTTCACCGCGGACGCGGCTATTCGAATAGATTAGGTTAACCCTGCAGGGGTGTACTTCTTCATACACGCTCTCACCACTTACCGCCGTTTACACGACATGTACTCGGCAACCTTCAAGCGGAAGCCCAACGTGGGTGTCGGCCACGACCTACCTAATCACCTAAGTCTCCAATCCAGGTTTATCGCCTATCCAGGTTCCATCCGCAGGGAGTCCGGCCGAGGTTTCCCATACGGCCCCGAACGATGTGTATAGGGTTTCCGAGATACCTAACGGGTATCCGGTACACCGTGCCTCGTACCTACCGCATCACAGCCCACCCCTACGGTCAGCGCTGTCCACGGCCTCCAGTAGGCTACAAACACCAGAAACTACTTGCAACTCCTGGAGAGAGAACTAGGGTGAATAAGAAGCCGAGAGGGTCCATTGGTTTCGGGCCCAATGCATGGTAGTAGCTGATTCTTAAATCACACATACAGATCTCAGTGCTTAAGGTCGTCTTCAATGAAACAACCCACCATGTACTCCTACATGGCCTCTCATCGATACCTTTACCAAATCGTGTTCACCACATCACTCTCAATACCGGCATGATCATTTCACTCTAGCCCATCACCCAGATGAACTAGACCTGACACGACTCTAAGCATAGCAGGCATAGCAAGGTAGGAACAACACATACATATGGCTCAATCAACTCCTACACATGCTAGTGGGTTTCATCTAGTTACTGTGGCAATGACAGGTCATGCAGAGGAAATGGGTTCAACTACCGTAGCACACAGCAGTTTGAAACGCGTTGTCTTAATGCAGTAAAAGAGAGCAGAAGCGAGAACATGGGATTGTATCGATATGATCAACTGGTTGGTTGCTTGCCTGATGGGTCGGTGCACTGATATTGCTCTTCGTTAGGGTAATCATGGTACTCCTCGGGGGCAGAACCTGCCGCAAAGAACACCGATACACAACGTCACCAAACAATATGTAACAATATGATGCATGCATGAGACATGGCAGTATGAGTGTGTTGGGCTAATGCAACTAAGACCAGATGGGTTTGAGCCAATTTGAACCAAAGATTCAAATTCCAAACACATTTGTGATCTTAAATAGTGCTTTATCATGTTTTGCACTAAACAGCAAGTTAACTTGTTTAAACATGCATGAAAACAGTACAGATGGATAGATTGGATTTTTCTAATCATTTTTCATATATAACTTGTTTGATTTGGAGCTACGGTTGAATTTATATGAATTTTTGAAGTTTGGGTTATTTCCTGGAATTTATAAATCATTTTAGATTTATTTTAATTTCAGAAAAGGTTTACTGCGTCAGCATGAGGTCAGGCTGACCTCAGCAAGTCAACAGACCCGGTCCAGGTCAAACCTGACACGTGGGTCCAGGGTGTCAGTGGCTAATTAACTAATTTAATTTAGTTTAAACTAATCTGGATAATTAGCAGAAGGGGGCCCCACCTGTCATTGACTCAACAGAATCAACCGGGGCCCACCCGTGGTCAAAGTCAACACGGCTGCACCGGCGTTTAGCCGCCGGCGAGCCCGACGCGGCGGCGGAAGTGGTTTTGGCCGTTCCGGCCACCAAATGGGTCGCGGAGGGCATCGGGGTGGAGCTGAGGACGAGCCGCGGCTCTTGGTGGAGTCAGTTGGGGTCGGGGTGGCCGGAGTTGGCGCCGGTGACGACCTAGGCGGCCACCGGAGTTCGGTTGGGGACGAACTCGAGGCTAGGGTGTGCGGTGAGGTGCGGGGAGTGCACGGTTGGACTCAACGCAACGTGGTGAGTGTGTTGGACACCGTGAGGTGGCCGGAGGATGGCCGGGAGCACGTCGGCGACGAGATCCACGGCGGTGCATGCGGGTGATCTTCGTGCGGTGGCTACACGGCTCGGGGGCGAGAGAGGAAGGGTAGGAGGGGTAGCTAGGCTCACAGAGCACCCGTAGAGGCCACCGGCGGGGTCGGGGACGAGCTGATGCGGCGACGGTATTGAAAGGGATCTCCGGCGATGGCGGTTCGGTCGAGGTCCGTGCGGTGGCTTCGGGGCATGCGAGTGCTCGGGGCTCGGCTTGCTCGAAGGAGAGGAGGGTGGCGGAGCTCCTGGACACGGTGGCGCGGCGTGGGGTTGACGGAGAGCGTGGCTACGGCGAGGGGGTGGCGGCGATGGCGTCGGCCATGGCGTGGGAGAGCGAGGGAGAGGAGTTGGGGGAGAATGGAGGTGTCCTGGGGGTTCACGGCTCGACGTGGAGTTCATCCAAGCCAGCAGCGAGGCGAGGAGGTGAAGCAGGGCGACGGCCAGCTGCGTGGCGCACGCTGCGGCCGCCGTCGGGCACCTGCCTGCCTGCCTGGCCGGCAAGCAGCTCGCTGGCGCGGCGCTGGGCTGGGCCGGCAGGTGGGCCGGGTTGCAGGCGCCAGGTAAGTTTCCTTTCTGTTTTTTTTTCTTTTTTATTTTTCCTGCAACTTTGTTGAATTTTTAAAAATACTTAGGCAACTCCTAAAATCACCAAACTGCTTCTGGTCCATAGTTGGATTATTTCCAACATGAAACATTTTAGTTTGGAGACATTTGAGCATTTGAAATATTTTATATAATTTTAAATGCCCAAATTCAAATACTTATCATTTAATCCAAAGACCCTAAGATGACCTAGAAAATTGTGCAACACTTTTGGCACAGGTTCTGAACCAGGACAAAAATGATGGACATTTTAGAAGGGCATTTCAGGTTCATTGAAATTATTTTTAGTAAACCCTAGTTGTTTTCAGAGGGGGCTGGGGGTTCTGGCATCCCCATTTCAAGTTTCTGATGAAAGAGTAGACATGATGCAACACTCTAATGCATGAACTAGCTAGGGTGTGACAGCTAACCACCAGCAGTTAGCCACAGTTTCAAAAAATATAGAGGTATTCTTCAGACTGTAGTCGACTGCCAACAATCGACCACGGTCTCGGGGACTACACCCAGTGGGTGCACTCAGCGTGCCCCCACTGGTTCCATGATTCCATTCGACCAGATCGAGTAAAGAAAGTAATGAGAAAAAGTTCAAGACATAAAGACTATGGTCGACTGCCAGCAGTCCACCATAGCTTTGGGGACTACACCCAGTGGGTGCACTCAGCATGCCCCCACCAATCCAGATATTCAATCGACACACCCAGTGGGTGTACGACAGATACTAGGATTTTCAGAAAGAAAAGTTTTCAGGTATCATATCCTAACAGAACAGGCGGTGATCGACTAACTTGAACATTTCTCTGAAGGGCTGAACTGGCGTCATAAGCTGCTTGACTGGCGTCTCGGATCGCCTTCACCTGCTCCATCATGACCCCCGCCTGGCATATGGCTTCTTTAGCAGCGCTTGCTTGGTCCTCTGGGACATGGTGGGTGGAAAAAAGGGAAGGCGGATCAGCACTCGACGACGAAGGGCGAGCACTCATCAGCGGCACCGCAAAGGATACGGTAGCCCGAGTGACGTTGTCCCCCTCCGGAACCAATGTCTCAGGTGCTGATACGACCTGAGCTGTCTTGCCAGCAGATGCCCTCCTATTCCTCCTCTGCCTCAGTGGCTCCTCATCATCGTCATCAAGAAGATCAATGATGATATTAGGTGGAGCTACAGAAAAGATTCAAAAGTTAAAGATGAAGATCCTGTCGACCGAAAGCAAAACTACAAAGATCGTACCAGGGTTGGAAGTGACAGCATCCTCCATTTCTTGATCATCATGTTTGATTGAAGTCTCAGAAGTAGCAGCACTGCAATTTTAGATATCAGTCGGTCAGCGAACGAGTCGACCAAGAGTATATTCGTGTCAAACAACAAAACGCAAGTTAAGCCATTACCCAGAAATAGTGGGAATCACCATCCTCATCTTCGGCAGGGCCTTCATCGGTTTTGATGATGCCGCTCGGGGTTGCTTTGGAGCTTTCTCAGTTGGCGCCGGAGAGGTCGTCCGAGGACGTTTGGTCGACTACACAACGGGCACTACCCCCTTGCCGCGCTCGACTGCAGGGTCATGAACGAGCTTAGTTCTCCTTTCAGTATGGGGAGGTGCGACCTCCTCCTCCTCTTCCTCCTCCTCTTCCTCATAAGAGCCAGCATCTTCTTCACCATCATCGCCGTCCGATTCCCACTCCTCCTGACTTTCGCATCCGCTTCCTTCCTCCTCCTCGGTCTGTGCTTCCGCCCCGTTGGGCATCGAATACAACTCAGTAGTGATCTGGAAGACAACAAAACAAGACAAAAGTCAATCGACTGATTTGCAACAAAACAGAATGAATGAAACAGGATCACAGTCAGAGATAAGTGGTCATACCTCGTCTGGTTCATAAGACTGGTCGAGTGGTGGGATCCTCCTAGCTCCACGAGGGTTATCTTTGTTCCCTGTGATGGCAGTCATCCACCTCTCCGGTGTGGCGTCGTCGACCTCCTCTGGGTGGACCCGAATGGTGTCTTCGGTACCAGAGTACAACCACATCGGGTGGCCTCGGTATTGGAGAGGCTGAATGCGCCGTCGAAGGAAAACCTCTAGAAGATCCATGCCAGTCACTCCGTCGCGAATGAACTAGACTACATGCTCCATCGACATTTTAACCTGAGCCTTCTCCTCCAGAAGCACCTTCAAAGAGGACGGTTTGTTCACTCGACTCATGAAGAAAGGAGGGAGTCCAGTCGACTGCCCTGGTGTCGACTGGTCTTGGCAGTAGAACCAGGTCGACTACCACCCTCTAACTGACTCGGGAAGGGTCATGGCTGGAAAAGCACTCTTACTCCTCATCTGGACCCCAAGACCCTCACACATCTGGATTACTTGGGTTCTCTCGTCATTCGAACTAGCCTTTTTCACCGTCTGAGAGCGACAAGTGAATATGTGTTTGAAGAGGCCCCAGTGCGGCCGACAACCCAAGAAGTTTTCGCACAAAGACACGAAAGCGGCGAGATAGGCAATGGAGTTGGGTGTGAAGTGATGGAGTTGTGCCCCGAAGAAGTTCAGAAACCCCCGAAAGAAAAGATTCGGCGGCAAAGAAAACCCGCGATCAACATGGGTAGCTAAGAGGACACACTCACCCTCCTGAGGCTGCGGCTGCCACTCCGACCCCGGAAGCCTTGCTGACTCGTGGGGGATCAGTCCTTCGTTGGCCAGGTCGTCGAGGTCCTTCTGGGTGATGGTCGAGCGGATCCAATCTCCCTGGATCCAACCTTGCGGCAGGCTGTACCGTGACGAGGATCCGCGCCGACTGGTCACTCTCCCCTTCGCCTTCACTGTCGCCTTCTTCGCCCGCTCCAAAGTCGTCGTCTTCTCCTTCACCATTGTCACCGGCGAAGCAGGCACGAAGCAGCAGCGCTGAGCAGGTGGCGAGCGCAGTAGATGAATCTGGAGACGAGGGAGGGGAAAATGAGGGCACACTATTCAAAACCCCCCGCCCTGCGCCTTATATGAAGTCGCTTCCGAGT
Source organism: Triticum aestivum (assembly GCF_018294505.1). Taxonomy (NCBI): domain Eukaryota; kingdom Viridiplantae; phylum Streptophyta; class Magnoliopsida; order Poales; family Poaceae; genus Triticum; species Triticum aestivum. The sequence goes on from NC_057798.1 coordinate 405,620,405, forward strand.
GGCTGGCTGGTAGGCCCGGGCGATCCTGTCAAATCCCGCAACAGTCGCGCGCGCGATACATGGCGAAAAAGGCGGCGCGGAGATCGAGGCATCTTTGCCTTATCCCATCCGAGTACCGCGGCCTTCTCCGCTTCGCGCTCTTCCTGAAATCCGGATCCCGCTAAATCCGCTAACAGCAAAGCAACTTGTCAGACGGCAGATTTCCTACGATCCGTCGCTCGGAAATCTCCAAGTTCATAAAGTTCACTCGACAGATGTAAAGAATGGATCAAGGCGACTCAAAGAGAAGTTGCCACCATCACTAAAAAGTCATTGATCTAGGGTAAGACACACTCGCAGCACAAAAAATAGGTCGAAAAGATTATCAACTCCTTCCTCACTCAAACCTCGATCCATTCGGGGGCTAATGATGAAGTCATGTACCTAGGGTAGGGTCATGGACATGTCAAGGTACCCTCCCCAAGGACATCTTTAGAAGAAATTGCCTTCCAGTCAACCTGGAAGGATTCCACTCGACAGACTCAAAGACATTCGGCCATGAAGACTCACTCGACCACCAGGAGTTCAAGAGCCACTCTGTATCCAAATGGTCTGTAATTAAGTAGTCTTTATGGTCATGATGACACTTTACGTAAGGCGTTACCAGTAACGCCAGGCCTTAATGTACTTTAAACCCTCCGCTACGTGGGCTGGCTGGGGTCCTAGCGCACTCTATATAAGCCACCCCCCTCCACAGGCAGAAGGGTTCGCACCCCTGTAACTCATACGCATATAATCCAGTCGACCGCCTCCGGGCTCCGAGACGTAGGGTTGTTACTTCCTCCGAGAAGGGCCTGACTCGTAAATCTCTTGCGTATACAACTACTCCATAGCTAGGATCTTGCCTCTCCATACCTACCCCCTATTCTACTGTCAGTCTTAGTACCACGACATAACCCAATTTCACCTCGAGAATCCATGAGTTGAGTGCCAAAACATACATCAAGTGCTCAAATCCAACAAAGTATTCAATCCAATAAAAGTGAAATCTCAAAGGTATAACTCAATTCGTCACAACAAGATAGAGAGGGGAAAACACCATATAATCTAACTATATTAATAAAGCTCGCGATACATCAAGATCGTGCCAAATCAAGAAAACACACACACACACACGGAGAGAGAGAGAGAGAGAGAGAGAGAGAGAGAGAGATCAAACACATAGCTACTAGTACAAACTCTCAGCCCCGAGGATGGACTACTCCCTCCTCATCATGGTAGCCGCCGGGATGATGTAGATGGCCTCCAATGATGATTTCCTCCTCTGGCAGGGTGCCGAATAGGGTCCAGATTGGTTTTCATGGCTACAGAGGCTTGTGGTGGCGAAACTTCTGATCTAGGGTTATTTCTGGGGGTTTCTGTATTTATAGGATTTTTTGGCATCAGTCTCATGCCCAGATGGGCCACGAGGTACCCACTACCCACCAGCCCACGACCAAGGCCCCTGGTGCGCCCTGGTGGGTAGTGGACACCTCCTTCACCTTCTAGTCCTCCCATGAAGCTTCTAGTGCCTCTTTTGTTTCAAAAAAATCGTGAAAAAGTTTCGATGCATTTGGAGAAGTTTTATCTCTGCACAAAAAACAACACCACCGTAGTTCTGCTGAAAACAACGTCAGTCCGGGTTAGTTCCATTCAAATCATACCAAAAACATATAGAATTGTTGTAAACATGTCATGAATACTTCATAAATTATAAATACGTTGGAGACGTATCAACATCCCCAAGCTTAATTTCTACTCATCCTTGAGTAGGTAAATGATAAAAGAAATAATTTATGAAGAGTGAATGCTAGCATGATACATAAGTTTTATCAATGATAATTTCAATCACTTTTCCTAGCATTATAACAACAACTCTTTCTCATAAAACTCATCATGATAAAGTAGCAATCAATTCACATGTTACTGTTCAAACAATGCCTTCTCTTGAAACTTAACAATATATGTTCTTAGTCATCAAACAATTGCAATTCAACTTATTCTCAACAAAGTCTAAGTAAGAGCTCCACATACTCAATCATCATATAGTCTTCTATGATTGCTAGTATTCAAAGCATATTTTTAGAACAAATGACATCCATCGAACATAGAGAAAGATATGGACTTAATGTTTCGCCTCCCAACTCATTTATCATAGAGATAATTGTCAACAATAATAAATCATGATCAAATATATTTGACTGGTCATATTTGTCTAGATCTTTCCCCATCACATGATGCTCGCCAACTAGAAAATACTTGAGGTTGAAATCAGAATGCATACTATTGAATCATGCACAAAAGTAAATATTGAAAATTAAAAGATAGACACTTCACAGAGGGAAGCAGAGATTGCCATGCGCTTTTTATTTTTTGATGCATAATCTCTTAATGCAAAGGAACAACACGATATATTGTCCCTTATGATAACAACCTTTATTATGCAGTCCGTCGCTTTTATTACTTTGTCATCACAAATTTGTACAACGCTTATTTTCCCTTACAATAAAAAATCAAACATATTTAGGAGCAATTTTTATTGCTTTATGCACCAATGACAACTTAATTAAAGGATCTTATTTAATCCATAGGTAGGTATGGTGGACACTCATGGCAAGAAACTGGGTTTAAGGGTTTTTGGATGCACAAGTGGTATCTCTACTTAGTACGAATTTTTGCCTAGCAAAAGATGCTAACCAAATACCACATGTTTTTTTTCGAGAGTACGCCTAGGCGTACCATATTTTTATAGAAGGCAGAAATCAAGTACAAGAAACTACATCTTGTTTTGTTGCGTACAACAAGTGTAGCACAACTCCACACCGAAGCTAATCAACAGATTAGCCACCACGACAGTTACAAACACAAGCAAAAGGGCCTGCCCAAAACCAATCATCTAGCCGCATCACCACAAACACCGGTCACCTCGAAGAGCAACAACTCCAACCGGATTTTCCTTGCCAACGCACTACCACCTTTGAATGCCTAAGAGGAGACGGCGGGTGGGTAGCGGGACTCCGTCGGTCCCGAGAAAGCCATCGTCTTCAATTCACCGGCGGCTGCATACATAGCGCCCACGAAGATCGACTCGAACCAGCGGCAAGCACCGGAGAACCACCAGACAGAATCAGCAAGCCAAGTCTCCGCCTACGATGCTCTCAACAGAGTAACGACGTCACACCGTCGTCATCGCCAGTCCTACAATGGACCAAGGCTTTCGCCCGGAGACCACACCCCGATCAAGAAGGGGAGATGCCGACACACCTCAGTGACGCCTCCAAGGAGGGAACGACACCCACAGGCGCCGCCAGCTCCGGCCAAAGACGCGAGCAGGATTTTCATCCAACAGTCGCACACCTCCCACCCCTATCCAAGGATTGGGCTAATCTGTCAGGGTTACACCGCCGTTGCAGCAGCGCCTTGCCATCATGGCCAAAACCATCGCGGAACACCGACCCATCACACAGCCGAGAGCACGCCGGCCAACCTCCAGCTCCTGCACGGTCGAAAGACAAACGTCACCAGCTCCAAGCCACCCTCCCTGGCGCTGCCAAGACCCGCCGGCACCACAGGCGTGGGCTGGCCAAACCACTCCGGCAACCAGCCAAGCCGCTGCAACCAGGGGCACGCACGGGAGGAGCCAGCGCGTTGCGCCTCCAGCGAACGCACGCACCACCAAGGCGCTCCCATTGCGATTTCCTGAGCCGAGCTCCGGCCAGATCCTGACCGCGCCACCACCAGCAATCCAAGGCGCTGCCTTCCCCGAGCCACTCCGGCGCCGGCAGGAAGCACACCGCACGCCCCGGACACCATCGCGACTCCCGGCCGCCACGCTCAGTCACCACTCCATTCCGAGATCTGCAGCCGCCAGGGACCCCGCGCCGCGGCCTCCGACACACACGCCGGCGCCCGAGGAAGACCCCCGCCCCTCCACCTTGCGACCGTGCTCCTCCTCCAGTGCTCTCCGTCGCGCGCCACCGCACCAGAACCGCCAGTCGCCGCGGCGCCCGCAAGACGGTGCTCCCCCGCGCGAAGGAGCCATGTCAGGGCGTGCAGATCTTACCCGTCGCCTTTGGCGGCCGGGCGCCGCCACCACCGCCGCTGCCGGCGGCGGCGGCGGCCAGGATCTCTCCGGGAGGAGGGGCGCTTGGATCTAGGTTTTTTCCTCCGGAGCCGCCCGCGCGAGCGGCCCGGGAGGGGAAAGGAAGAGGGTTCCAAAGTGAATAGTGTGACAAATCCAAATACCACATGTTGGAGGATCCATAACTATATACTCCCTCCGTTCCAAATTATTTGACCCATATTTATCTAGACACTAAACAAGTATAGATACATCCGTATTTAGACAAATTCAAGTCAACTAATTTGGAACGAAGGGAGTAGCTTCTATGCAAATATACACAGCCGTAACTCATTACGTTGTTTTCTTGTCAAACTTCAACTCATTTGCTCAAGTTTGAAAATAATTAATGGGTATTCACAATCATAGGAGTTCTGTGGGACGCCGGTTGCAGGATCTGCTAGAGATCGCAAGCAAAGTTGTTTGTCTCGATGAGACCCACAACTTTCATGTTAAAGGAGGTCTTGTGTAAGCCAAAATCTGGTGTCAACGAATAGCAAGCAGTATATAACATTTACAACTTGCCACCGGAGCAAACTGGAGTTACTTCTGTTGGCTCCAATTTAATTGAGCATTACATATTCACATTAGGTGTCCCATGAATCTTTCTATCTTTCGGGTTGACCAAACTGATGGACTCAACAGAATGGTTGATTGATTCTAGGGCTTGAATACAACGAATCTCCTATGACTGATTTGTTATGGCGGGGGCAGGAGCAGGAGCAGGCCTGAAGAGCCTCCGGAACACCCACTGGAGAGGTCTCAGCAGCTGCGATCTCTTCTTGCGCCAGAACCAAATTGCGGCGCTGTACTGCTCGTTCCGAATCTTCCTCGTCGCCGCCTTCCAGCCGAATTTCTCCATCTCCTTCCTGGCGGCCTTCCCCATTGTCTCTCTCAACTCTTCACAGGAGAGCAGGAGTTCAACCTTCCCAACACAGTCATCCACATCACCCGGTGTGTACAGAAAGCTGGTCTTTCCTTCCTGATCCTCAGGTATAATGTCAGGTATGCCTCCAGCTCGAGCAGCGACCACCGGGACTCCGGATGACATTGCCTCCAACACAACAAAACCCAGCGTCTCTGACTCAGAAGGCATCACAAACACATCCCCACTGGCATAGGCCTGTGACAGTTCTTCCCCTTGCAATGTCCCTGTGAACACTGCAGGCATTCCTGAAAACATCTCTTCAAGTTCAGGCCTGCAGTGGAAGGCACATGTTAAGAATGGCAACGGTGTGTACTCTTCTTACAAGAGGATTTCAGTCTCTCATTACATAAAAGAAGAAGCAAATTTCATGACAATATGCGAGAGTCTCTTCGGAGAATAAATCAGCAATTAGCAAATTTCAACAGTTAAATCAACTCCATTATTGCTTTTTCTACTGAAGGAAGAAGTCAACTAATTTCTATGATATAACGATGCACACCTGAATGGGCCATCTCCAATGAATGCAATTCTTGATCCTGGAAGTCGGTCCATGACTCTGGAAAAAGTAGAACCCAATGTCAGCAGCAGTGACACTTGGTGAACACAAGATATGATTTAGCTAGATAAAAAAAAAACTAAATTATGTCAACAAAACTTTATGGTAACAATAAGGGGACACGAGAGGTAGGTAAGGTTTCTATCACACGCGCCATTCAGTTTGCACTGCAGCATTAAAAATCAGAAACGTCATGAGCTCACCGTTTATGAAAATCCAAGCTTTTCTCAACTCCTAAGCGTCCAACATAGATTATCAGTGGCTTGTCTGGTTCACCATTCCTGTCATAATAGAAGAAGCATACAAGCAACACACTTAGTCACATGAAAGATATATCTGATCAAATCGATTCATTATGCAGCTTTCTCGACATACTGGGTGAGGCAAGAACCCATTAGCATAATTGAAACTGCATCACAAATGGACCAGCTGAGCAAAGTAGATTACTTACGTTAGCCTTGACCGCATTTCCTGATTACGGAAACGAGGATGGAAGCTTTCTGAATCCACGCCCTTGTTCCAAAGGCGTATCTTATTGGCTGGAATCATGCACCATGAGAGGAAGATGTTGGAACCTGGAAAGAAGTAATAACATGGAAGCAGTATGTATGTTTGTGCAAACCTGCTGTAACACGGGCAGCTTGAAGGTCCCTGCCAATGGCGACTGATGGTACCAGTGTGAGATCCGCAGCTCGGTGCAAGAATTCTATAGCATGCGAAGATTGTATCAGCTGGCTAGTCTCAGGGAGGTTATACGTTTGTGCAGTACATAAGTGAAAACTTACTTATAACTAGCCACATGGGCTTGACAAGCCAGCTGAATGTATACCTTGGAATATAACTGCCATAGATAAACAAGGATCAGCTCGCCTCTCTAGCTGGATAAATAAACCCACAATTCCTAGGATTATACTCCCTCCGTAAAGAAATATAAGAGCGTTTAGATCACTAAAGTAGTGATCTAAACACTCTTATATTTGTTTACAGAGGGAGTAGACATCATTCACAAAATGCAGATAACACCGTGGATGGTGTTTTCCTGCTAGGAGCTGAGGATTAATTAAATGGTCTAGTTGTGTTGGCCTAGATAAGAGAAGATATTTTCTCAGTTTTGTTCAAGTTGCAGTTCTGTTGCTCGCATAACCCAGTTTCTTTTCCTCCTTGTTTTTTCGAAACGGGTGTGTATATGAGTTGTAAATTTGTGAGAGAGGAAGGGAAGTCAACTCACATTGGAACATGGGTGTGGTAGGACATCACTAGAGGGACGCATAGCAACTTTGCGATGATTAGGGCGCCGAATACCTGTGAATTTAATTCACTTGGTCAAGGGAAAATATGAAATCTCCAATACTGAATAATACTCTTATTGTGGAAATACAGAAAGGAGATTGGTTAGTAGCATACGTACCATGATTCCAGGGGAAGAGGCGTGGATAATGTCGGGCTTGAACCTAGCGACTTCTCCAATGATTCTGGGGCTGAGGGCGAGCGAGAGCGGGACCTTCTGATACCAGGGGCAAGGGAAGCTCCAGGACCCGATGAGCTTGGCGCCGTGGAACTCGTCGGGCACGCCCTCGTGGGTGGTGATGACGATGACCTCGTCGCCCATCTCGCGGAGGTACTTGATGAAGTTCTGGAAGCGGTTCTTGTAGCCGGAGACGTAGGCGAAGGGGGAGGGCTCGACGAAGAGCGCGATGCGGCGGGGCCGCGAGTCGGCCTCCGAAGCGGGCGGGGGCTCCTCCTGGTGGTCCAGCTCGTCGTCCCGCAGCAAGACCGGCGACGAGGAGGAGGAAGAGGCGCTGGTGCTGGTGCTGCATGACGACGACGGCGAGAGTGGGAGGAGGCGGCGGCGATGCAGGTGAAGGGGCCCAGCCCGGGGGCGTGACGACGGGGCGATTAGAGGGAGAGGAGACGGTTTGGACACGGCGAGGATGGGCGCCGCCCTCGCCATCCTTGCCTCGTCCTTGCGGCAATTTAATCCCCTTCCGGTATTCCTTTGGGTTGAATCGAATCGATTGAGGCTACTCGCTCACTCGCGCGAGGCGAAGAAAGAAGAGCTGGAGCTGGAGAAGGGAGTGGACGAAAGTCAGTGGTTCCCACTTGCCCTTGGCCTTTGTCGCACCGGCATATTCGAACGAACCACACGAGACGAGCATATTCGAATGCAAAATCGAATTGATCAAGGCATCAAGCCGTGACTGAGGCGAGCGACCGCATCACACACGCGCGCTCCATCTCTCTTTTGGGTTTCGGTTTGAGAGATCGAAAAGGCCAAATCTCGGGAAACATTTCGGTCCCATGTTCCACGAGATATCTCATTATCCTATTCCACCCAATCAGCTCCCGAGTTCTAGCCACTCACCAAAGCAGCAACTGGTTCTCCCCTGCGTCTTCTTTTTTTGTGCGAAAACGAGACATTTATTTGTTGGATAACAAATGGCCTTCCGACCCTATCATCCCTTTGTGGGCTATTCTGCTTCAAGCAAAAATAAACGGGCCTTCATCTCAAAATAAAAATAAATAAACGGGCCTTGCTTACAGAAGGATGGTAGCTTCTCTCGCTAGAAGGACATCTTATCTCGTATAGCAACTGGGCAGGCCCATTAATCTTTTTTTATCCGGTCGCTAGAACGCGAGCACTGGTTAGAATCCTTTTTTATTCTCTTTTGTTTTTTATTTCTTGTCCAGTTTTCTTTTTCGAACCGGGCTTTTTTCTTTTCCATTACTTTCATAACAGAAATACAATGTCTCAGGAACTGAAATCAGCAAGGCTAGAGAGAAAGAGGAAAAGCGAGTTTAGGGCAACACCAGGAAACCCACTATCTGTGCCTTTCATCAGGGACAACAGATCATGGGGCGAAAACCTGGGTGTCACCCAAAACCGCACTAACGAACACCTACGGAAAGTATCACAAGTCTTACAGACACCACCATCAGGCACCAGGCCACAGCAGCCATAACAAAAACATCCCCAAATGAACTACCAGAACCCCCACAACAAGGACTGAAGAACTCCACCCTGTTCATCCAGCATGGTCTCCAGGATGCATCGACGGCTTTTCTTTCGCAAAAAAATGCCAGAAGCTTACTGATCAGGGTCTGCAGCATCTTCTTCCTTAGTTCCCATCACGTCTGTCCCTAGCTGGAGCTGGGGGACCGCAAAGCAGCAGCATATGTGTTGTGTTCTCCTTCAGCATCTCCGCTCCTTTTTTCACCATCTCTCCTATCTCTGTTTTCTGGAGACCTGCCCAATACATCAAAAAGGCACAAGCTGTAAATACAATGTCAAATGGAGAGTTAATCCATTTGAGTTCGAAAGTGGCTCAGTTCCTGGCCAGCCAAATAGCCCAACATATAGCAGCCAAGCCAATCGTGTATAATTTGTCCAGCCCAAGTAAGAAGTTGTACATCCACGCATAGTATTGCCAGACAGAGTTAGGGCAGCAATCAGTTCCAAGCAAGGAACCTACGGTTCTCCACACCACCCTGGAGACAGGGCACAAAGAAAACAAATGCTGACCTGTTTCTAATTGGTCACAGAAAGAACAGCAAGGATCCCCCGGCCATTATCTTTTTTTCATGTTGTCCCTAGTCAAGATGGCATTCTGTGCCATCTGCCACAAGAAGATCTGTATTTTAAGAGGCAGCTTTGCATCCCAAATCCATTTAAAGTTAGATCCTGCTATATCCCTTTCTAGCCATGTGTACATGGACTTTGTAGTATATTTGCCCGAACTGTCCAGTTTCCAATAAACCTCATCTGGCCAATCACTTTGCTTAAGATTTAACATCTCTTTATTCATTTCCTCCCATTGTTTCATCATCTCAGGAGACATCCTCCTCCTAAAAGAGGAGATCTGATCAAGACATTTAAATTTGTCAACAATACAATTTTGGTCAGTACAAGTCTCAAAAAGCAGTGGGAATCTGTCTTTAAAAGGAACTCTACCATCCAGGCTATCAAGCCAGAGTCTAGCCACATCTCCCCTGTTCAAATTAATACCTCTACCCAGCATATGAAGGTCTTTCACTTTTAGAAGTGATTTCCAGCAAGGTGAGTCACTGGCTTTGTGTTTTACCATAGCAACCGATGTTTTCTTTAAGTTTTTTGCCTTAACTATATCTTGCCAGAGCCCTTTATTTTTCTCAAGCTTCCACCACCATTTCACTAAAAGACTGATATTCTGCTTCCTCAAGTCTTTAACACCCAACCCCCTTTCTTTTTGGATTGACATATACGGCTCCATTTAACCATATGGTAGCCTCCTTTTTCCCTTTGCTATGCCGGAAAAATTTTCCTCTGGGTTTGTCCCACTTCTCCAAGGTAGTCTTGTTCAAAAGAAACATAGACATGTAAAAAGTAGGAATATGAGACAGCACAGTGTTCACTTTGATCAGCCTTTCCCCCATGGATAGAACTTCACTAATCCAGGTTTCACAATGATCGATGAATTTGCCATCTACAAAGATCCAATCACTACACTTCAAACCAGCATGGCTCACAGGCATGCCTAGGTATTTGATAGGGAAGTCACCTATCTGGCAATTAAACATCTCAGCATATTTTTGCATAGTAGTATCATCAGCACGAATCGAAAAGATTTCACTTTTCATAAAATTGATTTTCAACCCAGACATGACTTCAAAAAGATATAACATCAGCTTAATATTAAGAGCATTCCTAGGATTATCCTCGAAGCATAGGATCGTGTCATCCGCATATTGCAAGATAGCCACACCATTTGGAATCAAATCAGACGCTAACCCTTTGAACAAGCCATTTTGCTGGGCTTTAATCACCATTTTTGTCAAGCAGTCAGCGGCTAAATTAAAGAGAAAAGGTGAGAATGGGTCTCCCTGGCGCACCCCTTTCGAGCTTTGAAAATAGGGCCCCACCTCTGTTGGGGATCGTTGCAGAAAATAAAAAAAATTCTACGCATCACCAAGATCAATCTATGGAGTCATCTAGCAACGAGAGAGAGATGATTGCATCTACATACCCTTGTAGATCGCGAGCGGAAGCGTTCAAGAGAACGGGGTTGATGGAGTCGTACTTGTCGTGATCCAAATCACCGATGATCCTAGCACCGAACGGACGTCACCTCCGCGTTCAACACACGTACAGAGCGGAGACGCCTCCCGCGCCTTGATCCAGCAAGGAGGAGGGAGAGGTTGAGGAAGAGAGCTCCAACAGCAGCACGACGGCGTGGTGGTGATGGAGCGGCAGTACTCCGGCAGGGCTTCGCCAAGCTCTTAACGGAGGAGGAGAGGTGTTGGGGAGGGGAGGGACTGCGCCTTAGGTGTGGTCGTGCAGCCCTCCCCTCGCCCCTCTGTTTATAGGGGAAGGGGGAAGGGGGCCGGCCCCCTCTAGATGAGATCTAGAAGGGGGGGCGGCCAAGGGGAGGGGGCTTGCCCCCAAGCAAGGGGGGCGCCCCCTCTAGGGTTCCCCCCCAACCCTAGGCGCATGGGCCCAAGGGGGGATGCACCCAGCCCTCCAAGGGCTGGTTCCCTTTCCTCTATGGCCCATGAAGTCCTCCGAGAGAGGTGGCCCCTCCCGGTGGACCCCCGAAACCCCTCTTGTGGCCCCGGTACAATACCGATATGACCCCGAACTTTTCCGGTGACCGTATGACAACTTCCCATATATAAATCTTCACCTCTGGACCATTCTGGAACTCCTCGTGACATCCGGGATCTCATCCGGGACTCCGAACAACATTCGGTAATCACATACAAGTCTTCCTAATAACCCTAGCGTCATCGAACCTTAAGTGTGTAGACCCTACGGGTTCGGGAATCACGCAGACATGACCGAGACCGCTCTCCGGCCAATAACCAACAGCGGGATCTGGATACCCATGTTGGCTCCCACATGTTCCATGATGATCTCATCGGATGAACCACGATGTCGAGGATTCAAGTAATCCCGTATGCAGTTCCCTTTGTCAACCGGTACGTTACTTGCCCGAGATTCGATCGTCGGTATCCCAATACCTCTTCAATCTCATTACCGGCAAGTCACTTTACTCATTCCGTAATGCATGATCCTGTGACCAACCACTTGGTAACTTTGAGCTCATTATGATGATGCATTACCGAGTGGGCCCAGAGATACCTCTCCGTCATACGGAGTGACAAATCCCAGTCTCGATTCATGCAAACCCAACAGACACTTTCGGAGATACCTGTAGTGTACTTTTATAGCCACCCAGTTACGTTGTGACATTTGGTACACCCAAAGCACTCCTACAGTATTCGGGAGTTGCATGATCTCATGGTCTAAGGAAATGATACTTGACATTAGAAAAGCGCTAGCAGACGAACTACACGATCTTGTGCTATGCTTAGGATTGGGTCTTGTCCATCACATCATTCTCCTAATGATGTGATCCCGTTATCAATGACATCCAATGTCCATGGTCAGGAAACTGTAACCATCCATTGATCAACGAGCTAGTCAACTAGAGGCTCACTAGGGACATGTTGTGGTCTATGCATTCACACATGTATTACGATTTTTGGACAACACAATTATAGCATGAACGATAGACAATTATCATGAACAAGGAAATATAATAATAACCATTTTATTATTGCCTCTAGGGCATATTTCCAACAGTCTCACACTTGCACTAGAGTCAATAATCTAGTTACATTGTGATGAATCGAACACCCATAGAGTTCTGGTGTTGATCATGTTTTGCTCGCGGAAGATGTTTAGTCAACGGATGTGCGACATTCAGATCCGTATGCACTTTGCAAATATCTATGTCTCCATCTTGAACATTTTCACGAATGGAGTTGAAGCGACGCTTGATGTGCCTGGTCTTCTTGTGAAACCTGGGCTCCTTGACAAGGGCAATGGCTCCAGTGTTGTCACAGAAGAGAGTCATCGGCCCCGACGCATTGGGAATAACTCCTAGGTCGGTAATGAACTCCTTCGTCCAGATTGCTTCATGTGTTGCCTCCGAGGCTGCCATGTATTCCGCTTCACATGTAGATCCCGCCACGACGCTTTGCTTGCAACTGCACCAGCTTACTGCCCCACCATTCAAAATATACACGTATCTGGTTTGTGACTTAGAGTCATCCAGATCTGTGTCGAAGCTAGCGTCGACGTAACCCTTTACACAAGCTCTTCGTCACCTCCATAAACGAGAAACATATCCTTAGTCCTTTTCAGGTACTTCAGGCTATTCTTGACCACTGTCCAGTGTTCCATGTCGGGATTACTTTGGTAACTTCCTACCAAACTTACGGCAAGGTTTACATCAGGTCTGGTACACAACATGACATACATAATAGACCCTATGGCCAAGGCATAAGGGATGACACTCATCTTTTCTCTATCTTCTGCCATGGTCGGGCATTGAGCCGAGCTCAATTTCACACCTTACAACACAGGCAAGAACCCCTTCTTGGACTGATCCATATTGAACTTCTTCAATATCTTATCAAGGTATGTGCTTTGTGAAAGACCTATGAGGCGTCTCGATCTATCTCTATAGATCTTGATGCCTAATATGTAAGCAACTTCTCCAAGGTCCTTCATTGAAAAACACTTATTCAAGTAGGCCTTAATGTTGTCCAAAAGTTCTATATCATTTCCCATCAAAAGTATGTCATCTACATATAACATGAGAAATGCTACAGAGCTCCCACTCACTTTCTTGTAAACGCAGGCTTCTCCATAAGTCTGCATAAACCCAAACGCTTTGATCATTTCATCAAAGCGAATGTTCCAACTCCGAGATGCTTGCACCAGCCCATAGATGGAGTGTTGGAGCTTGCATACCTTGTTAGCATTCTTAGGATCGACAAAACCTTCCGGTTGCATCATATACAGTTCTTCCTTAAGATAGCCGTTAAGGAATGCCGTTTTGACGTCCATTTGCCATATCTCATAATCATAGTATGCGGCAATTGCTAACATGATTCAGACGGACTTCAGCTTCGCTACGGGAGAGAAAGTCTCATCATAGTCAACCCCTTGAACTTGTCGATAACCCTTAGCGACAAGTCGAGCTTTATAGATGGTAATATTACCATCCGCGTCCGTCTTCTTCTTAAAGATCCATTTATTTTCTATCGCTCGCCGATCATCGGGCAAGTCTGTCAAAGTCCATACTTTGTTTTCATACATGGATCCTATCTCGGATTGCATGGCTTCAAGCCATTTGTTGGAATCTGGGCCCGTCATCGCTTCTTCATAGTTCGAAGGTTCACCGTTGTCTAATAACATGATTTCCAGGACAAGGTTGCCATACCATTCTGGTGTGGAACGTGTCCTTGTGGACCTATGAAGTTCAGTAGTAACTTGATCCGGAGTACCTTGATCATCATCATTAACTTCCTCTCCAGTCGGTGCAGGCACCACAGGAATATCTTCCTGAGCTGCGCTACTTACCGGTTCAAGAGGTAGTACTTCATCAAGTTCCACTTTCCTCCCACTTACTTCTTTCGAGAGAAACTCTTTCTCCAGAAAGACCCGTTCTTGGCAACGGAAATCTTGCCTTCGGATCTGAGGTAGAAGGTATACCCAATGGTTTCCTTAGGGTATCCTATGAAGACGCATTTTTTCGACTTGGGTTCGAGCTTTTCCGGTTGAAGTTTCTTGACATAAGCATCGCATCCCCAAACTTTTAGAAACGACAGCTTAGGTTTCTTTCCAAACCATAATTCATACGGTGTCGTCTCAACGGATTTAGACAGTGCCCTATTTAAAGTGAATGTAGCTGTCTCTAAAGCGTATCCCCAAAATGACAATGGTAAGTCGGTAAGAGACATCATAGACCGCACCATATCCAATAAAGTGCGATTACGACGTCCGGACACACCGTTACGCTGAGGTGTTCCAGGCGGCATAAGTTGTGAAACAATTCCACACTTCCTTAAGTGCGTACCAAACTCGTGACTTAAATATTTCTCCCCCACGATCTGATCGTAAGAACTTTATTTTTCTGTCACGTTGATTCTCCACCTCATTCTGAAATTCCTTGAACTTTTCAAAGGTCTCACACTTGTGTTTCATTAAGTAGACATACCCATATCTACTTAAGTCATCAGTGAGGGTGAGAACATAACGATAGCCACCGCGAGCCTCAACGCTCATTGGACCGCACACATCAGTATGTATAATTTCCAATAAGTTGGTTGCTCGCTCCATTGTTCCGGAGAACGGAGTCTTGGTCATTTTGCCCATGAGGCATGGTTCGCACGTGTCAAATGATTCGAAATCAAGAGACTCAAAAAGTCCATCCGCATGGATCTTCTTCATGCGTTTGACACCAATGTGACCAAGACGGCAGTGCCACAGATATGTGGGACTATCATTATCAGTCTTGCATCTTTTGGTATTCACACTATGAATATGTGTAACATCATGTTCGAGATTCATTAAGAATAAACCATTGACCAGCAGGGCATGACCATAAAACATATCTCTCATATAAATAGAACAACCATTATTCTCGGATTTAAATGAGTAGCCATCTCGTATTAAACGAGATCCAGATACAATGTTCATGCGTAAAGCTGGCACTAAATAACAATTATTGAGGTTTAAAACTAATCCCCTAGGTAAATGTAGAGGTAGCGTGCCGACGGCGATCACATCGACCTTGGAACCATTCCCGACGCGCATCGTCACCTTGTCCTTCGCCAGTCTCCGCTTATTCCGCAGCTCCTGTTTTGAGTTACAAATATGAGCAACCGCACCGGTATCAAATACCCAGGAGCTACTACGAGTACTGGTAAGGTACACATCAATAACATGTATATCACATATACCTTTGGTGTTGCCGGCCTTCTTGTCCGCTAAGTACTTGGGGCAGTTCCACTTCCAGTGACCGTTCCCCTTGCAATAAAAGCACTCAGTCTCAGGTTTCGGTCCGTGCTTGGCTTCTTCCCGGCAACTGGCTTACCGGGCGCGGCAACTCCCTTGCCGTCCTTCTTGAAGTTCTTCTTACCCTTGCCTTTCTTGAAACTAGTGGTTTTATTGACCATCAACACTTGATGTTCCTTTTTGATTTCTACCTCCGCTGATTTCAGCATTGAAAATACCTCAGGAATAGTTTTCACCATCCCCTGCATATTGTAGTTCATCACAAAGCTCTTGTAGCTAGGTGGGAGCGACTGAAGGATTCTGTCAATGACCGCCTCATCCGGGAGGTTAATGTCCAGCTGGGACAAGCGGTTGTGCAACCCAGACATTTTGAGTATGTGCTCGCTGACAGAACTATTTTCCTCCATCTTACAACTGTAGAACTTGTCGGGGACTTCATACCCGGGCATGAGCTTGGAAAACCATTTTCAGCTCCTGGAACATCTCATATGCTTTGTGTTGCTCAAAACGCTTTTGGAGCCCCGGTTCTAAGCTGTAAAGCATGCCACACTGAACGAGGGAGTAATCATCAACACATGACTGCCAAGCGTTCATAACGTCTTGGTTCGCTGGGGCGGGTGCATCACCTAGCGGTGCTTCTCGGACATATGCTTTCTTGGCAGCTATGAGGATGATCCTCTAGTTCCGGACCCAGTCCGTATAGTTGTTACCATCGTCTTTCAGCTTGGTTTTCTCTAGGAACGCGTTGAAGTTGAGGTTGACATGAGCGTTGGCCATTTGATCTACAAGACATTTTGCAAAAGTTTTTAGACTAAGTTCATGATAATTAAGTTCATCTAATCAAATTATTTAATGAACTCCCACTCATATAGACACCCCTATAGTCATCTAAGTGATACATGATCTGAGTCAACTAGGCCGTGTCCGATCATCACGTGAGACGGACTAGTCATCATCGGTGAACATCTTCATGTTGATCGTATCTTCTATACGACTCATGTTCGACCTTTCGGTCTCTTGTGTTCCGAGGCCATGTCTGTACATGCTAGGATCATCAAGTCAACCTAAGTGTTTTGCATGTGTAAATCTGGCTTACACCCGTTGTATGTGAATGTTAGAATCTATCACACCCGATCATCACGTGGTGCTTCGAAACAACGAACTTTCGCAACAGTGCATAGTTAGGGAAAACACTTTCTTGAAATTGTTATGAGGGATCATCTTATTTACTACCGTCGTTCTAAGCAAATAAGATGCAAAAACATGATAAACATCACATGCAATCAAATAGTGACATGATATGGCCAATATAATTTTGCTCCTTTTGATCTCCATCTTCGGGGCGCCATGATCATCATTGTCACCGGCATGACACCATGATCTCCATCATCATGATCTCCATCATTGTGTCTCCATGAAGTTGTCTCGCCAACTATTACTTATACTACTATGGCTAACGGTTTAGCAATGAAGTAAAGTAATTATATGGCGTTATTCAGTGACACACAGGTCATACAATAAATAAAGACAACTCCTATGGCTCCTGCCGGTTGTCATACTCATCGACATGCAAGTCGTGATTCCTATTACAAGAACATGATCAATCTCATACATCACATATATTTCATTCATCACATCCTTTTTGGCCATATCACATCACAAGGCATATGCTGCAAAAACAAGTTAGACGTCCTCTAATTGTTGTTTCATGTTTATACGTGGCTGCAATAGGGTTCTAGCAAGAACATTTCTTACCTACGCCAAAACCACAACGTGATATGCCAATTTCTATTTACCCTTCATAAGGACCCTTTTCATCGAATCCGATCCGACTAAGGTGGGAGAGACAGACACCCGCTAGCCACCTTATGCAACTAGTGCATGTCAGTCGGTGGAACCTGTCTCACGTAAGTGTACGTGTAAGGTCGGTCCGGGCCGCTTCATCCCATGATGCCGCCGAAACAAGATAAGACTAGTAGTGGCAAGTAAATTGACAAAATCTACGCCCACAACAAATTTATGTTCTACTCGTGCATAGAAACTACACATAGACCTAGCTCATGATGCCACTGTTGGGGATCTTTGCAGAAAATAAAAAAAATTCTACGCATCACCAAGATCAATCTATGGAGTCATCTAGCAACGAGAGAGAGATGACTGCATCTACATACCCTTGTAGATCACGAGCGGAAGCGTTCAAGAGAACGGGGTTGATGGAGTCGTACTCGTCGTGATCCAAATCACCGATGATCCTAGAGCCGAACGGATGGTGATACGTCTCCATCGTATCTATAATTTTTGATTGTTCCATGCCAATACTATTCAACTTCCATATACTTTTGGCAACTTTTATATACTATTTTTGGGACTAACATATTGATCCAGTGCCCAGTGCCAGTTCCTGTCTGTTGCATGTTTTTTGTTTCGCAGAAACCCAATATCAAACAGAGTCCAAAGGGGATAAAAACGGGCGGAGATTTTTTTGGAATATTTATGATTTTTGGGAAGTAAAATCAACGCAAAACGGTGTCCGGGGTGGCCACGAGACAGGGGGGCGCCCTCCCCCCTGGGCGTGCCCTGGACTCTCGTGGGCCAACCATAAGGCGGTTCACGCTCTTCTTTTGCCGCAATAAAGCTAATTTTATGAGAAAGATCTGGGCGAAAGATTCACCCCAATAGGAGTTACGGATCTTCGGATATTTAAGAAATGGTGAAGGGGTAGAATCTGGGAACGCAGAAGCATAGAGATAGATCCAATCTCGGAGGGGCTCTCGCCCCTCCCAAGCCATGGGAGCCAAGGACCAGAGGGGAAACCCTTCTCCCATCTAGGGAGGAGGTCAAGGAAGAAGAAGAAGAAGGGGGGCTCTCTCCCCCTTGCTTCCGGTGGCGCCGGAACGCCGCCGGGGGCCATCATCATCACCGCGATCTTCACAAACACCTCCGCCATCTTCACCAACATCTCCATCACCTTCCCCCATCTATATTCAGCGGTCCACTCTCCCGCAACCCGTTGTACCCTCTACTTGAACATGGTGCTTTATGCTTCATATTATTATCCAATGATGTGTTGCCATCCTATGATGTTTGAGTAGATTTCTATTGTCCTATCGGTGATTGATGAATTGCTATGATTGGTTTGAGTTGCATGTTTTATTATTGGTGCTGTCCTATGGTACCCTTCGTGTCGCGCAAGCGTGAGGGATTCCCGCTGTAGGGTTTGCAATATGTTTATGATTTGCTTATGGTGGGTGGCGTGAGTGACAGAAGCACAGACCCGAGTAAGTAGGTTGTTTGCGTATGGGATAAAGGGGACTTGATACTTTAATGCTATGGTTGGGTTTTACCTTAATGAATCTTTAGTATTTGCGGATGCTTGCTAGAGTTCCAATCATAAGTGCATATGATCCAAGTAGAGAAAGTATGTTAGCTTATGCCTCTCCCTCAAATAGAATTGCGATAGTGATTACCGGTCTAGTAACATAGTCAATTGTTTAGGGACAATTTCACAACTCCTACCACCACTTTTCCACACTCGCTATATTTACTTTATTGCATCTTTATCTAAACAGCCCCTAGTTTATATTTACTTGTTCTTTATTATCTTGCAAACCTATCCTATCACACCTACAAAGTACCTCTAGTTTCATACTTGTTCTAGGTAAAGCGAACGTCAAGCGTGCGTAGAGTCGTATCAGTGGCCGATAGGACTTGAGAGAATATTTGTTCTACCTTTAGCTCCTCATTGGGTTCGACACTCTTACTTATCGAAAGAGGCTACAACTATCCCGTATACTTGCGGGTCATCAAGACCTTTTTTTGGCGCTGTTGCCGGGGAGTCATAGCGTGGGGTGAATATTCTCGGGTGTGCTTGTTTGCTTTATCACTAAGTAATTTTTATTTGTTGTTCTTAGTTGTTCTCTATCTTTAGTTATGGATATGGAACACAAAATACCAAAAAAATTAGGTGTACTTGCTACTCATGGAGATGGGGTAACTCCTAAAACCCTCCATTCTCATTATGCGAGAGATATTATATACTACTTTGATAATCCTGAGAAAACCCCATTCAACTCTATAATGGGAGACACGTTGGATCAACGTGAATACTTTAGGGATTATCGCTTGAGACAAAAAGGGAAACTATTATGGGATCAATTTTTTATGTTGTGTTGGTATCCCTGGGCTCAATGCTTGAGATATGATATTACTTGTTGCTCTAGGATGAAGGCTCCACACCTTCCCTTTTCATGCAAATTTAATGATAATGAAACCTTAGCTTCTTATGCTAATGGTATATATGATTACTATGATGTGGAACAAATAGAAGAATTTGTTGCTTTTAAGGCTGCTTATGAAATTGAATCTTTGTTTGAAAAGTATGAAGCTTTAGATGATGATGTTTATAGGCCTGAAAATCTTGCTATACTTAGATATTGCTATGAAAATTATGAATACAATTACTATATTAATGCATTTATTAAGGAAGTATCCGCTGTCCAAGAAGAGACTAATATTTTGCAGGAAGCTATGGAAGAAGAAATTGATGAAAATGTGAGCTCATTGGATGAAAAAGATGATGAGGAGAGCGAAGAACAAAAGGAGGAAGAGCGGATTAGCTACTCGTGCCCACCTTCTAATGAGAGTAACCCTTCAACTTATACATTATTTAATTCCCCTTCGTGCTTACCGAAGGATGATTGCTATGATCCCTTGAATCCCTTTTTGATGATGCTTGCTATGCTTGTGGCCAAGATGCCAATATGAATTATGCTTATGGAGATGAACTTGCTATAGTTCCTTATGTTAAACATGAAATTTTTGCTATTGCACCCACGCATGATAGTCCTATTATCTTTTTGAATTCTCCCAACTACACTATATCAGAGAAGTTTGTGCTTATTAAGGATTATATTGATGGGTTGCCTTTTACCATTGCACATGATGATTTTGATAGATATAAATATGCATGTGCTTGCTGCTCCTACTTGCAATTATTATGAGAGAGGAACTATATCTCCACCTCTCTATGTTTCCAATATGATAAAATTGCAAGAAACTGTTTATACTATGCATTGGCCTTTACTTTGTGTGCATGAATTGTTCTTTTATGACATGCCGACGCATAGGAAGAGAGTTAGACTTCGTTGTTGCATGATATATTTTACTTTATGCTCATTACTAAATTACAAATCATTGTTAATTAAAATTGGCTTTGATATACCTTGGGATCCGAGTGGGTGCATTACTTGAGCACTAAATGCCTAGCTTAATGGCTTTAAAGAAAGCGCTGCCAGGGAGACAACCCGGAAGTTTTAGAGAGTCATTTATTTCTGTTTACTGCTTTCATATAGTTTAAAAACACAAAAATAAAGAGGGGAACCTGAAAACTTTTCAAAAAGGAAAGTGAAAGTGGGAGAGACAAGCATTGTTGAAGTGGGAGAGCTCCTTGAACTTTGTTCATGCTCACGGAAACTTTGTGAATCTTAATTACAGAAACTTTTCATCAAAAATAATTATCCCCTTGTATAATTCCATTGTATTATAAAAATAATGTGCTAAGGTTTGCCTTTAGGATGTTTACAATGCTTGTTGGTTTGTACGGTGCAGGACAGAAACTTTGGCTGTAGTGCGTGATTTTACATTTTTAACTGGAATGTCAATTGGTTATGATTCCTTTTGAACTGTCTTTCTATACAACTCGTTTATTTTTCCTAATTTTTGTAGAATTGTTTGGGTACCATAAGTATGGTGGATATTCATATTGCTACAGACTGTTCTGTTTTTTGAAAGATTCTGTTTTTGATGCATAGTTTGTTTGTTTTGATGAATCTATCAATTTATATTAGTGGATTAAGCCATGGAAAAGTTATATTACAGTAGACACAATGCAAAAACAAAATATGAATTGGTTTTCAACAGTACTTAGAGTGGTGATTTGCTTTATTATACTAACGGATCTTACCGAGTTTTCTGTTGAAGTTTTGTGTGGATGAAGTGTCTAAACGAGGAGGTCTCAATATGAGGAAAAGGAAGAGAGGCAAGAGCTCAAGCTTGGGGATGCCCGAGGCACCCCAAGTAAATATTCAAGGAGACTCAAGCGTTTAAGCTTGGGGATGCCCTGGAAGGCATCCCCTCTTTCTTCAACAAGTATCGGTATGTTTTCGAATTCGTTTCGTTCATGCATTATGTGCAAGTCTTGGAGCGTCTTTTGCATTTAGTTTTCACTTTTCTTTTATGCACCATGCTGGTATGAGATAGTCCTTGGTTGATTTATAGAATGCTCATTGCACTTCACTTAAATCTTTTGAGTGTGGCTTTATGGAATGCTTCATGTGCTTCACTTATATCATTTGAAGTTGGATTGCCTATTTCTCTTCACATAGAAAACCGCCATTTGTAGAATGCTCTTTTGCTTCACTTATATTTGTTAGAGCGTGGGAATATCTTTTGTAGAAAGAATTAAACTCTCTTGCTTCACTTATATCTATTTAGAGAGATGACAGGAATTGGTCATTCACATGGTTAGTCATAAAATCCTACATAAACTTGTAGATCGCTGAATATGATATGTTTGATTCCTTGCAATAGTTTTGCGATATAAAGATGGTGATATTAGAGTCATGCTAGTGGGTGGTTGTGGATTGTAGAGACACTTGTGTTGAGGTTTGTGATTCCCGTAGCATGCATGTATGGTGAACCGCTTTGTGATGAAGTTGGAGCACAATTTTATTTATTGATTGTCTTCCTTATGAGTGGCGGTCGGGGATGAGCGATGGTCTTTTCCTACCAATCTATCCCCTAGGAGCTTGAGTGTAGTACTTTGTTTTCAATGGCTTGTAGATTTTTGAAATAAGTATATGAGTTCTTTACGACTAATGTTGAGTCCATGGATTATACGCACTCTCACCCTTCCATCATTGCTAGCCTCTTCGGTACCGTGCATTGCCCTTTCTCACCTCGAGAGTTGGTGCAAACGTCGCCGGTGCATCCAAACCCCATGATATGATATGCTCTATCACACATAAACCTCCTTATATCTTCCTCAAAACAGCCACCATACCTACCTATCATGACATTTCCATAGCCATTCCGAGATATATTGCCATGCAACTTCCATCATCATCATATACATGACTTGAGCATTTATTGTCATATTGCTTTGCATGCTCGTAAGATAGCTAGCATGATGTTTTCATGTTTTGATGTCATTGCTATGCTAGATCATTGCACATCCCGGTACACCGCCGGAAGCATTCATATAGAGTCATATCTTTGTTCTAGTATCGAGTTGTAATATTGAGTTGTAAGTAAATAAAAGTGTGATGATCATCATTATAGAGCATTGCCCCAGAAAAAAAAAGGAAAGGCCAAAGAAGCCTAAATTAAAAAGGGGGCCAATTAAAGAAGCCCACCGAGAAAAAGAAAAAAAAAGAAAAAAAAGAAAAGGGGCAATGTTACTATCCTTTTACCACACTTGTGCTTCAAAATAGCACCATGTTCTTCATAGAGAGAGCCTCCTATGCTTTCACTTGCATATACTAGTGGGAATTTTCATTATAGAACTTGGCTTGTATATTCCGATGATGGGCTTCCTCAAATGCCCGAGGTCTTCATGAGCAAGCAAGTTGGATGCACACCAACTTAGTTTCAGTTTGAGCTTTCATACACTTATAGCTCTAGGGCATCCGTTGCATGGCAATCCCTACTCACTCACATTGATATCTATTGATGGGTATCTCCATAGCCCGTTGATACGCCTAGTTGATGTGAGACTCTCTTCCTTTTTGTCTTCTCCACATAATCCCCACCATCATTTTCTATTCCACCTATAGTGTTGTATCCATGGCTCATGCTCATGTATTGCATGAAAGTTGAAAAAGTTTGATATTACTAAAGTATGAAACAATTGCTTGGCTTGTCATCGGGGTTGTGCATGATTAAATACTTTGTGTGATGAAGATAGAGCAACAGCCAGACTATATGATTTTGTAGGGATAACTTTCTTTGGCCATGTTGTTTTGAAAAGACATGATTGCTTTATTGGTACGCTTGAAGTATTATTGTTTTTATGTCAAATGTTAGACTATTGTTTGAATCACTCGTGTCTTAATATTCATGCCATGATTAGACATATGATCAAGATTATGCTAGGTAGCATTCCACATCAAAAATTATCTTTTTTATCATTTACCTACTCGAGGACGAGCAGGAATTAAGCTTGGGGATGCTGATACGTCTCCGTCGTATCTATAATTTTTGATTGTTCCATGCCAATATTATTCAACTTTCATATACTTTTGGCAACTTTATACTATTTTTGGGACTAACATATTGATCCAGTGCCCAGTGCCAGTTCCTGTCTGTTGCATGTTTTTTGTTTCGCAGAAACCCAATATCAAACGGAGTCCAAATGGGATAAAACCGGACGGAGATTTTTTTTGGAATATTTATGATTTTGGGAAGTAAAATCAACGCGAAACGGTGTCCGGGGTGGCCACAAGACAGGGGGGCGCGCCCTCCCCCCTGGGCGCGCCCTGGACTCTCGTGGGCCACCCATAAGGCGGTTGACGCTCTTCTTTTGGCGCAAAAAGCTAATTTTATGAGAAAGATCTGGGCGAAAGATTCACCCCAATCGGAGCTACGGATCTCCGGATATTTAAGAAACGGTGAAGGGGTAGAATCTGGGAACGCAGAAACATAGAGATAGATCCAATCTCGGAGGGGCTCTCGCCCCTCCCAAGCCATGGGAGCCAAGGACCAGAGGGGAAACCCTTCTCCCATCTAGGGAGGAGGTCAAGGAAGAAGAAGAAGAAGGGGGGCTCTCTCCCCCTTGCTTCCGGTGGCGCCGGAACGCCGCCGGGGGCCATCATCATTACCGCGATCTTCACCAACACCTCCGCCATCTTCACCAACATCTCCATCACCTTCCCCCATCTATATTCAGCGGTCCACTCTCCCGCAACCCGCTGTACCCTCTACTTGAACATGGTGCTTTATGTTTCATATTATTATCCAATGATGTGTTGCCATCCTATGATGTCTGAGTAGATTTCTATTGTCATATCGGTGATTGATGAATTGCTATGATTGGTTTGAACTGCATGTTTTATTATTGGTGCTGTCCTATGGTGCCCTCCGTGTCACGCAAGCGTGAGGGATTCCCGCTGTAGGGTTTGCAATATGTTTATGATTTGCTTATGGTGGGTGGCGTGAGTGACAGAAGCACAGACCCGAGTAAGTAGGTTGTTTGCGTATGGGATAAAGGGGACTTGATACTTTAATGCTATGGTTGGGTTTTACCTTAATAAATCCTTAGTATTTGCGGATGCTTGCTAGAGTTCCAATCATAAGTGCATATGATCCAAGTAGAGAAAGTATGTTAGCTTATGCCTCTCCCTCAAATATAATTGCAATAGTGATTACCGGTCTAGTAACATAGTCAATTGCTTAGGGACAATTTCACAACTCCTACGACCACTTTTCCACACTCGCTATATTTACTTTATTGCATCTTTATCTAAACAGCCCCTAGTTTATATTTACTTGTTCTTTATTATCTTGCAAACCTATCCTATCACACCTACAAAGTACCTCTAGTTTCATACTTGTTCTAGGTAAAGTGAACGTCAAGCGTGCGTAGAGTCGTATCAGTGGCCGATAGGACTTGAGAGAATATTTGTTCTACCTTTAGCTCCTCGTTGGGTTCGACACTCTTACTTATCGAAAGAGGCTACAACTATCCCGTATACTTGCGGGTCATCAGATGGCACCTCCGCGTTCAACACACGTACGGAGCGGAGACATCTCCCGCGCCTTGATCCAGCAAGGAGGAGGGAGAGGTTGAGGAAGAGAGCTCCAACAGCAGCACGATGGCGTGGTGGTGATGGAGCGACAGTACTCCGGCTGGGCTTCGCCAAGCTCTTAACGGAGGAGGAGAGGTGTTGGGGAGGGGAGGGGCTGCGCCTTAGGTGCGGTCGTGCAGCCCTCCCCTCGCCCCTCTGTTTATAGGGGAAGGGGGAAGGGGGCCGGCCCCCTCTAGATGAGATCTAGAAGGGGGGTGGCGGCCAAGGGAAGGGGGCTTGCCCCCCAAGCAAGGGAGGGCGCCCCCTCTAGGGTTTCCCCCCCAACCCTAGGCGCATGGGCCCAAGGGAGGGATGCACCCAGCCCTCCAAGGGCTGGTTCCCTTTCCTGTACGGCCCATGAAGTCCTCCGAGAGAGGTGGCCCCTCCCGGTGGACCCCCTGAACCCCTCCGGTGGCCCCGGTACAATACCAGTATGACCCGAACTTTTCCGGTGACCGTATGATAACTTCCCATATATAAATCTTCACCTCCGGACCATTCCGGAACTCCTCATGACGTCCGGGATCTCATCCTGGACTCCGAACAACATTCGGTAATCACATACAAGTCTTCCTAATAACCCTAGCGCCATCGAACCTTAAGTGTGTAGACCCTACGGGTTCGGGAATCACGCAGACATGACCAAGACCGCTCTCCGACCAATAACCAACAGCGGGATCTGGATACCCATGTTGGCTCCCACATGTTCCACGATGATCTCATCGGATGAACCACGATGTCGAGGATTCAAGTAATCGCGTATGCAATTCCCTTTGTCAACCGGTATGTTACTTGCCCGAGATTCGATCGTTGTATCCCAATACCTCGTTCAATCTCATTACCGGCAAGTCACTTTACTAGTTCCATAATGCATGATCCTATGACCAACCACTTGGTCACATTGAGCTCATTATGATGATGCATTACTGAGTGGGCCCAGAGATACCTCTCCGTCATACGGAGTGACAAATCCCAGTCTCGATTCATGCCAACCCAACAGACACTTTCGGAGATACCTGTAGTGTACTTTTATAGCCACCCAGTTACGTTGTGATGTTTGGTACACCCAAAGCACTCCTACGGTATCCGGGAGTTGCACGATCTCATGGTCTAAGGAAATGATACTTGACATTAGAAAAGCTCTAGCAGACGAACTACACGATCTTGTGCTATGCTTAGGATCGGGTCTTGTCCATCACATCATTCTCCTGATGATGTGATCCCGGTATCAATGACATCCAATGTCCATGGTCAGGAAACCGTAACCATCCATTGATCAACGAGCTAGTAAACTACAGGCTCACTAGGGACATGTTGTGGTCTATGCATTCACACATGTATTACGATTTACGGACAACACAATTGTAGCATGAACGATAGACAATTATCATGAATAAGGAAATATAATAATAACCATTTTATTATTGCCTCTAGGGCATATTTCCAACAACCTCGTCATTCAGTTTCACACTAACTGTGCCCCCTACCAGGATTTTCCTAACCCATTCAATCCATTGTGGATGAAACTCCCTCATCTTATGACAATTTAAGAGGAAATCCCAGTTAACTTTGTCGTAAGATTTTTTGAAATCTAGCTTCAACACGATCCCAGATTTTTTTTACTGTAAGATGATGGAGAATCTCATGCAAAGACATGATTCCATCCATTATGTCTCTTTTCTTAATAAAAGCATTTTGATGTCTACTAAAGAGGATATCAAAATAAGGCTCTAGTCTAACAGTAAGCACCTTAGTGATTAGCTTATAAATGCATCTCAACAAGCATATGGGGCGAAACTGATGAATTTTATTAGCACCAACAACTTTAGGTAGTAAAGTAATGATCCCATAATTCAAG